>NC_141138.1:177829897-178137119 GCF_053477565.2 Lygodium microphyllum | reverse complement strand
AAGACTAGCACTACCCCTTAAGGAGAGACCACATGAGAGGTTTTCCAATTGCAGGTATTGAAGACTCCAATGATGGTGTTGTTCGCTCTTCATCAACACTCAACTCCGAATTCCTACCCTTATCACCCTATAAGCCTGCCAAGAATCATCATGCACAAAATCCCTAAACAAACCACCACTTGTACTCCATCAGTGCAACCCCCTCAAAGAACATCCCTACCACCAACTCCCATTGCCCTACCACCTACCACTTAACCCACCAATGTGCCCCCAACAACCTTCCTCCCCACCACTACCAACACTCCATCATGGCAACCACAGACGTCCTTGCCACCCACGTCTTTGGTGCATGCTAATGCCTGCTACCTACGACGGTGAGTGCCATGGGACTGGCACTCATCTAGGAGGGGGGTAATGTTAACCCTCAAACGAACGAAGGTGGAAAATTCGGAAAAGCTAAAGCAGAAGACAAACGAACGAAGGTGGAAAATCCGGAAAAGCTAAAGCAGAAGATAAAGACAAAGGCCAAGGTAAAGAGAAACGGAAGACAAAGACGCACAAGGAGAAGAGTCCTAAAAAAGGGAGAAAGACGCACAATTAAAAACACTAGTCAAAACTTTTTCAAAAGAGTGCAAGCGCATCATGGTTTAATTCAAGGAGCGCTGGGCTCTCACCCGTGCAATTTGTAAATGTAGACGGGCAGTAGAAAGGAATCTAGGAAGATAGAAGGACAATGGGAAAAAGGGCCTAGGCTACGGCCGGCCATGTAAAAAAGAGGAAAAGGGGATGACCACCCAAAAGGGATTTAGGGTTTTGTATATAAAGTTGAAAAGTGAATGAGAATCTCATTCTTGTGTGTGGCCAAAAGTAGCTCTCCTCTTCTTCTTCTTCTTCTTGTTCTTGCTTTCTTGAGCTTGTGCTTGAGAGAGGGAGTGTGAGAGGGTGAGGGAGTGAGTGTGTGAGGGTGAGGGACCAAGGAGGAGAAGCTCTCCATCTTCTCCTCTCTTCTTCTCTTCTCTTCTCTTCTCTTGTCTTGCTCGTGGCAATGGAGCTTGGAGCATGGAGCTTGAGGATGGAGCTTGCTTGAAGCTTGCACTTGGATCGTGGAGCTACCGGAGTGTGCGGGAGAGGAGATAACTCGATCGGCATGAAGGTAAGCTCATTACACCCGTAGATATGGATGGCACGTCGGCTATGTGAGAGGTAGCCATTAGTGCTCGGCTTGGAACGCTTGAAGCAATAAGCGGTCCGTGGGTCTTGGCGGTTGAGTGAAAGCTCCCACAAATGGTGATCTTCACGGTCCCACACGTTCCTTGGAATCTTAAACCAATTATGGTACCAAGGGCTCATTTGCCTAAGTTACTGGAGCTTTTAAATGAAAAGATAAAGATGCAAATATTGGAGCCATCTTTAGCTCCATATTTCAACCGATGGTTTAGCATGCCTAAGAAGAATGGATCTTTGCGATTCATTCAAGATTTACAACCTGTCAATAAAGTCACTATTAGAAATGTTGGTTCGGGGCCAATTGTTGATGAATTTGCTGAGGCTTTTGCAGGAAGAGCAATTTATTCCGTGGGAGATTTATATTCGGGCTATGACCAATTTCAACTTGCTTTGGAAAGCCGAGACATTACCACAATGAAGACGCCTCTTGGTCTAGTCCACATGTGTACTCTACCTCAAGGAGCTAAAAATTCACTAGCTCACATCATGAATGCCATGCATAAAGTATTGAGAGATTATATTCCCCAACTAACTCTTCCTTTCCTTGATGATGTACCGATCAAAGGATGCGAAGTTCATGAGAAGAATGAAGAGCTCAATGAGCTTGGATGTCGCAAGTTTTTTTTCAATCATATTAATGATTGTGCTCAAATCTTGTCTAAATTGGAAGAAGTCCATCTTACTCTTTCAGGAGCTAAATCTGTTTTTGGAGTCGAAGATGTTCTTGTGGTAGGGTATATGTGTGGTCCATATGGTCAAAAGCCTTCTCCAACCAAGATTGATGCTATCAGCAAAATGTGGAAAATATGCACAAATGTTTCAGAGGTGAGAAGATTTCTTGGAGCATGTGTCTTCTATCTTATTTGGATCCCACATTTCCCTCATGTTGCTGAAAATCTTTATCAACTGCTAAGAAAAGGCCAAAGGTTTATATGGGAAAAAGGAGCATACTTAAGCTATTCAAAAATTGAAGAAATTCCTGATTTCTGCCCCCACTTTAAAGAGGGCTAATTACTCTAATGGACAGCCTATCATACTCATAGTGGACACAAGTCCTATTGGAATAGGATGGGCAGTCGATCAAGACGACCTTGAGGGCAACAGATATGCAATTCACTTTCGAGTGAAGGTTCTTAATGAACGTCAAAGAAGGTATGCTCAAATTAAAAGAGAACTTTGGGGAGTTGTAACTGCATTGAAATGTGACCGGGAGTACTTCATGGGCGCACATGTAATAGTTGAAACAGATTGTCTTCCACTCTTGGGCATGATTGCCAACTGCTCCACTCCCGACATAGCTATGCTAAGATGGATAGCCTATATTAAATCCTTAAATCCTGATTTGAAACATATTGTAGGAAGAGATAATCCAGTTGTAGACATGCTTTCACGTGCCAGATATAAGGATGAGGAAGAGATGATGGATGAGGAAGAATCAGAGTCTATATTTGCTAAAAATGATGCTGTAATTGCAGGTTCAGATCTAAAAACAGCAAGTACAGCTGTACCTAATGATGGTTCAGCTGTCAAAAATGTAGGTACATCATTAATTACAGTAAGTACTACAGGTTCAGCTGCTAAAACAAAATTTACAACAGCAAAGAAAGAAGAAACAACCATGGAAGGACAGTGGACAGTCGAAAGACAGCATGCTCAATGTTTTGTTATGGTTTGCTTGCACTTTCAAGAAGAATACTATGCAGGTGATTGGCTAAAAATTGGCCAATTTCTAAGCACTATGACAAAGAAGCATGATTGGACTAATCAAGAGTTCAAGAGAATTAAGAGAAAAGCTTATGGCTTCTTTCTCAAAGATGGCTGCCTTTGGAGGCATGCGAAAAAGAAAGGAAGGGCGCCTGTTCGTGTCTTAGGAGACAAGAAGACTCAAAGACAGGTCATGCAAGAATTTCATGAAATCCTATTGGCTGGTCATAGAGGCATATGGAGCACTTTTGCCAAAATAAAAGAGAAATTTTGGTGGCAAAACATGTATAAAGGCATTGAGCATTTTGTTGAGTCTTGTCATGTTTGTCAAATGTACTCTATGGTTAAGCATAGAGATGGGCTTCAACCTACCTTTCCTTTATCCATTCACTATAGATGGGTTATTGATTTAGTAACCATGCCTACAGGAATTTGGAACATGAGATATCTAGTACTTTCTAGAGAAGATCTCACAAATTAGGTGGAAGGAAAAGCCTTGACAACAAAGTCTACTCAAGCCGTTTGTAGATTTTTACTTGAAAAAGTATTTTTCAGGTATGGCTATGTTGCCAAAGTAACTGTTGATAGGGAGAATTGGATGCCGATGAGGCTCACCATTTCTTTGCTCAATTGGGAATCAAGCTATCTCTTACATTAGCCTACAATCCTGAAGGCAATGGTAAGAGTGAAAGAGGTCATCAACCAATTCTCAAAGCATTGGTGAAATCTTGTAGAGGAAAGATAAGAGAATGGCCTAGAATGCTCCATTCGCATTATGGGCTGATAGAACTACCCATAGTGCAGTAACAGGTTATATGCTGGCTGAATTGATATATGGGCAGCCACCTATTATGCCTATTGAGGAGTCTATTGTCACATGGAGTATCTTGCCTTGGGATGAAGGCATAAATAAAGAAGAGTTTCTAATTTTGCGCATAAGGCAGCTTGAAAGAAGGCCAAAAGATGTCAAGATAGCCATTGAAAGGCTGAACGCAGCAAGATTGAAGAAGAGGTTTGACAAGTATCATCGACTCCGTCCAAGAGCTATTCAAGAGAATGATTGGGTACTTGTCTATGATAGTAGCGTGGACAATCAATATAGTGCTCATAGGAAGTTAGCCAAGCGAGGTTTGGACCATATGTGGTGAAAGTAGTACATGATAATGCTACTTATACTTTGGCTGAAATGGATGGGACCATGGTCAAGATACTAATAACCGGTAAACGTATCAAGCTCTTCAAATGAAGAGAGTCTTATACTTATGAGCTTGATGACTTGGATATGAGCCATCTACTTGAAGACAAGCAAGATGAAGAAGACTTGGAGGATGAAGATGAAGATATGTCAGAAGAAGACCCTCGTTAACCTGTAAATTTTGTTAAATGGCACATGCCGGAGGATGTGCAGGTTAGGAGGGGGTGAATGTCAGAAAGTTTTTTGTTCATAATATAAATCATAGAATTCTTATGATCACAGAAGAACTTTATTAGGATTTATATGAGGAATTTTCATACATAACTCAGTCATTGTTACCCAACAACCAACTTAGATATCACTTAGTTTCATAAGTTCTTTTGTAACTGTCATACAATTTTCAGTTGTACCATGTATATTGATAAAAATTAAGTCTATGGGAACCCACAACTTGATCAATTGGAAGTAATTGATAGTTTGCAGGCTAAGTCACATTGGTTCAAGAGGAAAATTTGGTTGGAAATCAAGAAAAGTGCCAAAAGTCCACTAGGTTCATGTGGGACCTAAAATAATGGACTAAAATGACTTGTAAATGACCTAAATGGTCAAAATGATAAGTGGGAACTGAGCAAGATGCAACCCACATTTTTCGATGCAAAAAACATGCCTGCATACTTGTGGTAGATGGAGGATGAGCTGTGGGCTATGGTGCATGCTCCAAAGCATGCAAACCCAAGGCAAACTAGAGCTGAAGAAGGAGATACAAACAAGGAATGCGAGAGCTCTTCTTACTCGTCCATTTGGTATGATGAAAATGAATGGTATGACAGTCCATAAAAGGGAGAAACCTGATAAAAAGTATTCAGCCTGCTCTTATGTACGTCTTCTCTCATTTCTTTAACCATATTCATGGTCCAATGAAGCCTGTCTTGTACCCAAGTACTTGAGTGACTTTGGGGCAAGAAAAGGGGAGGATTTTGAAGGTGTATGGGCTCTTATGGACTAAAAAAACCAGTCATAAATAGGGCAACCCACTGTGAATGATTAGAGGAGCTTATTCATGGGATTATGTGCACTTTTGGAGCTTGATTATGGGCTAGAAATTATTGTTTTAAAACAGGGATGAAGTTAAATTTATGCTTTATCAATGCATTTCATGAGCTTTTGATCTATGTCTTGAATGTATTTGATTCTACCATCAAAATACTTGTATCTTGGAGTTGTTATCCATCCATTTTCATGAAATGAAAATCATTTGAGCTTGCATTTGAAATGTGAATTTGGATTAAAACTGAGATTATCCCTAAATATATTGGCATATTATCTGTATATGCATTTGATGTAATCAAGACAAAGTCTTTCATTCCATTCATGTATGCTAAATAAAAAGAAAAATCTTGATATCTTCTTCATTTCTAAAACCCAAATCTTATCAAACCCCAATTTTTTCTCCTTCTCCAAACCTTGAATCCCACACTCCTCCTCTACTCTGAACCCCGGTGGTAGACCTTCAACCCCCAATGTGACGACAACATGATACTCGTCCTTGGTCATGGAGTTGACAACCCAAGTGGCTTGATCAACAACTCTAGTTTAGAGGTCATGCTTTGATTAGGGAAATTGTGTTGATGTTGTCCTAAATGATTTGAGGTTATAGTGATTCCATAGGATCATGTTTAATTCTACCAATCCTTGGTCATGAGGTTGATCTGGTGTGCCATCCACACAAGGTATTCCATAAATAGTTCAAGATAAGGTGTTGTGTCACTGGAGATTACCTAAGGGAACCTACTCAAAATCCTTGTTAAGGTTCTTGTAGTTAGGTCACTTGGTGGGGTTCTAACTTATGGTACTTGTGATGCTCTAGTAGAGGACTCTAGGTCCAATGTATGGCTTGACAAGGGGTTCAAGGGGCAGCTTGAGATATGTTGTGTCTCGGAGCGGCCAAGTTTTTGGCTCTTAGAAGGCTAGTTCCTTGGTTTGGTGGCTAGGAATTAGGCATGCACTAGTGTTCATGTAGCTCAAGGTGGATTATACTCTTTCAATTTGAATTGCATTACAAGGCAACTCTTCTATGTCCTTTGTGATTTTAGCCTATGGATGGGTAAGATAAAGCTCAAGGGGTAGGTCCTTTTGTCTCAACTAGGGATACTCATACTGCAGGCTACTCAAGGTATAAGGTGGCATGGAAAGAGGTCATCAAAGGGATAGTGGCCAAGGTGTTTGCATCAAAAGGTAGTCATGTGGAAGAATTAGGAGCTTGATGAGGCCTAAAGTGTTTGGATTCATCTTGGATGAGACTAATGATGCGTCATCATTAGGTTTATCTTTACTTAGGATTCATAGATTTGCCAAAGGTGGCATGGCATAGTCGAAGGTGGCTGTCTAAGTGGCTAATGGTCTAAGATTGTAACAAATACTTGCATTGCTCCAAAAGCAACCAATTGGAATTTGATCTATCTTTATTAGATAGTGAGTGTTAATTTCATCTCTTAACCTTAGGCAATAGCTCTCAAGGCAAAGATTAGTTCATCCAATGCTTCATAGGAAGCACTTGCTATGGCCATATAGGATGTCCAAAAGAAAAATATAGGCAATGGTGAGGACCTTGGCTTAAGCAGGGCCGAATGACAATGTGAAGGGGCTAAACTATAAGGGGAAGGAAAAATTGATAGTGATCTTAGTCATATGGATCCAATTGAGAGATGAAGATTCCCAATGGACTAATAGGTCTACACACAGACTAAATTCAATCCCATGTGGTTAAGTGGCAACTGAAGACTCCCAATGCCTATACATGATGACTTAAAATCCAATCTTGGCCTCATTATAACCAACAAGCCCCTCAAAATTTCAAGTAGCAATGTTCCTAGCCAATATGAAATGGTTCAATCTCTTTTACCTTTATCTATCATCGTCAAAGTTCTCCAAGGGTCCAATTTCTCCCTCATCATGAAACTCATTGAGAGTAGATCCTCTACACTCTTAAATAGTCAAGAACTCTAACACCTCATGACTTTGAAGATTTTTCATTTGTGCATTTATCAGGAATCATGGCCCATAAAAAAGTGAATACTCTAAAGTTTTAATACCATGTTTAAACATGGAATGAAAGGACAATTAATCATAATGTTGCAATGAGGCTATCATCCACGTGGGTTGGGGATCATGGTGTTTTGTCCAAGAAACAAGCCTGTTGTCCAATTTGAAGGATCCTATGTCCAAGCACCAAGTTAGAGGCTTGTATGTCCAAGCATCATAGCCATAGCATGGTGGGAAGAGTGGAGGACAGGTCAAATGAATGATCGAGGTGATGAAGTGAGAGGGGGAGACACCAAGAGGCTTGGTGAAGTGGCCAAGGGGTGGTGGCCCAAGGTAGCTAGGGTGGTGTTGGCATGTTGCAACCAAGTTTGATAGGTGATCAGTTTGGCAACCATAGCCCAATTGGAGGTTGCGGTGGCGAGATTATGTGCAATGTTACATAGGCCTAGAGCTAGTGTAATCAATGTGGCTAATTGGTTGATAAATGAATAGGCTACATGGGGAGGGGAATATTGGGAGTGAGAAGACCACGCTAAGGCCATCTCAATCGAATGGATGGCTAATTGTGGAAAAATCAACTATTTTCTCTTTCTTTTTAAATATATAACTTTTAAGAAGAAAACTTAGGCAAATTTGGTCACTATGAGAATACTCAGCCAGTAGGGGTGATTTATTTATGTGAAGTCCTAGGCCTTAATGGTTCCATGAGCGGCCGATTAAGTGATGCATAGTGCAACTCGTTAATGGTGGTGGTTGAATTGTCTTTCATGTGTGTTAAGGGGTGATGGCCCAAGGCATGACTAGGAGGTGGCCTATGTGGCTTTAATGCTCAATCACTCAGCATATAAATCTTGTCAATATTAGATTTTGTAGAGCACAAGCTGATCACTCACTCTATGTCTATGAGAGTAGTGTAAGTATTGTGGTTATTACTATATATATGGATGAGTTGATCATTGTGGGTGATAGTAAGATAGAGATTGACAATGTGAAGGGTCTCCTCAAGATTGAGTTTGAGATAAAGAATTTGAGAGAGCTACACTATTTTCTTGGCATAGAGATAATTAGGACTCCAAAGGGTATATGGTTGTCATAGAGATAGTATAACACCATATTAGAGATTTTGGGAATTTTCCAAGTCCCACTTTGAATGAATGTCTTACTTTTGTGAATGAAAGAGAGCACTATGTTTATGTTTATCTTTAAAGGGCACTTTGTATGTTACAAATATGAGATCACACATCTTGAGAGCTTAAATGATGAATGCAAGCTATGTGGCTATTACGAGATTTCGATTTCACCTCTATCTTTTCTAGCATACTAACAAAATATGATGTTGTATGGTGGTGGAAACATCAAGGAGATTTAATTAGTATATACCTAGAAAATTTTCAAGTTTAATGTAAGAATACAAAGGTTTGATGGAGTGGAGAGAGAATTTAGAATACAAGAGCCTTAAACATTGTATGAAAATATGTTATCATGGCCAAATTTTATAATGTTATGGATTTGAAGATATTATAATACGAGTTTTTTCTTTTAGATATAGCATCATTTAAAGTGACATGTATAAGTTTCATGAACTAGGACCTTAAAAGAGTCACCACTAACTAGGTGTGGTTTAATAACTTGATCTAATACCATATAGTAATAAGTTTGGATAACCTATGATGTGATGGTTCTTTTTTTGTGTAAAGAAATAGACACAAGTATGTCAAATAATTGCTCACCCCATTTACATTTTTTGTATGTATATGCATGATATATAAATATCTTTTATTCAAAATTTCTATCTATCTTGACAATATATGGACAAGATGGATATTGACTTTGGCCAAAATCAACTAGCTTCACACTTTGGCTAGCTAAATGAACTTTCATATCATAAAATGAAGATTTATATACCAAGCTAGAAGTTTATGATTTTTCTAAGGCTAAAGATTTAACATTTGACCAATGGTTTGTGTTTCCAAAGAAATAGACATAAATTTTATTATCAATTAAGACTTATTTGTTAGCTAACACATAAAGTACAAAATTGGACTTAAACTAGTTTATAAAAAATTTCAACACAATTAACTAATGTTATTGAAAGAATAAAAAACATTAAGTAGATTCTCTCATTGATATTGGTGGCGTTTAAAAACACCAAGGTAACTACATAAAACACTTTAAATTTTTAACAAGCATATATTTCATAGCTATGCAAAAGCTCTTAATGTAAGGGATATATTTACTATGGAAGTCAAAATTAGTCCATATAGAGTCACTGTCTTGTTGGATCATGTATATTGGAAAAATACAACTTTTGTAGATAGCTGCACTACCATTTATGAAATGTTTGTGATATCCTTACTCATGAGCAAGTTGCATTGCTTCCATATCTTTCAAAGTAGAGACTAAATGAGTCTGCTTCAACATGGATAATTGTGAGTTGTTCAATGTAAGTGATAGACGATGTGAGGCATTTGTTGAGTATGTTTGTATAGTAGATGGTCATAAAGTACAAAATAGGATTTAAACTAGTGTTTAAAAATACAAATATAACTACATAAAACACTTTAAATTTCTAACAAGCATATATTTCATAGCCATACAAAAGCCTTTAATGTAAGGGATATATTTATTATGAAAGTCAAAATTAGTCCATATAGAGTCAGTTCCTTCTTGTTACATCATGTGCATAGAGAAAATACAAATTTTGTAGATTTTATATAAAACATTTAGTTGCACTACCATTTATGAAATGTTTATGATATCCTAACTCATGAGCAAGTTGCATTGCTTCCATATATTTCAAAATAGGTAGAGACTAAAGGAGTCTACTTCAACATGGATAATTGTGAGTTGTTCAATTCAAGTGATAGATGATGTGAGGTATTTGTTGAGTATGTTTGTATAATAGATGGTCATAAAGTACAAAATAGGATTTAAACCAATTTATAAGAAATTTCAACACAATTAACTAATGTTATTGAAAGAATAAAAAATATCAAGTAGATTCTCTCATTGATATAGGTGGTGTTTAGAAACACCAAGGTAACTACATAAAACACTTTAAATTTCTAACAAGCATATATTTCATAGCCATGAAAAAGCCTTTAATGTAAGGGATATATTTATTATGAAAGTCAAAATTAGTCCATATAGAGTCAGTGCCTTCTTGTTACATCATGTATATTGGGAAAATACAAATTTTATAGATTTTGTATAAAATGTTTAGCTGCACTACCATTTATGAAATGTTTGTGATATTCTAACTCATTGAGTAAGTTGCATTGCTTCCATATCTTTCAAAGTAGAGACTAAAGGAGTCTGCTTCAACGTGGATAATTGTGAGTTGTTCAATGTAAGAGACGGATGACATGAGGCATTTGTTGAGGATGTTTGTATAATAGATGGTCTCTTGAAGCAAGAAGTAATTGAAGGTTGAACATATTTACCATCTTTATCAATCATGGTCTCGTGCGGTACTGATGATGAAGATGAAATACCATCATTCTCTGTTCTAGTCCATTCATCAATGACAACCTTGAATTGAGCATACAATTCATGTCCATATTGAACTGGATCCTGTCCATATCGATCAAATTTGATGACTTCATGTGCATCATGGTATTTGCTTAAGCGAGTCAAGTATGGTAGAAGTTCTTTGATCAAGATAGAGTCTTCACGATCAATATCAAATGTTTTTGGATAAATGCAATTCTTAACAAGATTTGGACATCCTTTGTAAGGACTGTCATCTATGAGAATAGTCCTGGTATGCTAACAAACATCTCCATATTGATCCCATAAATACTTTAGAGGCTTGAACATTGCTTCTACTTCCATTTTATCTGGCCTATATATGATTTTGAGTCGATGTCTATGATATTATTCTTGGCCCTAAATCATAAAGAAAGGATACTTCCTTTTTGCATGGATCTCCAAGCACTTAATAACTGCCATGACATTCTTATGTAAAGCTGTTGACCAAACTCCCACTAGGAATCTTGTAAATAAGTCTTCAAGAAAATCCATACATTCTAGTCGAACAAGCCATTGCTTTCCAATTTGAAAGCTTTGAAACCTTTTAGACTTAGCAAAGCATTGTTGTAATAGAAGACCATTGAGATCAAGTATTACACATAATTGTGTTGCATTTCTTATCAAGGAAACATTAATCACATCAGAGTGCTCTATTGTTGTTGAATTTGTTAGATATCAAACCATAGATGTCTTAGTTGAAGTTACAAAGAAGAAAAAGAAGCACATTAGATTCATTTACTTCCTCATCATTCTACCTAATGTTTGAGCTATAAACTGACATAGAACACTAAAGCAATTTAACTTCACATTGATAAATACATACATAGGTACTACTTAATAAATGATGTCCTAAGAAAAGAGACATTTGACCATGTGATCAAATCTAACCAAGAGTAATATCATGAGGTGAAAAAAATATATATGATGATTTCTTTGAAGTAAAATCTATTCTAATAAAGTCATTTTTCCATACCTACTTTTTATCGCTAATTATAAGTATACTTGAGATACTAACAATAGATTCTTGTAATTAGTTGCAAAAATTATATTATCATTATAATATTTAACATACTCAGTTTTTGAAAAGGCCTTCAAAATGGCATGTACAAAGAAAGTGTTTATTAGTCCTAATTATTAAAATAAAATTTAAACATGATACTTTTGACCATGTGACCAAAACTATGTCACATATAAGTGACACATGACAATTTAATTGAGATACGTTATACTCTATTTGGAAAAGTTTTCATAGTTTCTTCTTAAGGACTAACCATTCTATTTTTGAACTAGTTATATCCCATAGATATTTAAACTCACGAATTGTAACAAGGATTTTATCTTAATATTCCATATACACATCTTAAAAGATACATTGGAGAGAAATCTTTGTTGCAATATCTACTACTGAGGTAAAACTCCTTTGGGAGGTGCAATGAATCTTTTTTGGGGTGTGCAATATATTGTTGGCTCTCTTATCCTAAGGTACATGCATAGACATACACAAGTGATGTAGTAAAAGAGGCTATAAGAGATAAGAGATTTGACCATGTGGACAAATCTAACCAAAATTAACATGATAAGATCATAACACAACACATATAAGAGTTTAATTGAAATAAGATCTAAAATAGACTTAATTAAATTTTGCATAGCTAGCTCAAACTTTTCATTATGATAAGTATTCTTACACACTAGATTACAATTAAACAGTTATCCTTACAAAGGATGATAGATTTTAATGAGCTCTTTAATACTAATTTGAAAAAATATTTACTTAACTAGATTTTCAAAACCAAACATGCTTGGTACCTTTTGTAAAAAATTAAAAAACTAAAGACATATCATCAAAGAAAGAAAATATTGCAAATGCTAATGGAAGTAACTTCTCAAGAAAAAAAATCAAAATTACATTAATGTGTCTTCCTTGATGAAAGGAGAAGGAATGGAGTTTAAACACCTAAAGTAGCCTTTAATTTCTCTTTCATAATTAGGCTTGCTATGTCTTGGCTTGGTTCTTCTATGCCCTTAGGTAGTACTTCAAGAACTTGAACTTCAATAGGAGGAACCTCTTGGGAGATTGAATTTAGTTTGGCACTCTCATGGACACTCCACAATTGTGCTTCAACCTCTCTTTGCTCTTGAGTGTTGCAAACCAATGCAATAGTTTTCATATGATTTACCAATGCCACATTAGATGCAAGTCTACCTGCATTTACATCAAATACAACCTCACGAGCATCATTGAATGCTTTGATTGGAGTTTCCATAACTTTCATTTTCTTTCTCAAAATGGCCTTTGCAATCCTTTGTTATTCTTCAAGATCTTCATCATTGCACTCCTTGTCTAAGCCTTCAAAATGGCCTTTGCAATCCAAAATGGAAGGCTTGTTGACATTGTTTATATATCGCTCAAAATTGATGAATCTTTTCTCCATGGTCACTAATGTCAAAACCACAAAAGAATCTATAGATCCAAAATCAAACGTTCTATCCATTGGTAGGAAGTCAACACTACCAACTAGCATGCGATACTTGCAAGAAATGCTTTCAAGAGCATTTTCCAAAGATGCCATTTGCTTTTGATCAAGAAATGATAACAACATGAATTGTTTAGGTTCACATGTCATTTGTAGTAGAGTGGGTACAACCTTTCCAAACTTTAAAGAGTCCCATTTCATTCCCTCAACCCCATGTGCTGCATCTAGAACAACAAACCCATGGTAATTGGATCTTTGTAAACATTATGTATAAGATCAAAGGTTTCTAGATTGCATCCGACAACATATACACGCCAAGGGAAAGTCGTGGATGATTAAATTTTCCACGTAAAAAAATATTACTAGACCGACTTCCCGCACACCGCGTGAAACCCGTGCAAAGATTATCTTCACTGCCGACAGTTAATCTATAATCGTACGGGAGAAATGGAGAACTCCGCATTGGCAAATCGCGACCAAGGTTCAAACCCGCATAGTTGCAGGGAAACATCCTCTTGGGAGGAGGTTAAGAGGATAATGATGAAATTAATTTCAAAATTTTTTAAAATTCCTTCTCCCCCAGTCGATGCATGTCTGGAGGAGAGGGAGTGTGGGGAGATGGGTTAGTAGGGGCTGCATGTGGAAGGGGGGGGGGGGACAGAGCCATGCAAAGGGGCCACATGGGGGGAGGTCCCCTCCCCCCCCTGGACTATAAAAACCCCCCCTTAGGGAGGGGGGTAGGGAAAGGTGTGAAAGGAGGGAGAAGTTGCCTCAGATTGCAGGAGGCCATCCTATGAGAGGAGGTGGAGCTGAGGCTATCGTGGAGAGAGAGTGGAAAGAGGTTGCTGATGATGCCAGTCGTGGAGATCGCCGCCTACTTCAACCGCTAGATCCAGCGTGCATGCTGCCATTGGCCATTAGACGCCATCCTCACGCCATCCTCACGCCACCCTTCCTCGTCCATGATTGGCATTTCCCCTTCCACGTGGCTGCTGGGACAGCCAGAGGGTATTGAAAGCTTTTTTTTTAAGAAGCTTCTAAGGGGGGGGATTCCGTAGCACCCTTTCCCATTTAGTTCTCCAAAAGCCCAAATTTTCCCCCCGGGCTTTGAAGAGGAAGCCTATGTCACCCTTCCTACCAAATCTCCCACAAGCCCCCTAGGCCCCGCGTCTTTGTAGAGAAGAAGAGGGTTTCCTTAAACCCCTTTCCACAAGATCTTTACCCCTCGGGATTTTTTTGAGAGGAAGGAGAAGTTCATAGGCCTCCCTTTCCCTCAAGGCCCCCATAAAACCATTCCTACACCCCTTTCCCTCACGATTTTGAAGAGAATAAGTGGAAGCCTATAAAGCCCTTCCCACTAATCACCCACAAGCCCCCTAGGCTCGGGATTTAAAGTCTCCACTCCCGCAAGGTCCATCAGAAGAACCCTTTTCACGAATCCTCTCTTTTTTTGAAAGAAAAAAGGCCCAAGCTCCGAATCCTAAGACCTTCCATAAGCCAAATTCAGCAAGTCGGTACTTCTGTTAGGGAGCCGTACTTCAAAGGAAATTCCCCCGTATGAGGGAGACGACCAAAGATCATAAGGCTGCGAACCAAGGCAAGTAATTCGAATCTGTGAAGGCAAACCAGAAGCCGAAATCATGATGGCCCCTAAAAAGTCACAAGGCACACCTGTAGGAGGATCATCTCCTAATATTCATGTGGATATTTCACCGAGCCCACAAGTCCAGGTTTTCTTCCTATTTTTGATTTACGTAGAAGTATTGCAGTTGTACATGGTTATTTCATGGAATTAGGATGCACTTATGCTTGTCAAATCCACCTAGCTAAATGAGATTGAAATAAATTGGCTAGTTTAAATTTACCTAAAGTAATTCACGATACGAAGTTGGTCGTTTGTATTTTCAATGGAATGAATGAAAAACATAAGGTGTCTATGCATTTTAGTACCTTATTAACAAGTTGCCTTTCGTGCATTGCAAAGTGACGAGTCTAGAATAACTAATGACTAGCATTACAAAGTCTAAATTATTATAGTACACCCTTGATTATGCATGGAAAGATTAAATCACATGTCGCATTTTTAGACAAATCTTCTTTTGTAATGATTCATTAAGAAAGTCGTTATCAATTGTAGAAAATTGCAAAGCATGGAAAAGATTCTAAGGGCTGCATGAAATAGGTTAACTCTAGCTTCAATTGGCATGAATGTCATCTAACTACGTAATAATTAGGAAAGGTTGCATAATGCACATTCATCGTATGAATAATTTCATCCATCAAGGGTACACTTAGGGAAAGGCTGCATGGTTCATTTAAGCATAAAATCTTAGAAGCTTAGGGGCATGAACATGAATGCATGTCCTAGTAGGATCAATGGAATTATGTCAAAATTTAACATGTACTTTGGTCTTAACAAGAAAAGTTAGGGTTTGTGAATCTAATCATATGTAGAGGCAATGAATCATATGCTTACGAGAATTGTATCGTAATGCAACTAGTTTTTCCCCTTTTGGATCAAGACAACATCTTTAGGAATGGTCGGTCCTTGTACAAGTAAACTGGATTACCCAAAACACCTAAACCGCAAAGGATTTGCATAGGATGGTTAAATCGATACAATATACTCCAAGTGCTTACCAGGGTTTAGCACGTTAAGGACTTGACCTAGTCGCACTTGTTGCCAAGACAAAACCCTTATACCCAAAGGTCCTACCCACATTCACGAAATGTAGGGACAATTGGACGCGATTGCAAGAAACGATCTAGGGTTTCTACCCTAAGGATCACTCATTCAAAAGATGAAACTCGGATTCAGTTGGAACCCTTAGGACATTGTCGGCCTAGTGCAATTGGAAAAGGGTTGGATAAGAAGACACCCTAAACCCTGCTTCTTGTCTAATCATGATTCCATGACCAAAAGACGTCGTTCGATGGGTGAAATGATCCCACTGAATAGATGTGACACTTGTGCAACAAGTTGCAACGTTGCATGATCTTGTGGTTTGATCACAAGAGAGTTGCCAATTCCTTGGAATGAGATTGGCAGATTCTTGCACAAGTTTAACTTGCAAGAGGATGAGTAGCCGTCCTGCTACAACACCTTTCTTGGGGGAAATATTTGCTAAGATAAGGGAATTAGGTATTTGCTTGGAAGCAAAGGACCAATCAATAATTTGGAGCGACATGGTCACCATGATTTACTATTAATAAAACCATAAAACCATTCCTACGCCCCTTTCCCTCGAGATTTTGAAGAGAATAAGTGGAAGCCTATAAAGCCCTTCCCACCAATCACCCACAAGCCCCCTAAGCTCGGGATTTAAAGTCTCCACTCCCGCAAGGTCCATCACAAGAACCCTTTTCACGAATCCTCTCTTTTTTCCGAAAGAAAGAAGGCCCAAGCTCCGAATCCTAAGACCTTTCATAAGCCAAATTCCACAAGTCGGTACTTCTGTCAGGGAGCCGTACTTCAAAGGGAATTCCCGTGTACAAGGGAGATGGCCAAAGATCGTAAGGCTGCGAACCAAGGCAAGTAATTCGAATCAGCGAAGGCAAACCAGAAGCTGAAATCAGGATGGCCCCTAAAAAGTCACAAGGCACACCTGCAGGAGGATCATCTCCTAATATTCATGTGGATATTTCACTGAGCCCACAAGTCCACGTTTTCTTCCTATTTTTGATTTACATAAAAGTGTTGCAGCTATGCATGGTTATTTCATGGAATTAGGATGCACTTATGCTTGTCAAATCCACCTAGCTAAATGCGATTGAAATAAATTGGCTAGTTGAAATTTACTTAAAATAATTCACAATGCGAAGTTGATCGTTTGTATTTTAAATGGAATGAACGAAAAAGAACATAAGGTGTCTATGCATTTTAGTACCTTATTAACAAGTTGCCTTCCGTGCATTGCAAAGTGATGAGTCTAGAATAACTAATGACTAGCATTATAAAGTCGAAATTATTATATTACACCCTTGATTATGCATGGAAAGATTAAATCGCATGTCGCATTTTTAGACAAATCTTCTTCGTAATGATTCATTAAGAAAGTTATTATCAACCATAAAAAATTGCAAAGCATGGAAAATATTCTAAGGGCTGTATGAAATAGATTAACTCTAGCTTCAATTGGCATGAATCTCATCTAGCTACGTAATAATTAGGAAAGGTTGCATAATGCACATTCATCGTACGAATAATTTCATCCATCAAGGGTACACTTAGGGAAAGGTTGCATGGTTCATTTAAGTGCAAAATCTTAAAAGCTTAGTGGCATGAATCGTGAATGCATGTCCTAGTAGGATCAATGGAAGTTATGCCGAAATTTAACATGTGCTTTGGTCTTAACAAAAAAAGTTAGGGTTTGTGAATCTAATCATACGTAGAGGCAATGAATCGTGTGCTTACAAGAATTGTATCGTAATGTAACTAGTTTTCCCCCTTTTTGATCAAGACAACATCTTTAGGAATGGTCCGTCCTTGTCGTAAGACAAGTAAACTGGATTACCCAAAACACCTAAACCACAAAGGATTCGCATGGGATGGTTAAATCGATACAATTGCCAAGTCAAAACCCTCATACCCAAAGGTCCTGCCCACATTCACGGAATGTAGGGACAATTGGATGCACTTGCAAGAAATGATCTAGGGTTTCTACCCTAAGGATCACTCGTTCAAAAAATGAAACTGGGATTGAGTTGGAACCCGTAGGACTGAACGTTGTCGACCTAGTACAATTGGAAATGGGTTGGATAAGAAGACACCCTAAACCCTGCTTCTTGTCTAATCATGATTCCGTGACCAGAAGTCGTTGTTCGATGGGTGAAATGATCCCATGGAATAGATGCGACACTTGTGCAACAAGTTGCAACATCGCATGATCTTGTGGTTTGATCACAAGAGAGTTGCCAATTCCTTGGAATGAGATTGGGAGATTCTTGCGCAAGTTTAACTTGCAAGAGGATGAGTATCCATCCTGCTATAGCACCTTTCTTGGGGGGAAGAGTCGCCAAGATAAGGGAATTAGGTATTTTCTTGGAAGCAAAGGACCAATCAATAATTTGGAGTGACATGGTCGCCATGATTTACTGTTAATAAAACCTGAGGTATTGGTTAAGTTGGGTTAATAGGGTACGGCCCTAACCCAAGGACAAAAGGGAGAACAGACAAAACCTTGGGGATCTTGCCAAGTCGCAATTGATCCCGGATCGAATGCTGGATACATTCCGAGAGAAGGATTCACTCCTTAGCAGTTGGCCAAATAATGATCACTAGAAATGATTGTGCTTGTAACATTTTAGAGAGCACTATTTGCTTTGTTTGCTCAAGGAACTAAAGGATGAAAAGATATCTAATGCTTCAGGTTGAAGGCTTGAAGGGAGAGGTAGTCTCAGTTACCCCCGAATGTCTGCCTGACCCTAACCAAGGGGGTTGTTAGCCACACCAGGAAGGTGGACTGAACCCGCCGCATGAGGTCTCTCCGTTGAGCGCTACTTGGAGCAGGAGGACGCTTGGGTGCCAGGGGGGCTCTGGCCGTAAATCCCTTGCTTTCTGGGCCCTGCACAAGAGGCCAACGTGACTCGCGATTGGATCCCTGTGGTTTGCATACTAGTCTACGAGCAGAATCTTGGATTAGTGATCCTTGTGGATTGTTGGATAGCCTTTGGGTGGATTATGGATAAGCTTGCGGGCTGGACTTTATGAATGTATTCCAAAGATAAATATGATAACCTATTGAAAAGGAACTTGTTTGATACTACTTTTCTATGTCAAGTGCTAAGATTATGTGAAGGAACCGGTGTCTCACGGGCTAACTAAGGAAGCTGCTTGATGCATATCCAACTAAATGTGTTAGGTGATTAGACAACTAAAGCAACCTTGAGGAAAGTGCGGTGGATGTGGCCATGGGTCCGTCCTATGGATGGGTGGTCCTGGTTGGCCAGGAACTTTTCTCCATCGTAATGAACAGTAAGGAGCTCTTCTCAAAGGAAATTAACAGCAAGGGCGCTGACCTAGAGTTTAGAAATCCCGATTTATGTTGTTTTAGGGGAACGGAATGGGACTATGCCTTATGGGCAGAGAGGTCGATCCTTGCATCCCCCTCGTTTCCCATTCTCCTTGAACCAAGTGCAGCATGAATCCGCTTCGTCCCTAGCGTTTTTGCGTAAAGTAGTTCGCTTGGGGTTCAACGCTAGTTGCCGTTTAGGGAAATGACCATTAGGGAAAACCCTGATTCAGGTCGGTCCTAAGTGGGGCCGGAATACTTCTGCTACATGGCAGATGTGGAAAGTCCTAGATTGCAAACTCCGTAGCATTCCATGGGAGTGTCGGGCGGAGCTTTCTAGACTCTCTTTCTGATGGACTGCCAAGACGTGTCCTGAAGGGAATAGGTGGACACGTTACAATTGAAGATGATTTTGTTTTTTTTCAATTAGGAAGTTCACAATATCTTTTGCTCCATTTGGTAGGGACCCTACATCAGCTCCACGTGTGAGCTTCTTTGATACCCAATCATTGCAAATGCCTAAAATCTTTGTGTAGAATTCATCATTGATATCATAATCCTCAACAAGCTCTTCTCAAGTCTTCATTACAATGCTACTTTTTAGAACTGAAGCATTGAAAAGAGTGACTAATTCCTCCTTTAGGACCCTATCTTGCTTGATTTACTTAGCCCTTGTTTCCATGTCCATCATATCTTCCTTATTCCATTTGTTTCTAAGAAAAAGGATATGACCTTTATTGATCTCCTCTTGTAGTGTAAGGATGTCTCCACCTTTAAAGCTATAAGGCAACAAAATGCAGCAGAAGAAGGTTGCCTTCCCTTTTTTCTCAAACTCTCCTCTTGGGATATAAGTTCACCTCTAGAGTATCTCTTCATGATTTTGATCCAACTATCAAATATTTCTTGGGAGCTAACAATGATGCCATGAGTTATATTACACGGTGGATTTATGGTGGATTCCGTAAACTTTTATTACCGGGGCTCATACATAAAGTGGATTCTTTGCGCGAGAAGTTGATGGGGACGCCCATCCTTTTTGGGCGTTTTGTTAATTTAGTGTGTACATGGGTGATTCCATACCGGGTGATTTCGCAAAATACATATTAAATTAATAAACGTTTATGAGTTTAGAGTGCACACTCATGATAAAGTAATGTTAGGATTGATTTCTAACCAATTGATTTATTTATGTAGCTGAAGATTGCTAGGTATTCACTTTTGTCGGTTTAAATGTATTATTTTACTAATGATTGTGAATGCTTCAGTTGATGTGTAGAGATAGTAGCAGTGGCGGTGGAAAGCATTGGAGGATAGCGTGTATTCGAGTTATCATCTATATTTTGATGGGCGCATACCTTAGGCATGGCGCCTATATTTTGTCGTGCCTATTTATCAAGGCGTTTGATATTTATTTATTATTTCTGTATACGCATGGGTGCACAATTTAGATATTTGTATTTGGACATTGTATTGGGTATGCCTGACTTCTTGGGCGACCGTCCATTAGCTTTATTTCTATTTAGCACTAAAGCAAACTCAAAAGCCAAAAGCGTGCTATTTTGTAATTTGGGCTATTATTTGAGCTTGAAGATGATTAATACATAAAATACATGCTTTGTGGAGTGCTCACACAAGGCATGGGGGGAGATTGCACCCAATTGGTCTCTTGTTCATGTCATGCATGCTTTCTACATTGATTTGTGTGCAAAAAGTAGAGTTTTTTTGTTCTTGGGGACCTTTTGACACTCACTACGCGTACTTACGGCATCCGATCTGTGCACCAGTGGTATTAGAGCGAAGCTGACATCGAGAGCTTCCAATCGCTACCCATCTTGCACGAAGGCGGAGCTCCTGGAATGATCGAGCTCTACAGTGAGTTTCATCATGAACGGTCGATATGGGTGGATTCCTGGCGGTCAAGAACCTCTATTTGTAGCCTCTGATCATCATGAAGGACTGGCCTGAGGAAGCGGAGGACCACTTCTACATCTCCTTTTTCAACACGTTTTTTTTTTCACAGTCAACAGTAAGCTCCATATATTCAACAAGTTCAAAAGCTTGATTAGTAAGCTTTTAAGAAGTTTATAAGAAAGCTTCAACTTCGAAATTTCACATCTAGTATAGCGGCATGTTGACGCCGCAATCAGCGCAAAAAACGGTCCCCCCCTCAAAAATTGACGACAGGCAGATCAATCATAAGCTTAGTTACATAAGCTTTCAAACTTCCAAAGTCCACTAATTTCTGCAAGTCTTCTTACTCTGCAAGTCCTGCAAGTTCCCAGAATTCAAAACAGACTAACTCCAATTACTCCCATAAAGGCTGTTCCTGCGCAGAAGCACAGAATTACAAAATTGCTCCCTGGAAGACTTTGTTCACATACGCAGACTTGCTGAACCAATTTCAGCACATGCAAAAGGTCATACGCAGTTTCTACAAAGACTACGAACACTGCAACCGCAAAAGACAAAAACCATATAAGCCAAAAAAAAATCTATAAGCCTTGTATACTCGACTTTGAGCTACGCTCATCCTGCTAATCAGATTTCGAGAGTGTAAGGTGTTTTGGATTTTTATAGGATGACGGAACAAAATATGGATGATTTAATGGCTGAAGGTGATCTTCCTGAACCTACGGTGGAATAAAAATTGGATTTGATTATGATGCAGCTTGATGAAGAACGAAGAGCTCGACAAGCTTTGCAAGTTCAATTGGCCAATTTGCAATGATCTACTACCGACAAAGATGGAACACAACCCGAAGATCTTATCCGACATACCATCCTGTTGAAGAGGCCCAATGGATGCACGCTAGAGACTTAAATGCTTTCCCACTTTGTTAGCTCCACATTGAGCTAATAGGAATTGAGGACAATTGCTATCCCACCCCGGGGGTATGATGCCAGGAAGCATATTACACAGTGGATTCCATGCCACGGTGGATTCCGTGAGGTTTTACGGTGGATTCCGTAAACTTTTATTACCGGGGCTCATACACAAAGTGGATTCTTTGTGCGAGAAGTTGATGGGGACGCCTATCCTTTTTGGGCATTTTGTTAATTTAGTGTGTACATGGGTGATTCCATAGCGGGTGATTCTGCAAAATACATATTAAATTAATAAATGTTTATGAGTTTAGAGTGCGCACTCGTGATAAATTAAGGTTAGGATTGATTTCTAACCAATTTATTTATTTATGTAGCTGAAGACTGTTAGGTATTCACTTTTGTCGGTTTAAATATATTATTTTACTAACGATTGTGAATGCTTCAGTTGATGTGTAGAGATAGCAGTAGTGGCGGTGGAAAGCATTGGAGGATAGTGTGTATTCGAGTTATCATCTATATTTTGATGGGCGCATATCTTAGGCATGGTGCCTATATTTTGTCGCGCCTATTTATCAAGGCGTTTGATATTTATTTATTATTTTTGTATGCGCATGGACGCATGATTTAGATATTTGTATTTGAACATTGTATTGGGTATGCCTGACTTCTTGGGCGCGCGCCTGTTAGCTTTATTTCTATTTAGCACTAAAGTAAACTCAAAAGCCAAAAGCGTGCTATTTTGTAATTTGGGCTATTATTTGAGCTTGAAGATGATTAATACATAAAATACATGCTTTGTGGAGCGCTCACACAAGGCATGGGGGGAGATTGCACCCAATTGGTCTCTTGTTCATGTCATGCATGCTTTCTATATTGATTTGTGTGCAAAAAGTAGAGTTCTTTTGTTCTTGGGGACCTTTTAACGCTCACTACACATGCTTATGGCATCCGATCTATGCACCAGACAATCATATGGCAATCTCTAGATGCACAATTTTCTCCAATGTATGCCACAAATCTCTGCAAAAAAAGATCAAAATAGTGAGCATAGAACAAAAGAAAGAGCACCACACTATTCTTCACAAAAAGAGAAGGTAATTAGCTTATATGTGATTACTTTCCATGGTACTCTTTGAGAGCTTGTCTTAGAAAGCCCTTGTTGGGGTTTTGGTGGAGAACCAAATGCTAGCCCACTGATCTCTTAATTGTTGAAGTTGCTTAACATAAGGGGAATTCTTCATAACATCATGTGACTCTATATTTGTCATTCATGAAAGCTCAATGCACATTTCCGCAGGACAATCAACTAATATTCTAGCATTTCTTCTGGTGTATAAATTCTTGGTTGCTAGACAACGTGTAGTATTAATCTGAATATATATCTTTGCTGCATGAATTGAGTGAAGCCTCGATATAATCCAATAACTATAAGTGTCCAACTTATTAGCATCCACCTCATCACGACGCATGGGTCTCTTCTCATTGTTGTCTTGTACAAAAGGCATAAGATATGCTGCAGTGCTAGATTCATGGGATTCTTTATGAAATACATGGTTAGCTTCTCTACATAATCCCAACATGGTGACCTATAAGCATACAAAGGAGATGCCTCATAACACCTATTAACGAGAATAGGAAATTGTGTTCTTGGACCAAATGGAAAGAATTTTTCAAACATGTGAAATCCTGATTCTTCCTTCTTTTCCCTTTTCTTAACTATTTCAGGAAAATCAAATGTTCTTTCTACTCCAATGACCTCAAGAGAAATTACTGGCTTTTGCAGGTGTAACTTCTAGCATGGAAGATAAAGTGGCATCATTCTTAGTAGTGTTAGCAACCATACTAACAACAAGAGCTTGTGACAAGGACAAGGTGATTTTGACATTGAGCTTGTGGGATTCCATGAATTATTTTCATCTTGAGGAGAATATGAAGATCTTAAATCTATTTGTTTATCTTGGAACTTCATTCTTTTGTTGGGGCTATCACTTTTTCTTGATAGGGAAAGTAGCTCACTATTTTGAACAACTTGGAATGCTAATATAATGTCTTTTGTGCCCTTTACCTCCTCAAAAAAGGTCCATCCCATTGTTTTCAAAGATTATTATTTGTCCTCTTTAATACGAGCAAAGTGAAATGACAAAGGATCAAGTTTGTATACTACATTTTTCCCCTTAATCTTAACAAGATTCCATGGTGTTCCCTCTTTCCCAGCACATCCATCTGTTATCTTCTCTATGACACCATCTTGTTGAAAGAATTCAATATCACTCTTTATAGTGAATAAGAGAACATTGTCAGCCCTTTTTCCTTGACTATCATAAACATCCACATACCATGGATACACAAAATCACCACTAACTCCATCAATGGTTTGGGTCTCCTTTTTGGATGTGCTATCTTTCTTTGCCATTGAATAGTTCTACAAAGAGAAAAAGTTGTCAGACAAAAGTGGATTTAAAAATATTCAAAAATCACAAAACCCAAATAAATGTATAAGATTTCTAAGTTGAAAATTGAAAACACAACAAGACAAGATTTTACAAAATACAAGACAAATGTACTCCAAAGGGTCCATAAAATAAAATATTCAAATTTGAGATTAAGTGTGGTATGAGATCCAACCATAAATATGTGTGCTTATGTATCAAATCTCATGGATTATCCTGGCCCTAAGTTAGCATTAATAATGTTTCTCTTGCAAGAATCATATAGTAAAAACTTTGCCATGGACTTTGGTGAGAAGATCAAATTCTATTAATAGTGAGACTTGACCATGGGCTTAACCAAATGGTCGTGATAATGAAATGTTGAGTGTGAGTGTGGTATGAGATATAGTGAAAAATCATTGTGGTTATGTAGAAAATGTCATGGAAGATTTTGTCCCTAAGTTAACATTGGATTTCTTCTCCATGTAAGATTCCTATGCAAGGATCATACTCTAGGAACTTTGCTAAGATTTTTGGCCATGTAGTCAAATCCTATTTAATCAAAGAATGAGATTTAGTCCAATATGAGATCCACCTATATATCAATGTGGTTATGCAGCAATCTCACGATTCCATTTGGCCCAAAGTTAAAATTTTAATTAGTGCACATGTAAGTTTCCCTTGAAAGGAGCTACATTGTAGAAACATTGTCATTGGTTTTAGCCATGTGGTCAAATCCTATTTAGTCATAAGAATTATCTATAAGATTAGAAACTTTGCCATGGTTTTTTACCATACAGTTTTTAAAGGCTAGTTAAAGAGAGGATGCGATTTATTGTGATATGAGACTCACATATAAACAAATATGGTTATGTAGCAAATCCCATAGATATCAATATAAGATAAAGTGAAAAACACTTGAAAGATGGATATTTGATCTCATTGCGAAACCTACAAGATAAGACGATTTCTATAAACTGGTTTTAACCATATGGCCAAATCTAGTTTCATAACCATATGAAAAAAGCGATTCATTTGTTGCAACATGCTATGATAATTGGATTTGACTATATAGCCAAATATTGTTTTATAGTGGAATGAAAAAGTGGTCTCATGGTTTGTAAGATGTATGAGATTAGATTTAATCATATGACCGAACGAAACAAGAATGGTTGATTCTTGGATACTAGCATTGATAACAAAATGAAATATTTGACCGTATGGCCAATTTTTATTTTGTAGTGGAATGGAAAAAGTGGCTAATTTGTGGCAAAATGATATGATATTTATATATGAACATATAGATAGGAAGTTATGAAAAATTGAAATGAAAGAGTTTATGGAAACAAAATGATTTGTTTATTGCACGACAAGTTTTGACCACATGGCGAAACTTCCTATAAATATAGTAGGTAATCAAGGAGTTCCAAGTAGAACACGGTCTTCCTTTTTGGAGATAATATAGAAGATGTTTTCTTAAAACATTTTGCCATACAACCAAATCTAGCATACCCAAAATTTGTGTGATTGAACCTACCATAGATTTAGTCTTAATTTTTTAGGATTAAATTCCAAAAAAGTGGTTTGTTTGTTGCAAGACAAGATTTGACCACATGGCCAAATTATAGAAAGTAAGGAATTGCAAGTAGGAACTAGCCTTTCCTTTTGGAAGTAAACAAGGGTTGATAATATAAGAAAGCATTTGACAAAATGGCAAAATTTTATTCTTGTAGTAAAATGAACAAAATGGTTGATTTGTTGCAAGATATTGTGATACTACAAGAGTCCTTATTTTGGCCAAGAGATAGCTTAAAGAGAAGATTTGGCTACATGGCAAAATCTCACAATATATTGGAAAAAATAACATAAATTACGTCTTATATTATAAGAAAAGATTTGACCTCATGGCTAAATCTCAGATTGTATTGAATAAAATAACAAAAAGTACTTCTTATACTGCAAAAAAATTTTTAACCATATGGTCTAATCTATAGATTGATGAAAGATCATAATATGTGTTGTTAGAAGATCAAATTACATCCTATTGAAAAATCATATTGAGTATTTGTAAGTATTTTATATCCATATGCTTATTGCAAAATTATAAAGAGTGTAACCATAAAATCTGATGGTAATGCTTTTACTATAAAAATACAGTATAATGGAAAGTTCTATATAGTAAAGTATAATATGATGTATAAGAAAGTCTTGATAAAATGCTCTAATATTACGGAAGGATACAAGAAATATAAGGCTAGGTTTAGCCTTGAGGAAAAATCTTAAGGTATATAGCATCACAGAATAGAAAGAAATGCTAGTATTTTGAAAGCACTCATTGATCAAAGCATTGCACAAACCATTTATTCCATATTCACATCTAAGAGACTTTTTTTAACATTACACAAATCATATATTTCATATTCACAGCAAAAAGAGTATTTTCAACAGTGCAAGAAATCATGTTTTCAATATTCATGTAGAGTGAAGCTATCATTTGCAAGGTAGTGGTTAGACAACAAAAAAGACAAATGCTCAAGGAGATCAATCAAGCAATCAAGAAGAAGAAGAAGACATTGAATTCTCAAGAGTGAGTGCCTACTCTCATTGCTACAGAAATACATGTTGCATTTAGTTTTCATACATGATTCTTATTTAAAAAATTCTTTTGGTATTTAATCTTAATATTATTCAATACTATTCATACAAAAGAGTAGTAGTATGATTTGTAGTAATTGTATGGATTGAAATGGTCATAATCAATGTAGTTTAACTCAAAATCAGAAATGAAGTAGGGAAAAGTTGAAAACATGTTGTAATTAGTAGGTCAGTAATGTGTGCCAATGTAACAAAAATCACCCGTGAAGTAGAGTAGACACGGTGTGGAATGGCGATCATTCATTGCCCTCTTGAATTGCTGAAGCCTTGGAGCAAGATTTCTGACTTGAAGACACAGGTAGTTGTAACGTGTCCACCTGTTCCCTTTCAGGACACATCTTAGCAGTCCATCAAAAAGAGAGTCTAGAAAGCTTCGCCCGACACTCCCATTAAATGTTACGGGGTTTGCGATCTAGGACTTTCCTCATCTACTACGTAGCAGAAGTATTCCGGACGTTCCCACTTAGGACTGACATGAATCAAGGTTTTCCCTAATGGTCATTTTCCTAAACGGCAACTAGCGTCGAACCCCAAGCAAACTACTTTATGCAAAAACACTAGGGACGAAGCAGATTCATGTTGCACTTGGTTCAAGGAGAATGGAAAACGAGAGGGATGCAAGGCTCGACCTCTCTGCCCATAAGGAATAGTCCCATTCCATCCCCCTAAAATAGCATAAATCGGGACTTTTGTAACCTAAACCCTAGGTCGGCGCCCTTGTTGTTCATTTTCTTTGAGAAGAGCTCCTTGCTGTCCATTACGATTGAGAAAAGTTTCCGGCCAACCGGGACCATCCATTTGTATAAGGACGAACCCATGGCCACATCCACTGCACTTTCCTCAAGGTTGCTTTAGTTGTCTAATTACCTACCACATTTAGTTGGACATGCATCAAACAGCTTCATTAAATTAGCCAGTTAAACACTAGTTTCTTCACGTAATCTTAGCACTTGACATAGAAAAGCAGTGTCAAACAAGTTCCTTTTTAACAGGACCTTATCATATTCATCTTTGGAATACATTCATAAAGTCTAGCCAGCAGGCTAATCCATAATTCGCCTAAAGGCTATCCATAATCTGCCCGAAGGCTATCCAGCAATCCATAGGGATTACTAATCCAAGATTCAGCGCATAGACTAGTATGTGGGCCTCGAGATCCAATCCCGAGTTACATTGGCCTCTTGTGCAGGGCCCAAAAGACAAGGGATTTATGGCTAGATCCCCCTTGGCACCCAAGCGTCCTTCTGCTCCAAGTAGCGCTCAACGGAGAGACCTCATGCGGTAGGTTCGATCCACATTCCCGGCATGGCTAACAACCCCCTTGGTTAGGGTCAGGCAGACAGTTGGGGGTAACTGAGGCCGCCTCTCCCTTCAGGCCTTCAACCTGAAGCATTAAATATATTTCCAACCTTTAGTTCCTTGAGCAAACAATGCAAACAGTGCTTTCTAAACTGTTACAAGCACAATCAATTCCAATGGTCATTTATTTGGCCAACTGCTAAGGAGTGAATCATTTTTCCCGAATGCATCCAGCATTCGATTGGGGATCAATTGTGACTTGGAAAGATTCCCAAGGGTTTGTTTGTTAACCCTTTTGTCCTTGGGTTAAGGCCATACCCTATTAACCCAACTTAACCAATACCTTAGGTTTCATACTTTAACATAAATCCTGGCAACCATGTCGCTTCAAATTGTTGACTGATCCTTTGTTTCCAAGCAAATACCTAATTCCCTTATCTTGGCAAATTTTCCCCAAAAAAAAGTGCTGTAGCAGGACGGCTACTCATCCTCTTGCAAGTTAAACTTGTGCTAGAATCTACCAATCTCATTCCAAGGAATTGGCAACTCTCTTGTGATCAAACCACAAGATCATGCGACATTGCAACTTATTGCACAAGTGTTGCATCTATTCCATGGGATCATTTCACCTATCAAATGCCGTCTTCTGGTCACTGAATCATGATTAGATAAGAAGCAGGGTTTAGGGTGTCTTCTTACCCAAACCATTCCCAATTGCACTAGGCCGACAACGTTCGGTCCTAGGGGTTCCAACTCAATCCGAGATTCAACATTTGATTGAGTGATCCTTAGAGTAGAAACCCTAGATCGTTTCTTGCAAGTGCGTCCAATTGTCCCTACATTCCGTAAATGTGGGTCGGACCTTTGGGTATGGGGGTTTCGACTTGGCAACAAGTGCAAAACTAAGCCGAGTCTTTATCGTGCTAAAACCTAGTTAGCACTTGGGGTATTTAACATATCGATTGAACCAACCTATGCGAATCCTTTGCGGTTTAGGTGATTTAGGTAATCCAGTTTACTTGTCTTGTGACAAGGACGATCCATTCTTAGAGATGTTATCTTCAACTAAAAGGGGAAAACTACTTGCATTACGTCACAATTCACATAAGCACGCGATTCATTGTCTCTACGTATGACTAGATTCACAATCGCTAACTTTTCTTGTTAAGACCAAAACACATGTAAAATTTCGGCATAAGTTCCATTGAACCTACTAGGTCTTACATTCACGAATCGTGCCACTAAGCTTTTAAGATTTTACGCTTAAATGAACCATGCAACCTTTCCCTAAGTGTACCCTTGATGAATGAAATTCTTGCGTACGTTGAATGTGCAACATGCAACCTTTTCCTAACTACTACATAGTTAAATGAGATTTATGCCAATTGAAGCTAGAGTTAACCTATTTCATGCAGCCCTTAGAATCTTTTCCATGCTTTGCTATTTCCTATGGTTGATAACGACTTCCTTAATGAATCATTACAAAGAAGATTTGTCTAAAAATATGACATGTGATTTAATCTTTCCATGCCTAATCAAAGGTGTACTTTAATAATTTCGACCTTGTAAAGCTAGGCAATAGGCGTTCTAGACCGTCACTTTGAAATGCACCAATAAAGCAACTTGCTAATAAGGTCCTAAAATGCATAGACACCTTATGTTTTTTCGTTTATTCCATTGAAAGTACCAATGATCAATTTCGTATCATGAGTTAATTTCAGTCAATTCCAATTAGCCAATTTATTTTCAATTGCGTTTAACTTTGTGGATGTGACATGCATAGGTGCATCCTAGTTCATGAAATTATCGTGCAATACAATACTTTTGCGTGAAATTAAAATAGAAAAAACTTGGACTTCTCGGCTCAGTGAAATATCCACATGAATACTAGGAGATGATCCTCCTGCAGGCGTGCCTTGTGACTTTTTAGGGGCCATTGTAGACATGATTTCGGCTTCTGGTTTGCCTTCATGGCTTACAAATTTACTCACCTTGGTTTGTAGCCTTAAGATCTTTGCCCGTCTCCCTCATACGCGGAGATTCCCTTTGAAGTATGGATCCTTGAAAGAAGTACCGGCTTGCGGAATTTGGCTTATGGAAGGCCTTAGGGTTTGGAGCTTGGGCCTTCTTTTTTTCAGAAAAAGAGGGGGTTCACGAAAGGGTTCTTGTGAAGGGCCTTGCGGGAATGGGGACTTTAAATCCCGGGCTAGGAATGGGCTTGTGGGTGATTGGTGGGAAGGGGGCTTTATAAGCTTCCTCTTCTTCTCTTTAAGGACCCGGGCTAGGGATGTGCTTGTGGGTGATTGGTGGGAAGGGGGATTTATAAGCTTCCTCTTCTTCTCTTCAAGGTCCTGGGCTAGGGGTGGGCTTGTGGGTGATTGGTGGGAAGGGGGCTTTATAAGCTTCCTCTTCTTCTCTTCAAGGTCCCGGGCTAGGGATGGGCTTGTGGGTGATTGGTGGGAAGGGGGCTTAGGGAAGCCCCCTTAGAAGCTTCTTAATGAAGCTTCTAAGAAGCTTCTGGGGTGTCTAGAACACCACCTGGAAAGGTGAAGGATAATAATGACGTGGAAGAGGGAGGATAATAGTGACGTGGAATGGATGACGACGATTCGGAAGGGCTTGATGGTGGCACGTGGGCCCAATGTCAGCATGTAGCGTCAATGGTAACAACTCGGCAATTGGCATCTGAAGGCGGGATGGCTCGCCGGTAGCAGCAGCTCTTGCTTTTAGCATGGCGGCCTCTCCTTCTGTTCGTCAGCGTCTGGCTCTACAGCGGCGGCGGCTTCTCCAGCACGACCTCTCCCTTTGGCCACGGCACAGCAACCTCACGGCCCCTCTACTCCCACGTACCTTTTCAGCTTCCTCTCCTCTCTCATGACATCTCTTGTAGCCTATCCCTCTCCACCCACTAAGGGGGTGGGTTTATATAGGCCAAGGGGGGAAAGGGGCCCTCCCCCCCACGTGGGTTGTGCATGCAGCCCACGACTCCCCTTGTTACCACCTCTCCCACCTAGCCATCCCCTTCCCTCAGCCATGCATCGGCTGGGGGAAATTTAGTAAAAAAATTTGCAATTATTCGCACCTTATCCTCTTAACCTCCTTCCAAGAGGGAGTTTCCCCGCGGTTTATGTAGTTTTGAACCCCGGTCCCGGTTTGCCAATGCAGAGGCCTTGATTCTCGCATGCGGTTTATAGGCTACACTGCCGATAATTCCAATACTGAGAATACCCTTTGCATGAGTTTCACGCGGTGTGTGGGAAGTCGGTCTAGTAATATTTTTAAGTGGAAATATTATAGTAGTTTTGATCATAATACCCTGATTCGAACCAGAATTGCACTGCACAATGTTTTTCACTTTGAGAAAATGAAACAATTGAGAGTAGTCAAAGAAGAGAAGGGGGATAGAACCGCCAAAGATTAGGGTTGCAACACCTGCAGTAAGAGAGGGGCGACAGGAGCAGAGATAAAAACACAGAGGATCAAAGATGCCAAACCTGCAATTGTAAAAACACAACAGAGAAAATACTCAGGTTAGAGAGTTGCATGGAAGAGAGAGGGAGGGGAAGAGAAACTCATTTTGAAAAACGTCATGATTAGTTGTAATGACCTACTCATGAAACGGATCATTTAATGTATCACGCTATTCGATCAACGATAACTTGTTACGGAATAGAGTAGATTTAGATATTATTTTTGTGTTTATTTTTTAATTTTATTAAAGATTTCAAGTCCTATTTTTAAAAAAAATCACGTAATGGCTATACCGTCGCCCGCGGGGTCTACCGGGCTGCGTCCGAACCCCCGCTGGGGGAGTTGTCCCCAGACCCATGCAAGGGGGCGCTGCCCCTTGGACCCCGCTATTGGAGACGTTGCCCCCAAATCACGACTGGAGGCACTGCCCCCGAACCCCTGCTAGGGGCGTTGACCCCAGACCTCCACAAGGGGGCGTTGCCCCCGAACCCTCGCTAGGGGAATTGCCCCTAGATCCCCGCAAGAGGGCACTGCCCCCCGGACCCCCTGTTGGGGGCGTTGCCCCCAGACCCCCACTGGGGCCACTGCCCTCGAACTCCTGCTAGGGGCATTGCCTCCAAACCCCCACCATCAGGGACACTACCCCCAACCCCCTACTAGGGGTGTTGCCCACATACCCCCACCAAGGGGCCCTACGGCTCAAACCCCCCATTGGGAGCTTTGCCCCCAAATCCCTACAACGGGTGAATCCTAAAACCCTGACCGGGGGCATTGCTCTCAAACCTCCACCGAGGAAGACATTGCCCTCAAACTGTCACCAAGGGTGTTTCTCCTAAACCAACTCCTCCCCCCTCGCCCCTCCTTAAGAACCCACCATTGGGATATCGCCCCTATTTCCACAGCTAGAGATTTTGCCTATATACTCTCTATCCTACCTTGCTAGAGATTCTACTCTCGAACTATCACTAAGGTGGCTTCAAAATCCTCAATGATATTACACATAACATATTAGATACATTAAATATACATAATCTTACAAAATATGATTTAATATATTTAAATTATATTTATTAATTATTAATAAATTAATTTAATATATATATTTTAAATATATTTTGATAATATATTCCATAATATGCACATAGTACGATATACTAATATAACATGATTTAGACTAAAATAGTATAACTTAAAAATGAAATGTAATATGATACATTTTACTATTATCAATAAGTAGGTAGTATAAGATTTATAGATATTTAACCATGATAAAAATTATATTTCCTTCTCAAATAGCTTCTAATTGATGCTAAAATTTCCTCAATCTTTACAACTTTGTGTCATAGGGAATGAAATCTCCTATTCTTTAGAGGTCATTGTGGTTTCAACATTTAAGCACAAGGTCAAAGTTTCTCATAAAATATCTTTATCCTTGTTGTCATGTGAAATACATAAAATCAAAATTTTGACCATTTGATCAAATATTTTCTAATGGAGATCACACAGATTATTTATCCTTGTTGACATACAATAAAGGCTTTGAACATTTGGCTAAATCTTGTTCGATGGACATCACAAACAATTATTATCCTTGATATCATCTAGGTTAAATACATGTTTTGACCATATGGCTAAATCTTTTCTTGTGAATATCATAAAGAGTTTTGATCCCGAGTCTTATGTAAAATAGTTGCAATAGAGGTTTTGGCCATCTAGATAAATATTTTTCAATAAAGATCACAATGAACTTTTATCCTTGTTGTATGTATTTGGCTTGAATTTTGACCATTTGGCTAAATATTTTTGTATGGAGACCACAATGAGCTTTTATTCTTTTTTTTCATGTGAAATACATACAACAAAGGTTTCAATCATTTGACTCTGTTTTTCCCTATGGGGATCACAAATAATTTTTATATTTGCTATGGTATGGAATACATACAATAGATTTTTTACCAAGTGGCTAAATCTTTTCCTATACACATTATAAATAATTTTAATCATTGTTCTTGTGTTGAATAGATATAGTACAAGTTTTGAACATCTGCTATATCTTTTCCCAATGAGAACACACAAGGAAGTTTTTGCTTACTCAAAGAGTAGCTAATAAAATAAAGTGAAATCAAGGGCAACTAAAAATAATAGTAGAAACTTTTCTTATTTACTTTAGGGCGGCATAGTTCATGAGAAAGTTTTTTTTTTGCCATATGGTCAAATCTATCCCCTTTCTGTACGATGTTTTCATTAATACTTTCTATTATGGAAGTTGGACTCATTCTATCCAATGTTTAAGTACTTTTTTCGTTTCAATGAAATTTGATACTTCATTGTATTTAGCAATTTCATTACTATTTTCTTCTTTCTGAGAGGTAACAACATACAAATGATAAAATCTTCATTTTCTCACTTGGTGAGGTATCATGAATAATGAATTTTATTTTAGAGAAACTGTGAATTCGCTAGTTGATAATGAGATTTTTGCACTTGGGAGAGTGCATGCAATACATCCAAATGAGACATGCCATGGAGAAATACTTGAAGATGGATATATTTCAGTGGCTATTGATAAATGTTTAAATGTAGCAGCATATTTGCCATTCCCAACAATTGATGCAATGAAGGTTCATGAAGCTGTAGGTGGTTTTGCAAAATGGGAAAAGAAAGATGTGGTAGTTGTTTCAAACTCAAGAACAATTCATGACGGAGGAAATGATTACGAATCAAACCATGTCCTACCTTCTGAGGATATTGATGTGCTTAGCATTCGTGAAAGTTGGAGAGAATGTAGAGTGATGCTATGGATAGAAGGCAACATTGTGTGTGTTGGGACAGGGGTTATATTATTGGCTTTTCCATATGATGTGATAAACTTTGAATTGCTAGGAGAAGAGGATGTTGGTGTGGTGGTAGATAAAGCCCTTGATCAAACCACACAAACATACATAGATGACAACCTCCACTGTGTCACTTTGGAAAGATGGCTTATCAAACAAGTCACCTTTGATGATGGAACACCACTGCTACAACAAAAATCGTACATGCAATTTGTCTCTACAAATGCTTGTGCCAAAAACATGGAAGATACCAATGATGATTATGTTTCTGAAAAAAAATCAATTTTTGTTCAGAAGAGATCATATTGTATGGTCAATAGAAAGCCTCAAATTATGGCCACTAAAGGTGCAAACTTGAGGACTTCTATGGGCTCCATTTCACAAGTTTCCATGATTGATTGTTACCAAGAAAAGTGTTGTCAGTTTGCTGATAGAGAAGCAATGCAACAATTACGTAAATACTTTTGGGGATTGCAATTTGAAGACTGCACAAACTATGTTTATGACAAGTTTGAATCATCATGCAGGATTGATTACTTGGGAACAAGGAAGTACAGCTTTATCTTCAATGGAAAAGTGATATGTGGAAGGGCATGGTATGAGATTCATGGAATCCCAAAGACATCTTTTTAGAGGTACAAAAAGCAATTTGAGCATGGCATGAGGAGGAAAATGCATGGAAACAAGGGGGTAATAAGAGCAGCTTGGGATTGCAGAGAGATGGGAAGAGCTATCCTTAGAGACTTTGTTAAGAAGAATGTAGAGCAAATGCCACACAAGAGTAGAACATTGCAAGATGGATCAAGGGAGACACAATTGGTCATCCCAGATGTTTATAAGCAAGTAGATATATGGGTAGAAGTAAATACAACATTGAGTGGTATTGGATGTAAGCAAATGTCCTTGTCCACCTTCAATCGTATTTGGAACACAGAGTTCAAGCATGTAACCTTAGCAAAGGCAAGTGAGTTCTCCAAATGTAGTATTTCTCAAAGATCAAAGAGCAACTTGTAGCAACAAAGTGTCTTCAAGTGCGAAATGTGCTTCTAGAGAAGTGTCAATGTCACATGCTATAGCAACAAAGTTGTTGGAACATATACTACAGTTGGCGCTTGGCCTCATTATTAGATCCACATATGAACTTGTGCATCATACATGATAAAATGGACCAGCAAAAGATAGCTATTGCTAAGTTAAGGCTTTGATCAAAAGAGACAGAAAGATCTACTCAACTAGTTTCTTTAACAGGCATGATTACACATGTGCATGGAGAAGGTAGATATGGACATTTCTCACTGGATCTATGGCCTCATGATCCTAACTTCACAATTGCCTCATTGTCGTTGTGCTTTAGGAACTTGGAGAAACTACACAGGCATGCAAATGGTGATATACAAGTAGATGGAATGCCAAGATCAACCTCTATGCTACTAAATGCCCTCAACTCGAAAGAGGTACTAGACCACCATCAAGGTGTTGCACAAAATAAATCATGCATGGAAGATAATACACCACAGGATGACCATTATCATTTCAAACGATTGCCAGAGAACTTACTACTTCAACTTGATAATTGTGGATTAGAAAACAAAAATCGCTATCTCTTTGCATATCTATCATTGCTTGTTGCACGAGGAACATTCAAGATGATCTAGCTTGGGTTTCTCATGGTGGGTCATACACATGAAGACATCGGTGCAATGTTCAACAAATTTTCAGAGAAGCTAAGGACGAGCATGACCTTCACTTTTCCTCATCTTATGCAACATTCTCAATCATGCCATATGACAAGTCCTACACCTTTCTTATTGACACATGTGCTTGACTTTAAGAGATACATTGAGGGATACTTGTGTGATTCGAAAGATACACTTGTTGGTCACTCAAAACCTCTTCAATTTTGGTTTTATATGCAAGGAGATACACATATCATGCAATACAAGATGCATCCAAAGTCCTGAGACTAGACCAAGAGAAGGTGGCATTGAATTATGGAAGAGAGACCTTGTAGGAAATCCTACTCTTCCAAAGGGTGTTCCAATGTTGCTGCCCATGTTTGAGTACGTTAAGGATCATCAAGAAGTAGTAAGTGGAGTTAAAGATTATTTGATGTATTAGGGAAGATGGCCGTCAAATGTACAAGGACCTGAAGCAAAGTTCACAAAGTTTATAACACTAGTGATTGATTATTGGAAACATATGATCTACGCTCTTCAAACTCCAAATGTCCAGGAAGATTTATTTTTCATAGATTTTTGGCCAAGAACACAAAGTGATGTAACCAATATAGATGTAGAAAATGCAGATGACTTCATTGGTTTGGAAGAGTTGAATGATCACTATTGTGGTCCTCTAAGCAAATGACCCAAACATGCATTTGAACCAATGCTTGATGTTAAGAAAGATGACTTTGTGCTTGTTAGACCTTCAGATCCAATATATCCAATATGGCTTGCTGTTGCCCAAAGTGAGGTCAATACAAATAGAAATTCCAAAAACTTCAACAAGGTACATATAGAATATTGGGCACCAATTTGTAGTCGTCAAAATGTTACAGATACAGAGGTGTATTTTAATTATTGGGATAAACATTGGATATGCAACAAAAAATATCCTAAACGATGGGAAAAAATAGATAGCATTGTCTTCTCTTGGATGAAGAAATGTACAAAATCTCCCAAAAAATTAAAATTCTCCCAAAGATTGTATTGAAGTCTAAAGAAATTCTACAAGAATCCATCGATTGAAGATTTTCCTTGAATATTTTCAAGGATATTAAAACTAATGTGTTTATTAACACCACCTTTTTGAGTTTTTTTCAATCTCTTGGAAACAACCATAAGCAGTAATATGTGCAATTGCACCAAGTTCCAAATTAATGAAATTCCCAAAATTCATGAAATCCATTTTGATTTGGTTTTCCCATATTGATGGGAAATTCCCAATATCCCGAATATGGAGTTGTATGCATTGGATATGTTGAAGAAGCATGGTATGGCTGATTGCAAGCCTATTCTATACCTTTGGATATTGATGCTAAGCTTAGTGAACATGAGAGTACTTGATTGAGGATATCACTATGTATTGTAAGATTGTGGGTAGCCTTATATATTTGACAATTACTGGGCAACACCTAGCTACACAATTGGTTTAGAGAGTCAATTGATGCAACTTCCACAAAAGACACATTTGGATGCAATGCGACGCACATTGTACCACGTAAAGTCCACATTGGATTATGCCTTATTCTATGGTACGTGTATCATTGGACTTGCATAGTTACACAAATGTAGATTGGGATGGAAGTATTTTGAGACAAGTGATCTATGGGTAGTTTTATATTTTCCTTTAGGAGGCTATTGTTACTTGGAGAAGTATGAAATAGTCAACAATGGCCTTGTTTAGTACAAAGACACATTACAGAGGTATTGCAATTATAGCATGTGAGGTAGCTTGGTTATGCAAGCTACTTCGTGATTTGGAGATGCAAGTGGATAAGAGGGTTATCATTTACTCTGATAACCTTAGTAGTATTCAATTGGCCAAGAACCCATTGTGTCATACATGGACCAAACACATAGAGGTCCATTACCATTTCATTTCGAAGTAGGGTTTGACAAGTGATATTGACTTGGTTTATGTCAGCATAAAGGATAAAGTTGCTAACATTTTCATCAGGGCCTTGGGAGCTAAGAAGCTCCAATGCTTAAGAACTATGCTTGGAGTTCATGAGCTCATGATGAGCTTGAAGGGACGTATTGAGATGTCAAAGATCTACATGAGCTAGCATCTACTATGCATCTTGGTGATGTGGTAATATATTATTCATTGGCATGTTAGGTGATCGACGTTAGGATATGCCAGTGATTCTATAGTTGGACTATACCTAGTAGTCCATCCTTTTTTATGGGACATTTATTGTGCCACTTCTTCTTTCCTTAGCAAGTTCGCACTTAGTGTCCACATGTACATATGTTGTGATACTTTCATATTAGTTACATACGTTATGGTACTTTTGTATTAGTCTTTTGTCATGTTGTAAACTTAGTTCTTTTGTGTGGAAGAAGAAGAAAGAAGAAGAGAAAGACTTCAATTATATCTCTTTATGTTCTCAAGTCTCCATTACTTTTGTGTGCTCTTGGGTTATTCACATCTCTCCCCTCTTGTTTATTTTCATGTAGTAGTTGCCAAATCGTGGAGACAAGTCCAGTATTGCTCCCTTGATGCAGGAGTGAGTGAAAGAATCTTTGCTAACCTAATGGAAAAAGGGGTTGAATGGAAAATCGGTGCTGGTTTGGGCTTGTGATGACAATGGAAGGGGGATTTGATGAGCTGAAGGTAGCTATCATGATGGTGATATAGCATCATCACCTTTGTAAGAGTTACAACCATTGAAGTTTCATGAACATTAGGGGTGAGAAGGATGACTACAACAATTGATCTATATATTAGGAGAGCATTGCGATGACTTTGCGCATAACATCGATTGTGATAAGGACTATTGAACCATGTGAAGGATTTATTGTGTGGTCCTCATGGGTCTCATGGTCCATACTGGCCATAATGTAGAAGGTACATGTCCTAGACCCAAAAGTTCTAGAAAATGACCTGCACATATAAACACTCGATTGAGGGTCTATGACCATCTAACCATCATCATTCTAGAGTCTCACCATATTTTCAAATGTAGGGCATACATGCAAGCCACAAAATAATTTGTGAAACTAACAATAGTTATCCTATAGACCCTTAATCAAGGCTTTGAGTTTGGCTTCCTAATAAGATTTTGGTTGAAAATGTTGAATAAGATCATCCAATGTCATAGATAATGGAGCTAGAAAGCATCATCTAAAGACTCAATTAATATGGAACACAATAGAGCCTACATTCCCTTTGTAATATTGCATATGCTACCTGCAAAGTGAAGCATGCTAAATGCCATATTTCGTGGCAATCCTCTACACACTATGAATCGACCATTCCAAGGAGACACTATCCATACATGAAAATTCAAGTAGAAAGTTGTCAAGTAGTTTTCACATGTAACCATTGAAGATTCCATGACTAAAATGATAGGAGTTGAAGCTCAAATTAGGAGTGTGCAAAAAAATTTTGCAAAGGGGGTAATGGGTTGTCTAAGCATATCAAACTACAAAGAAAACTAATATGATAATGCATATCTAGAATCTCTACCAAAACATACTCATCTTGCTAGTAATATGGATATAATCAAATCATTAAAAGTTAATCCCAAGGCATATGGACAAAGCCAAAGGCTAAAGATCTTGAGAATAGTCAATGGAAAATCATACTAAGCAATGACCCTATGGTGCATCCATCAGTGAAGACTTAGAGGTAGACTACAATATTCCATATCTCGATCATCACTTGGTAATCTACAGTCTCCAAGCTTAAGTCTCCAAGGTAAGAAAGTACATCTCTCACTTCAACGGTCAGGATAATCATCATAACTAGTTGATTCTAATAGGTACTAATGTTTCCGTTGTACTGTAATCTCATTGGTGCATCTATAATTCCCCATAGTGTGATTAGGCATGGGAGTAAAGTCATTAAAATTTAATTGGTCACCATCACCACTCCTTGATAGCTCGCATACTATTTTGTAATAAATTTCAAGATTCTTCTTTAAATATTTTTAAAATATAGTATGTCATAACAATAAGAAATTATAAAATCATAGAATGAAGATTTTATGGAAAAAAGAGAAATCTAATCCTACCATAAAATGAAGATTTAGAAAAAGAAAATTCTGATCCCACTATTAGCCAAAAAATGTTATAGTTTTCCTCCTTTATGTTTTAGATTCCTCCCTGTTTCTTCAGTGTACTACTTCTTTTCTTTTTCTTTTCGTTCCTTCCACAATATAAGTTTGTACTTTGTGCTCTGAGCTAGTGCAAGATGCACACAAGCAAAAGAAGAAACACTCTAGTTTTGTACTATGATAGTATAATATTCCGAATCTCCATCATCACTCGGTAAACATGTAGTCTCCAACAAGCTTAAGTCTCCAAGGTAAGAAAGTACATCTCTCACTATAACAGTCATGATAATCTTCTCTATCGTGATAGTCATCATAACTAGTTGATCCTAAGAGGTACTTATGTTTCTATTGTACTGTAATCTCATTAGTGCAACTATAATTCCCCACAGTATGGTTAGGCATGAGAGTTAAGACATTATAAATTTAATCGGTCACCATCAGTACCACTTCTTGATAGCTCGGGTACTATTTAGCAATAAGTTTCAATATTCATCTTTAACTATTTTTAAAATATATTATGGTTGTAAAATATAGTATGGTTGTAATAATGTCATGTCCTCATAAGCATAGCCGGGCATTGAGAACCATGGTTATATTCTCAGAGATTAAAGGCTACAAAAATATGGTGCATCTACTAACACATAATTAATGTACATTACATAAAATGTATCAAAAGAAGCATTGATTGTTACCCTTCACAACATAAGCATTTTATCCTTAGTCTGAACTTGCCCATTGTTATCTAGGATTAAGAGCAAGCTACTTGGACAATGGTTTCTAAGACTTAAAGTAATGCACCCTTGGCCATAGCTCTTTGGGATGAGAACCATGGCTATAGTCTCAAAAATTAAAGGCTACAAAAATATGGTGCATCACCCGCCATTGTCAAGTTCATTCGATTTCCCTACTATTGTCTAACATTTGCCCTATTACAGCCATGAATACCCTCTTGAAATATGCTACAATCAACATTATTTAAATTAGAGCTACAATCCAATGAGTGGAAAAACTTGCCATAGTAAAATACAAAATCCAATAATGACTGCATTGTCCAATTCTGGTTTGAGCAGCCCAATTTTCCATTAAGTCTCAAAGATAGTCATGAATACCCTCTTTAAAGATACTACAATCACATACCTATAGTAAGATACAATCTACTATTAAACTCTCTTCAATAATCACTATTGTAGCCATGAATACCCTCTTGAAAGATACTACAATCAGCACTATTTAAATCAGAGCTGTTGTCCAATGAGAGGACAAACTTGCCAGAGAAGAATGCAAAATCCAATAATGATGAATGCACTATCCAATTCTGGTCTAAGTGGCGCACTTTGCCATTAGGTCTCAAAGATACAATCACATACCTAGAGTAAGATACAAACTTCCAAAAACATTTAGGGTAGAGGAAATTGCAGTGCATACTAAGAGGAGTGCCTTACCTTTTACTATCTTGAATGGAAACAAGTTCTTAGTAACTTGGAAGACTAGCATGCTCAATGCATACATAGTACCTCCATATTATGCTAGATATGAGACATGGAAACAAGTTCTTAGTTGGAAAACTAGCATGCTCAATGCATACATAGTACCTCCATGCTCGATATCATGCTAGATATGAGAACAAATCTAGAAGAGCATGTTTAATGTATGCACACAGCTCCACACATCATGGTAGCAATGAAAACAAATTTGGAAGAGAATATTTAAGATATGCACACAGCTCCACATCATGCTTTCTTATCTTGAGGAAGGTAGGGACACTTGTGAAGTGGAAGTCAAGATTTTAATTATCCATGATGTCATGTTGGAGACAGCCCTTCTTCATCTTGATATCCATCGGCAGAGCTGAGACCACCCAATCGAGCAGATCCTCCATTCCGAGCTTAGGTTTTCCCAAATTTGGAGGCCCCATAGGACCATGGTCGTACTCAAAATCCTCCTCATGATTGGATCGTTTCACACTTGCATCCATAAAAATAGGAAAGAGAATTACTTTGAATCCAATTCTACAATCTCTAGAGTGCAAGTTCTAGTCAAATCATGCAATTTGAGAGAGGATTTAGCAATGCTTGACCCATAGATTCAACAACTTAGACTATAATTAGAGCTTGAAGTTCTCTATTTTTCTCATTGAGGGCATCAAACAAGGGTTTGGCAAATACCCTCTTGAAAGATACTACAAACACATACCTGGAGTAAGATATAATCACATACCCACAGATTCAACAATCCAAACTAGAATTAGAGCTTGAACCTGGTGTGCTACTTTGAAGGTGTGCTTCTTCTAGGCTTTGAAGGTGTGCTACTCCTAGGAGTGAATAATTATCAACCTTGTAAGGTACAATTATACAACATAGGACCGATGAGCTTGATTGGTTAGCACAAAACATAGGACCATCTTGTAAAGGGTTTGCATGTAAGTTCAAATGATATGATGTAGAATCTAGCTTACGGCTACTAGTGGTAGAGCTTGCCATCCCGATAATCTCCTTTGCATTACATTCCTTTGTTGAGTCATACCGATGAGCTGAGGTTGGCTTGGTAACCCCCCCTGCAATAGCTATAGAAGAGTTGAACCTTAATAGAATGTTGTTCCCATCATGTGCTCTAAGGTTATGTATGGGATTGCCAACCATATTGCTATTACTGGAGTTCTTCGCAATAAATTTACTACCATGTGCATTGTCAAGTGACACAGAATGTGAACATTATCCGTAAGCTTCACACTATCTACAACTTCACTTCATTGGATCGTAATTGCTATAGAGTGTGATTGTGTAGGAGGAAATTGAGAAAGATTAGCCTCAACTATTGTATCAAATGTGCCAAGCCAAATGCATGCACCTTGCCTCAAGGAGTCTCAAATCTTTGCTGCAAATTTTCCCTATGGTCTTTACCTCACCCCTCTATAGTGTTGAGTGGCCTTGGAAGTGGTGTTAGAGCTTGAAAGAGATTTGGGTTTGCCATTTTTTGAACTCGACCCACCCAATGGTGTTTTATCAGTAGTAGACTTCTCTAAGAAGGGAGAATCCATGAATGGGTCAGCAAACAAGTTGTAAGGGGACTTGCTCCATGCAAAACAGGCTGATGCATAACTGCTTTTCAAGAAGCTCCTAGTAGATGGAGCTACTAGTCCTAGATCCTCAAATGACTTGTAGAGAGCAACACTATGAAGCTAATGAAAACAGTGGTATTGCATCAACGTATTTGCTTGACATAGCATGCAAGGACTCACAAATGACTTGCAGAGAGGAGGAGGGGGAGGATAGTGTGTCAGAGATGCATGTAGTAGACTCTGCATGCAGCTAGTCTAAGTCTACTACCACTCCATATCAAACTATAAAATTGCATAAAGATTACATGCCCATGGGGCCCACTCTCCAAGGATAATAGTGCAAGCCTCTCTTCTCTTACTTTTTTAATGAGAAACATAAGTTCTAATAGTGCAAGGCTCTCTTCTCTTGCAAAGAAATCTTCATTCTCATAGTGTAAGGCTCTCATCTCCCTCATGAACCTTCTTTTTTTCTTGCCCTTGAGATCAAGACTAGGACAAGAAGAACAAACATACATCAAGGGCCTTTGAAGAGAAAACATCACAATGCTAATATTGGAGCCCATAATGGAGATTTAGCTTGGTGCTAGAGATTGATATGCTTAATGTAGCTTTATTGCTAAAGTACTATATAGACTATGGTTTTAAATGTAGCTCTATTGCTAAACTAGTATAGACTTTAAAATATGTTATTAACGTAAAATATGTTATGGGTTGGAATTTTTTTTCAGTCTTGGAGTTTTTAATTGTGGAGCTTATAATTTCATCAACCTTGGATTAAAGATTGAAGATACTCAAGCTAGGGATGTCTTCTTCTACAAGTACATTAAGAATATGTGTATGTAACTATAAGTGTGCACACGGTATTGAAAGTTGGCAATAGTGCTTATTTTAGATACATTAAAAATAACATGCTTGGGATTATGCATTCTTCTCTAGAAAGATCCCATCCTAGTGAACTGTAAAAGTCCGCGTGGAAAAAAAAAAAAGATCGGGCTTTTGAAATTTTTTTTAATTTATTCCCCCCCCTTATCCCTCCAGCCGACTGACGAGCTGGAGGGGGAGGGGAATAGAAGGAGTTATGAAGCTCCTTGGTGGAGCTTGTGGAGGGAGGGAGGGCATGTGTGTCGACACGCAGGAGGAGAAGATCCCCCTCCCTCCACTATTTAAACGAGGGGAGGGGAGGGGCCGCTGGACAGAGAAGGCTGGGGGGGCCGTGAGAAGAACGGAACGCCGCCATAGCTTCGAGCTGAAGGAAGGAGACGAATCGCCATTGCCACGCCGACCGTCTGCCCTCCATCACGCCACCATCGACTGCTGCAGTCCAGTCCTGCCGTTTTGGCCGAATTAGCTATTCTTTTCCCCCCCCCACGTGGCCCTTCCAGAAGCCCCTTGGAAGGTTCCAAGGTGGGCTTCTTAAGCCCTTGTTTTTCCCCCCCCTCTCGGGGTTTTAAATCCCCCCCCTAAGCCCTTGTTCTCCCCCCCCTCCCTCCGGGTTTTTAAACCCCCGTAAGGCATTGTTTCCCCCCCCTCTCGGTATAATTCCCCTCCTAAGCCTTGTTCTATTCCCCTCCGGATTTTTTTAATCCCCCAAAAAGTCCTTATTACTCTCCCCGGGTTTAAATTTTCCCCCCTAAGCCCCCTTGTTTCCTCTTCCAGTTTTAATTTTCTAAGCCCTTGCTCTTTCCCCTCCTCATAGCTCTTTAGATTTTTCAGGTCACAACCATAGGCCTACCTTGTCCTTAGGCTACCTTGCAGACTTCCATTCTCTTGCGTTAACCCCTTCACTCACTTTCAAACCTTTTTGTGCAAGTGCTCTCGTAGTTGAGCTTTGTGTTCTTAATCTTATCAAACAAGTCGGTGTCCACACACTCCCATGTCCTTAAAAAAAATCAAATTCTTCATCATGTTTTCGTATGGTATCCCGTAAGGAAGAAATAGCCGTGAGATAAAAGATAGGGAGGGAAGTAGAGGGAGTAAAAAGAGGGAGTGAAGGAGGAAGAGTGGAAAAAAGGTAAAAGATAAGGAAGGAGAAGACGGTGGAATTCCAAGAAGAAAAGGGAAAAGGTTATCTCGCATTCGAACTACGATGCCGCCAAAGAAAATTCAAGGTGTAGATGCGGGAGGGTCATCTCCCGGTATCCATGTGGATATCTCACCTCAAAGTTAGGTTTTTTCTTCTTGGTGTTAATTCGGTTTTAAGTCAATCATGCAAAGGAAAATTGTTAAGAAAAGATATATTTATTCAAGTTATTTTTAACGAAGGATTTAGCTTATGAATAACAATGTATACAAATTAGCTTTCTTCAAATTGCATCAAGCATTATAAAATTATAGGCAAGATTAACCATTTACTATAGTAATATATTCCTAAAGTGTAGAAATGATATCTTGCACCATTAGTTTTATTCCTTTCGCAACGAATCATGGTAAAATGGCTAAACTCATGGAAGGTTTCTTCGATGCTCAAATTACTAGGGAGTTATCTTTGCTAGTTGCACATCTTAGCAAGGCAACTGTTGTTATTTGGCATGAGTTCATCTTTAAAAAAAACAGAAGTTAAATGTTAGGAATTAATAAGTATAAAAATTAAATATACGAACTCATTTGGAAAGAAAATGTAATGGGGAATTTTTGGATAACACTCTATTAACAGTTTTTCCCTGCTATTTGAGGACTTGGAACTAATAAATTGTGTATACACCAATTTCTCAACTAGGCCTATTTGTCCCAAGGAGTATTGTCGTCTTTGTATCATCTTGGCATTATGCTATATGTCAAATTAAACTTTATTGATTAGGAAGGTTAATTGTCACAAGAATAGTAAAACCGTAACAAGACGAGTAAGATTACCTTCCAAAAGATAACCGAACCAATCTAAACATAGAAACAATCATACCCTAAACACTTGACTACTTTCCTTACCGTAGGGACAATAAATTCATAAATATAAGAAACTAGGGTTTGTCCCTAAGGTTCTTAAATGAAGAAACCCTAGGCCTGACATACGTCAGCTTAAGGAATCTAAACAGATTATTCCATCGCCGGACTTGCGCAACATGTATGAAATCATTTTTGTGATCAATTCACAAGGAGAAAAGGGAAAAACCCTCATCAAGGACGGCAGATCCTTACGCAAGTTATCTTGCAAAAAGACGTATTTTTTTTTATATCCTTCTAAATAAGGAAAGTTGTAAACCAGAAACTAGCATATCTAAGGTATCTTAGGTTAACCAAGTTGGGTATGCCCTACACCGGAATGTAAGAGATCTTGCCAAGTTACAAGACACCTTGGAAATGAGTGCTGATACACTCAAAAAGGAAAGAACACTTCCTTAGCAGTTTGCCATACAACTGGGTTGGTTAATGGAAATGTTTGTGCTTGCTAGAAATTTTAGGGCTCTTTCTGAATTATGAATTACAAAATTAAATAAGTATCTATACTTCAGGTTAAAAGCCTGAAGGGAGAGGCAGCTTCAGTTACCCCCGACTGCCTGCCTGACCCTAACCAAGGGGGTTGTTTGACCGCGCCGGGAACGTGGACCGAACCCGCCGCAAGAGGTCTCTCCGTTGAGTTCTACTTGGAGCAGGAGGACGCTTGGGTGCTAGGGGGGGATCTGGTCGTAAATCCCTCACCTTCCGGGTTCTACACAAGAGGCTAACGTGAATCGGGATTGGATCTCGAGGCCCGCATACTAGTTGACGGGCGAAAGCTTGGAATAGTGATCCCTGGAGATTACTTGTTAGCCTTCGGGTAGATTATGGAAAAGCCTACGAACGGAACTCCTTGTATTTCAAAGATAAAATGATGAAATGTTAAAAGAACTTGCTTGATGTTGTTTTTCTATGTCACGTGATAAGATTACGTGAAGGAACCAGTGCTTAACAAGGTTAATTAAAGAAGCTGATTGTTATATGTCAAATTAATGTGTTAGATAATTACATAATTAAAACAAACCGAGGAAAGTGCGGAGGATGGGCCATGGGTCCGTCCTATGGTTGGGTGGTCCCGGTTAGCCGGGAACCTTTCTCAAAAATCTCGAAGAACAGCGGAATGATCATCATCATCAAAAAGGAATAATGAGAACGATGGACCTCGAGTTACGTCTTACGCGATCTATGCTGTTTTAGGGGAACGGAATGGGACTATGCCTTATGACAGAGAGGTTGAGCTTTGCATCCCTCTCATTTCCCATTCTCCTTGAACCAAGTGCAGCGTGAATCCGCTTCAGACCTGGCGTTTCTGCGTAAAGTAGTTCGCTCGGGTCTGACGCTAGTTGCTGTTAGCCAATGACCCATTAGGAAAACCCTAATTCCGGTCGATCCTAAGTGGGAACGGCCAGGATACTTCCGCTACGTGGCAGACGTGGGAAGAACTAGATCGCAAAACCCGTAACATTCCATGGGAGTGCCAAGCGGAGCCTTCTAGACATCCTTTCTGATGGACTGCTAAGACGTGTCCTGGATGATACTAGGGGACACGTTACAGTTGGTAATAGAGTCGACCAACAACGGAATTGTTTTTTCTCAATAAAAGGAAATAAAGAAATTGTTGCTGTCCAAACATTTCCTCATCTTCAATGCTGTCTTGCAGAATTATGAAGCGTGGAACAAGTTTTTGGTGTTTCGGGTCATGTTTATGACTGCAATGCATTCTCCGCATTATAGACAAAGAATTGGGATGATGAACATCCTGGAGCAGATTTACAATCCATCACCTTTATACATAGAACAAAGATGGACGGGGTCTTCAGGAATCTACTACATAGCTGCCCACCGGTTCGCTTATCTACAGACCAACCTAAAGAGGATCAAGTGGTTGGAAGACTTGAAAGTCGTGAAGCTGTTCATTTTTGTGGAAGCTCACGTAAATTTGACTTTACATATTCAAGGTCGGAGGATTGAAATGAACTCATATGTATATGAGGAAGTAACCTGTGTAATCCCAGCCGACAGGATTAAAGTGTTGGGCCGCCATGAGAAGTATAGATTCCAACGAAAAGGGTATCCTGAACTTCCAATGAATTATCGATTCCTAAAGATCCATGACCCAAAACCCTACTATTACACAGTTCCTGTAGACAAATGCAATACAACGTTGTTCTCCCCAAACTGAATGTAATGATTGGATTATCATCACAGGAGACGTTGTATAAGGTTACGCCCATGTAAATATAAATAAAGGTTTCTTTTATCAATATCTGGCTGTGCATCAGAGTTGTTAAAAAGTTAAGTAGCTTCATGATTTACGAGATAGCTGAACTAAAGATAAGCTAACGTCAATTATCATATAATCACGTTAAGAAAACTTTTATCCAGGCACAACCCCAGGTACAGGTTCCAAATTCGCCCCCTACATCAAGTACTGCTGTGGCCCAGGAGAAGAAGTTCCTCCTCAAGCAGATAAAGCCACCCGAGTTTGACGGGAGAGGCAGATTCATCCAGTCTGATGCTGAAATTTGGATTGAATCTATGGAGGATTACTTTGAAGCAGTTGGTACTGCACCTACCAATCAGGCCATACTCGCCAAGTTAAAACTTGTTGGCAAAGCTAGACTATGGTGAAAACAATGGTGCAGGGATCAAGGGACTTCAGAGGGGTCCGTTACCTGGGAGAAGTTAAAGAAAGCCGTGCAGGGGAGATATTTTCCACCTGCATATCGTACACAGAAAATGAATGAGTTCTACGAGCTAAAACAGCTAGGACTCACCCTTGACGCATACTACTCTAAATTTGTCTCACTCTTAAAGTATGCGCCACAGATGGACATGATGCAGCAGGTGTCCAAATTTTGCGCGGGCTTAAATCCACCCGTAAATACCCGTCTCGAATCTATGCGTCCATCAGATCTTCAGGATGCACTCATTCGAGCGGCGCCTATAATTCAGGAAGTGCAAGCTAGACCAAGGGGTAACAAAACTTGGTCCTATAGTGACCCGAACGGAGGAGCATTCAGACCTCAAGTGAAGAGAGTTCAAGGTCACAATCAGGGACAATGGAAGAAAGCAAGGACAAATAACGTCAACAACTTTGTTCCTACTCAAAGTAATGGCCGAAACCTCCGATGTTTCCACTGCAACGAACTCGGTCACTTCAAAAGGCAATGTCCCAAGCTCAGCGGGGGACATTGTCAAACGCCTTTCCAAGGTGCAGGCCGCGGTCAAGGAGCCGCCACCCGTGGAAGAGGAAGAACTGCCTGCATTACCAATAGGCAAAGATGCGAAGCAGAAGAAGAGGAAGATCCGACTATGGAAGCAGAATTCGAAAGAGCGACAGTCCATGCCGCTTTACACAAGAAAGAACCGAATCGCCAGTTCTCGGTGATTCAAACACCGTCGGACTATCAAGGTAAAGGTTTCAAAACCTTGATTGATTGTGGCAGTACACATTCCTTTATCTCTCCAGCATGTGCAAAAATATTAGGAATAGCCACAGTAGAAGCACCTACCCTGCTTGTGGAATTGGCAAACGGTCGTGAGGTAACTTGTACCAGGCAAACTGCTAAGGAAGAATTCTTTCTGGGAGGAAAGAAGACCTCAGTCAAATTCAGAGTCATGAACGTAGGTATCCATGAGTGTCTACTCGGGATGGATTGGCTTAAGCCTAATGACGCCCACATCCAATGTGGAAAGGGTCAAGTTTCCTTTCGAAACTCCGAAAGGGAGTTTGCCACAACTCAAGGTGAGGTAGGAGTGCCAAGAATCCAATTAGCCAAAGTATCGCGGATCATAAAAGGAGTCAGAAAAGGATTACCCGTTTACCTGATCAAACTCAACAAGTTAGATCAAAAGCAAGAGTCTCATGAAGGACCTTCTTGGCTAAAGGAATACGCTGATGTATTCCCTGAGGAATTGATTGAAATTCCGCCTCCAAGAGAAGTTGATCATAAAATTAGGCTAGTGCCTGGAGCTACACCAGTTGCAAAGAGACCTTATAGAATGTCCATACCTGAAGCAATTGAGTTGAAGGAACATCTCAGATCAGGGTTACATCCGGCCTAGCAACTCACCATGGGGAGCTCCAGTACTATTCCAGAAAAAGAAAGATGGGACACTTTGACTATGTATTGATTACCGAGGGTTGAATCAATCAACAGTCAAGAACAAGTATCCTATTCCTAGAATAGATGAGCTTCTTGACCGTCTTCAAGGTGCAAAGATCTTCTCCAAGATTGATCTTAGGTCAGGTTACTATCAAATAAGGATCATGGAAGAAGATATTCCAAAAATGGCCTTCAATACAAGATATGGGCACTTTGAGTACTTGGTTATGTCATTCGGGCTTACAAATGCACCTGCCACCTTCAATAGATTAATGCAGGATATTTTTAGACCATATCTTGATGATTTCGTGCTTGTCTTCTTCGATGACACTTTAGTCTATTCTAAACAGGAAGAAGATCATGAACCTCAACTTCGGATTGTCCTTGAGACAATGAGGTCTCATAAGCTGTATGCAAAAATGAAGAAGTGTGCATTCTGCAAGCGTCAGATTGAATATCTGGGATTCATAGTATCATCAGAGGGAATATCAGTAGACCCAGCCAAAGTCAGAGATGTGCTTGAATGGCCAATACCAGTATACGTCAAAGAAATACATAGCTTTCTTGGCTTGACAGGATGGTATAGGGTCTTTATCAAAAACTATGCTTTGATTGCAGCACCTCTTACAGACTTACTAAAGAAGCAGACTTCTATTATATGGTCAACTCCCGAACAAAATAGCTTCGACAAATTGAAGCAAAGTTTGGTATCAGCACCTATTCTAAAACTTCTTGACCTCAATAAAGAGTTCGAGGTAGTAACTGATGCCGGCATTCTTGCCTTGGGGTGTGTACTTATGCAGGAAAGTCATCCAGTAGCATACTCTTCAAGGAAATTGAAGAGTTATGAAAAGAATTATGCCACGCATGATCTGGAATTATTAGCTATCATCCATGATCTAAAGCTTTGGAGACACTACCTGTTGGGTAACAAGTTTACTCTAGTAACCGATCATAAGAGTCTCAAATGGATTTTTACCCAGAACGAGCTCAACATGAGGCAATGTCAGTGGATTGAAGTATTGGAGGAGTATGATTTTGAAATCAAGTACCGACCAGGGAAAGAGAATGTAGTTGCCGATGCACTCAGTCGCAAGGCATTCCTAAATTCCCTAATCTTGCAGAATCCATCAACGGCCAGATCTCTGGCTACAAAGGTATCTATGCCAAGCAACCCTATACTGGAACTAGCTAGAGAGGAAGCATGCCATGATTTGGCCTACCAAACAATGATAAAAGAAATATCTACCAAGGAGCAGAATCTGAAGTTACAAGCTAAGTATCAGGAATTTTCCATTGATAATGGACTTGTCTACTACAGAACAAGGCTGTGTATACCAACAAGCCAGTCACTTAAGCAGAAGATATTATGGGAAGCTCATGATTCCCCTTTCGCAGGACATCCTGGCTATGCAAAAACTCTTAATGCAGTTAGGAAGAGCTACCATTGGGAGAGGCTCAAAGGTGACGTTCTCAAGTATGTCACTGAATGTTTGTCTTGCCAACGTATCAGGGCCGAACATGTCATGATGCCAGGGAAACTGCAACCGCTTGACATTCCCCAAATGAAATGGGAATTCATCAGCATGGATTTTGTTGTGGGCTTACCCCAAGTCCAAGGAGGATACAATTCCATTATGGTTGTGGTTGACATGCTTACCAAGGTTGCACACCTGATTCCAGTAAAGACAAACTATAAAGCCTCTGACATTGCAAGATTGTTTATCAAGGAAATATTCAAGCTACATGGGTTACCTAAAAGAATCATTAGTGATCGAGATTCTCTCTTCACATCACACTTCTGGAGAGCTATCTTTGAAGCTATTGGGACTCAACTCTGTTTTAGCACCGCCTACCATCCCCAAACGGATGGACAAACAGAGCGAGTGAATCAAATCATTGAGGATATGCTTAGGGCATACTGTTGTCGAGAGCCGAAGAGGTGGATTCAATACTTGCCATTAGTTGAATTTGCCTACAATGCTTCTTACCAGCAGAGCATTCAAATGACCCCTTTCCAGGCATTGTATGGTCATGATTGTCGAAGTCCCCTAAACTTTTCTGATCCAACCCTAAGAGTTGAAGCTACAAGACAAATGTTGGAGGACATGGATGATCAAATAAGGTCAATAAGACAAGACATACAAGCAGCCAAGAATAGACAAAAGGCATATGCAGATTTGAAACGTCAAGAAAGAGTCTTCGAAGAAGGAGACATGGTCTTCATTCGGGTACGTCCTAAAAAGAGTTCTCTATCCCTAGGAGAATGCAAGAAGCTAAGTCCAAGGTATTGTGGGCCGTATAAAATCCTCAAATGCCTAGGACCCAATGCTTGTAGATTGCAACTCCCTGAGAGCCTAAAGGTTCATAATGTATTCCATATCAGCCTATTAAAAAAATATGTACCCAATCCTAATCATGTACTTAATGACCAACAAATTGTAATGCCTAGTCAAGGAGTCCTTGAACTAAGGCCAGAAAGGATCTTAGATGTTAGGGAAAGACAGTTAAGATCTAGAACCTTGAAAGAATGCCTTGTCCAATGGAAAGATTATCCCGAAGAGGATGCCACTTGGGTAGATGAAGGCACTCTCAACCATCAATATCCCCTGTTTATCTCGAGATGAGGACATCTCGATTCCTCCAAGGGGGAGAGAATGTAAAAGTCCGCGTGGAAAAAAAAAAAAAGATCGGGATTTTGAAATTTTTTTTAATTTATCCCCCCCCTTATCCCTCCAACCGACTGATGAGCTGGAGGGGCAGGGGAATAGAAGGAGTTATGAAGCTCCTTGGTGGAGCTTGTGGAGGGAGGGAGGGCATGCGTGTCGACACATAGGAGGAGAAGATCCCCCTCCCTCCACTATTTAAACGAGGGGAGGGGAGGGGCCGCTGGACAGAGAAGGCTGGGGGGGCGTGAGAAGAACGGAACGCCGCCATAGCTTCGAGCTGAAGGAAGGAGACGAATCTCCACTGCCACGCCGACCGTTTACCCTCCATCACGCCACCATCGACTGCTGCAGTCTAGTCCCGCCATTTTGGCCAAATTAGCTGTTCTTTTCCCCCCCCACGTGGCCCTTCCAGAAGCCCCTTGGAAGGTCCCAAGGTGGGCTTCTTAAGCCCTTGTTTTTCCCCCCCCTCCCGGGGTTTTAAATCCCCCCCTAAGCCCTTGTTCTCCCCCCCTCCCTCCGGGTTTTTAAACCCCCGTAAGGCATTGTTTCCCCCCCCTCCTGGTATAATTCCCCTCCTAAGCCTTGTTCTGTTCCCCTCCGGATTTTTTTAATCCCCCAAAAAGTCCTTATTACTCCCCCCGGGTTTAAATTTTCCCCCCTAAGCCCCCTTATTTCCTCTTCCGGTTTTAATTTCCTAAGCCCTTGCTCTTTTCCCTCCTCATAGCTCTTTAGATTTTTCAGGTCACAACCATAGGCCTACCTTGTCCTTAGGCTACCTTGCAGACTTCCATTCTCTTGCGTTAACCCCTTCACTCACTTTCAAACCTTTTTGTGCAAGTGCTCTCGTAGTTGAGCTTTGTGTTCTTAATCTTATCAAACAAGCCGGTGTCCACACACTCCCATGTCCTAAAAAAAATCAAATTCTTCATCATGGCTTCGTATGGTATCCCGTAAGGAAGAAATAGCTGTGAGATAAAAGATAGGGAGGGAAGTAGAGGGAGTAAAAAGAGGGAGTGAAGGAGGAAGAGTGGGAAAAAGGTAAAAGATAAGGAAGGAGAAGACGATGGAATTCCAAGAGGAAAAGGGAAAAGGCTATCTCGCATTCGAACTACGATGCCGCCAAAGAAAATCCAAGGTGTAGCTGCGGGAGGGTCATCTCCCATTATCCATGTGGATATCTCACCTCAAAGCCAGGGTTTTTCTTCTTGGTGTTAATTCGGTTTTAAGTCAATCATGCAAAGGAAAATTGTTAAGAAAAGATATATTCGTTCGAGTTATTTTTAACGAAGGATTTAGCTTATGAATAACAATGTATACAAATTAGCTTTCTTCAAATTGCATCAAGCATTATAAAATTATAGGCGATTAACCATTTACTATAGTATAATATTCCTAAAGTGTAGAAATTATATCTTGCACCATTAGTCTTATTCCTTTTGCAACGAATCATGGTAAAATGGCTAAACTCATGGAAGGTTTCTTCGATGCTCAAATTACTAGGGAGTTATCTTTGCTAGTTGCACATCTTAGCAAGGCAACTGTTGTTATTTGGCATGAGTTCGTCTTTAAAGAAAACGGAAGTTAAATGTTAGGAATTAATAAGTATAAAAATTAAATATACGAACTCATTTGGAAAGAAAATGTAATGGGGAATTTTTGGATAACACTCTATTAACAGTTTTTCCCTGCTATTTGAGGACTTGGAACTAATAAATTGTGTATACACCAATTTCTCAACTAGGCCTATTTGTCCCAAGGAGTATTGTCGTCTTTGTATCATCTTGGCATTATGCTATATGCCAAATTAAACTGTATTGATTAGGAAGGTTAATTGTCACAAGAATAGTAAAACCGTAACAAGACGAGTAAGATTACCTTCCAAAAGATAACCGAACCAATCTAAACATAGAAACATTCATACCCTAAACACTTGACTACTTTCCTTACCGTAGGGACAATAAATTCATAAAGATAAGAAACTAGGGTTTGTCCCTAAGGTTCTTAAATGAAGAAACCCTAGGCCTGACATACGTCAGCTTAAGGAATCTAAACAGATTATTCCATCGCCGGACTTGTGCAACATGTATGAAATCATTTTTGTGATCAATTCACAAGGAGAAAAGGGAAAACCCTCATCAAGGACGGCAGATCCTTACGCAAGTTATCTTGCAAAAAGACGTATTTTTTTTGGATATCCTTCTAAATAAGGAAAGTTGTAAACCAAAAACTAGCATATCTAAGGTATCTTAGGTTAACCAAGTTGGGTATGCCCTACACCGGAATGTAAGAGATCTTGCCAAGTTACAAGACAACTTGGAAACGAGTGCTGATACACTCAAAAAGGAAAGAACACTTCCTTAGCAGTTTGCCATACAACTGGGTTGGTTAATGGAAATGTTTGTGCTTGCTAGAAATTTTAGGGCTCTGTTTGAATTATGAATTACAAATTAAATAAGTATCTATACTTCAGGTTAAAATCCTAAAGGGAGAGGCAGCTTCAGTTACCCCCGACTGCCTGCTTGACCCTAACCAAGGGGGTTGTTTGACCGCGCCGGGAACGTGGACCGAATCCGCCGCGAGAGGTCTCTCCGTTGAGTTCTACTTGGAGCAAGAGGACTCTTGGGTGCCAAGGGGGGCTCTGGCCGTAAATCCCTCGCCTTTCGGGTCCTACACAAGAGGCTAACGTGACTCGGGATTGGATCTCGAGGCCCGCATACTAGTTGACGGGGCGAAAGCTTGGAATAGTGATCCCTGGAGATTACTTGTTAGCCTTCGGGCAGATTATGGAAAAGCCTACGGGCAGAACTCCTTGTATTTCAAAGATAAAATGATGAAATGTTAAAAGAACTTGCTTGATGTTGTTTTTCTATGTCACGTGATAAGATTACGTGAAGGAACCAGTGCTTAACAAGGTTAATTAAAGAAGTTGATTGTTATATGTCAAATTAATGTGTTAGATAATTACATAACTAAAACAAACCGAGGAAAGTGCGGAGGATGGGCCATGGGTCCGTCCTACGGTTGGGTGGTCCCGGTTAGCCGGGAACTTTTCTCAAAAATCTCGAAGAACATCGGAATGATCATCATCATCAAAAAGGAATAACGAGAACGATGGACGTCGAGTTATGTCTTACCCGATCTACGCTGTTTTAGGGGAACGGAATGGGACTATGCCTTATGACAGAGAGGTTGAGCTTTGCATCCCTCTCGTTTCCCATTCTCCTTGAACGAAGTGCAGCGTGAATCCGCTTCGGACCTGGCGTTTCTGCGTAAAGTAGTTCGCTCGGGTCTAACGCTAGTTGTTGTTAGCCAATGACCCATTAGGAAAACCCTAATTCCGATCAATCCTAAGTGGGAATGGCCAGGATACTTCCGCTACGTGGTAGACATCGGAAGAACTAGATCGCAAAACCCGTAACATTCCATGGGAGTGCCCGGCGGAGCCTTCTAGACATCCTTTCCGATGGACTGCTAAGACGTGTCCTGGATGATACTAGGGGACATGTTACATGAACCAAGCGATTCAAATGTGCAAGGAGATCATCTTGAGAACCGACGGTATGAAGAATCATCTCCAGTGCATGGTGAAACTAACATAGATTATTTAAATAGAAAACATATGTGGTGTGATTGCCATACATATTGTAATGGTGGGAGAAGTATTGGTCTAAAAGAATTTCTCAGGCACGAGGAATTGAAGGCCAAATATGATGCACTAAGTATGCAAATTGGTCTTACTACTTCTAATGAAAGGCAACATGAAGAAGGCAATGATAAAACTATCAATACTTTCGTAAGTCCCCCCTTCGGTCATGACAAAAACTCAATTAACCATGCTGAGTCTCCTCAAATAGATCTGATGCCAGGAGGCATATTTCACGGTGGATTCCGTTACACGGTGGATTCTGTGAGGTTTTACGGTGGATTCCGTAAACTTTGATGACTGGGGCTCATACACAAAGTCGATTCTTTGTGCGAGAAGTTGATGGGGACACCTGTCCTTTTCTGGCGTTTCATTAATTTAGTGTGTACATGGGTGATTCCATAGCGGGTGATTCCGCAAAATGCATATTAAATTAATAAACGTTTATGAGTTTAGAGTGCGCACTCGTAATAAATTAAGGTTAGGATTTATTTCTAACCAGTTGATTTATTTATGTAAGTTGAAGACTGCTAGGTATTCACTTTTGTCGGTTTAATTGTATTATTCTACTAACGATTGTGAATGCTTCAGTTGATGTGTAGAGATAGCAGCAGTGGCGGAGGAAAGCATTGGAGGATAGCAAGTATTCGATTTATGGATTATATTTTGATGGGCGCATACCTTAGGCATGGCGCCTATATTTTGACACGCCTATTTATTAAGGCGTCGGATATTTATTATTATTTTGTATGCGCATGGGCGCACAATTATGTTATTTCTATTTGGACATTGTATTGGGCGTGCCAGACTCTTTGGGCACCGTCCATTAGCTTTATTCCTATTTTGTGTTAAAGCAAACTCAAAAGCTAAAAGCTTGCTATTTTGTAATTTGGGCTATTATTTGAGCTCGAAGATGAATAATACATAAAATACATGCTTTGTGGAGCGCTCACACAAGGCATGAGGGAAGATTGCACCCAATTGGTCTCTTGCTCTTGTTGTTCATGCTTTTTACCTTGTAATTTGTGCAAAAAGTAGAGTTCTATTGTTCTTGGGGACCTTCCGGTATTCACTACGCGAGCGTACAGCATCCGATCTGCGCACCAGTGGTATCAGAGCGAAGCTGAGATCAAGAGCTTCCTATCGCTACCCATCTCGTGCGAAGGCAGAGCTCTTGGAACGATCGAGCTCTACGGTCAATCTCGTCGCGAACGGTCGATACAGGTAGATTTCTGGCGATCCAGAACCCCTGTTTCCATCATCGGATCGCGAAGGACCGGTCTGCAGAGGTGGAGGACCACTCCTATATCTTCTTCATCAAGTCATGGTTACACAGAGATAAGCTCTCTCTTAATCCCAAAAGTTTATAAGTTAATCAAGCTTTAAAAGCTTGAGAAGCTTAACTTAAGCTTTAAAGAGCTTAAAAATTTTGAATTTTTGTGGTGCCTCTAAGGATGTCAGCGCAAATCTCGCCGGCTGAAAAAAACGCCCCCCCCCCACGATTTTCGCCGTTGGCTGTTTGATCAAGCTCTAAGCTTAATCACTTAAGCTCCTTAATCAATCAAGTCATAACAAACTTCAAGTCACACACAACCAGTCAAGTTCAGCAAGTTCTAACAAGTCAAAGTCCTGCAAGTCCGACAAAGCAAGCAAGTTCTGCAAGTCAACAAACTCTGCAAGTCACATTAGTTTGGTACTCTGCAAGCCAGACAAGTCAAGTGGAGTCAAAACTAACTTCTGTCCAAAACTCATAGAAGGGTTGTTCCTGCGCAGAAACTCCGAACTGCAAAGTTGTTCATTTGAAGGTACTCTACCCATATGTAGGTTTGCTGAAGCATTTTCAGCATACGAAGAAGGATAAAACACAGATTTTCCGAAGCTTGTGAAAGCCACACCCAAAAATACATAAGCCTTGTATTCTCGAACTTGAGCTACGCTCATCCCGCTAACTTGATTTTGAGCGAGAAAGGTCTTTTGAGTTTTGCAGGATGACGGAATCACATATGGATGATTTAATGGCTGAAGGCGACCTACCTGAACCTACGATGGAGCAAAGGTTGGACTTAATTATGATGCAATTGGATGAAGAACGACGGGCTAGACGAGCATTGCAAGTTCAATTGGCAAATTTACGAGAGGGAAAAACTGTTCTTGCATTCATTAGTCAGTTTGACGACTATTTCCATGAGGAAACCTATGCAGAAAAAGATAAAATCAAGTGTGTCACTCATCATTTAGTGGACAGAGCATCTCTTTGGTGGACTGTAGTACGCAAGAGTATAGATTGTCCCGCTACCTGGGAGAATTTCAAGAAGAAGTTCATGCAGAATTTCCTTCCTCCACAATTTCATGAGAAAGCCACTAAGCAATGGGATCTTCTTCAGCAACGGGATCATGAGTCTATTCCTCAGTATACAGAGCATTTTTGGAATGCACTACTCCAGTTACGCATGCTTGAAGACGTACCTGAAATGACACACAAGCGCAAGTATATGTCTGGACTCCTTGGGCATTACTACACTGAAGTTAACATGTTCAAGTCTGCTACTCTTGAAGACACCATTTCACTAGCTCACGACACTAAAGACAAGCTGCAAGGTAGAGACAGACGTCCATAGCAATTCCAAGCCAATGGTAACTCTAGATCTAAACAATTCAACTCAAACTTTAGAAGATTTAATCAAGGTCGTTTCACTTCATCATCTTTCCGTAAGAAATGGGCAAATCCACATGCTTTACCATCTAATGTCAATCCAAACCCTAAACCTATTCCACAGCCAAATCCTAATGTCCCTAGACTTCCTGCCATTGCAAACAATGTAACCAAAGCCAAGCCAATAGTATGCTATAAATGCCACCAGCCTGGACATCTAGCAACAAATTATCATTCAAAGAAGCCACCTATCCATATCAACTGCCTTGGAGCAATGGACGATGAAGAACATGAAGCTATGCTTGATTTCACAGAAGATGAGGACGACATTACTACTCCTTCGGATACTTTACCAGGTATGCCAACTCCACATTCTTTATTGACTATGAAATGTTTGGTGCATGGAAAGGAAAAGATTATTTTGCATGATGATGGTAGTACTCATGATTTTATTTCAGCAAAGCTAGTAAAGGAATTGAAATTACAGACTGTACCTATGCATTATTGCATTAAAGCATCATTCTTAGGCACTAGGTATAATGGTACACAGGAAGTGCAAGACTTAGAGATTCAAATTGGTCAATACACTGAAAGAAGAAATTTTCTAGTTGTTCCATTACAGTCGAGTGACATTATTTTAGGTATGTCTTGGCGTCATCAGCATAACCCAGATATAGATTATTCTACACATTCAATGAATATTAATTTTCAAGGAAAACATATTACATTGTATGGAATGCATGCATCTAATGTTTTTCCACTGCTTTCACATACTCAAGCTAAACGTGCATTGTGTAAGAGTAGTAAATCCTATCTCATTTGGGTGAATGAACTGCAAGTTAAAGAAAATCATATGCATTCTAGGCATAAAGAATTTCTCGCATATTTTAAAGACTGTTTTGCCGAAGACCTACCACCTGGTTTACCTCCTTCACGTCTAGAAGACCATAAGATAGATTTGATCCCTGGTACACAACCACCTTGCAAAGCACCATATAGGCATAACCAGATAGAGCAAAAAGAAATTCAGAGTCAAGTTGAGGAATTACTAAATAGAGGATTGATTAGACCTAGTAGTTCTCCATTCGGTGCACCTGTTTTGTTAGTCAAGAAAAAGAATAATACCTATCGTATGTGCATTGACTATCGAGCTTTAAATAAGATCACTGTAAAGAATAGGTATCCCATTCCTAGAGTTGATAACCTTATGGACAAACTACAAGGATATGCTATATTTAGTAAAATAGATCTTAAGTCTGGTTATCATCAGGTGAGACTAGATAAGTCATACATATTCAAGATTGCATTTAGGACACAGTTTGGTCATTATGAATTTTTAGTGATGCCATTTGGATTGACTAATGCACCTGCTACGTTTAGTAGAATGATGAATCGTATATTTTTGAAATATCAGTATTGTGTAATTGTCTTCTTTGATGATATTTTGGTGTTTAGTCAAAATGAGAAGGAACATTATGAGCATTTGTCATTGGTTTTCCAGTTACTAAAAGATAATCAACTGTATGCAAATCCTGAAAAGAGTGAATTCTTTAAAACAGAAATTGAGTATTTATGTCATATTGTATCATCTGATGGAATTAAAGTTGATCCTAAAAAAATAGATGCAATATTGAATTGGCCTGTATCTAAAAACATGCATGAGTTACGCTCATTCCTTGGTCTTGCTAGTTTCTATAGGAAGTTTGTACGTAATTTTTCATTACTTGCTTTACCACTGACTAAACTTTTGAAGAAAGGTATTGTCTATCATTGGTCCGAAAATCAACAGAAATCCTTTGACTTATTGAAACATGCATTAACCCATGCCCCTGTCCTACAGTTGCCTGACTTTAATAGACCATTCTTTCTAGTAGTGACTGATGCTAGTGGATCAGTAATAGGAGCTGTACTTATGCAAGACAATCATCCTATAGCCTATTCTAGTTGTAAGCTGAAACCCTCTGAACTGAAATATTCCACATATGACAAAGAACAATTAGCAGTTGTACAAGCATTAAGACAGTGGAAATACTACTTAATGGGTTCAGAATTTATGATTAAGACCGATCAGCAAAGTATTAGACATTTACTTAGCCAACCCCAAATCTCTGACTGACATGTCAAATGGGTATCCTTTATTCAAAGTTTTCATCCTATCATTCAATATCAACCCGGAAAAGAAAATGTAGTGGCTGATGCATTACGTAGAAGACCTGCCATTCATAATATTTCTGTTATATCTTTTGATTCTTTGATTGCTATGAAAGATACTTATCATCAGGATATTACTTTTCATGCTGATTGGAATAAATTAGTTCAAAATAACTTGATTCCTATTGATTCATTGTCATATAATGATGGATTTATGTTTTATGAAAAGAGATTGTGTGTTACAATTCCATTCCGATCTTTTGTTTTGAATGAGATTCATTGTCCTCCATATCAAGGTCATAGAGGTATCATATCTACTTTATGCACATTAACTGAAGATTTTTATTGACCGCATATGGACACTGATGTATCTAACTTTGTTTCTGAATGTTTGATTTGTCAAAGAGTTAAGAGACATCATGGTAAATAGTATGGATTACTTATGCCTTTGTCTATTCAATCTAAACCTTGGGAACAAATTTCTATGGATTTTATTACTGGTTTACCTAATACTAAATCTAACCATGATATGATTTGGACAGTAGTAGATAGGTTTAGTAAACAAGCATATTTCATTCCATGTAAGAAAACTTTAACAGCATCACAAGCAGCACAATTGTTTTTGAAAACTGTTTTCACTAACCATGGATTGCCAAAAGTTATTATTTCATATCGTGATTCTAGATTTTGTAACAACTTTTGGATTACTCTGTTTGCTAACTTAGGCACAAAGATTGATTTTCTCATCTGCATTTCATCCTGAAACTAATGGACAAACAGAAGCCACTAATAGCACTATTCTAGATCTTTTACGTGCATATATTATTTCTAAATCTCAGACATGGGACACACATTTGCATTTATTATAGTTTGCATATAACAATACACCACACACATCTACAAAGAAAGCACCGTTTGAAGTGATTTATGGATATAGATTATCTACACCTGTTGCATCTTTGTCAAATAGAATTCAGAGTGCTGATGATATTGCTAGTATGCATAATACTATTTTGATGAGGTTAAAGACATGATTGCCAAAGCCCAGCAATCATATACCAAACAAGCCAATAAGAAAAGACAAGCAATGAATTTCAAAGTTGATGATCACTATGTTTGGTTGAGAATAGAAAAACGTAGACTACAAAGTGTAGATAGACATCCAGTTGTCAAAGTAGCCCCTAGAATCTATGGACCATTTAGGATCATTCACAAAATTAATGATAAAGCATTCAAGTTAGAATTACCACCTCACTGGAAAATTCACAACACATTTCACATTAGCTTATTAAGACCATTTAGAGGCCAATTACCTATACACCCTGTTTATGAAAACCCACCTTTATTAGAAGAAGAGACTGAAATACTTGAACCTGAAGCTATCATAGACATTGACTTTATGACCACTAGAACTGGCCGAAGATATTCTAGATATCTAGTTAAATTTAAGAACCATCCTGTAGAGGAGGCACAATGGATGCACGCTAGAGACTTAAATGCTTTCCCCACTCTGTTAGCTCCACATTGAGCTCATAGCAATTGAGGTCAATTGTTATCCCACCCCGGGGGTATGATGCCAGGAGGCATATTTCACAGTGGATTCCATGCCACGGTGGATTCCGTAAACTTTGATGTCCAGGGCTTATACACAAAGTGGATTCTTTGTGCGAGAAGTTGATGGGTATGCCTGTCCTTTTCGGGCGTTTCATTAATTTAGTGTGTACATGGGTGATTCCATAGCGGGTGATTCCGCAAAATGCATATTAAATTAATAAACGTTTATGAGTTTAGAGTGCGCACTCGTAATAAATTAAGGTTAGGATTTATTTCTAACCAGTTGATTTATTTATGTAAGCTAAAGACTGCTAGGTATTCACTTTTGTCAGTTTAATTGTATTATTCTACTAACGATTGTGAATGCTTCAGTTGATGTGTAGAGATAGCAGCAGTGGCAGAGGAAAGCATTGGAGGATAGCGAGTATTCGATTTATGGATTATATTTTGATGGGCGCATACCTTAGGCATGGCGCCTATATTTTGACACGCCTATTTATTAAGGCGTCGGATATTTATTATTATTTTGTATGCGCATGGGCGCACAATTATGTTATTTCTATTTGGACATTGTATTGGGGTGCCAAACTCTTTGGGCACCGTCCATTAGCTTTATTCCTATTTTGTGTTAAAGCAAACTCAAAAGCTAAAAGCTTGCTATTTTGTAATTTGGGCTCTTATTTGAGCTTGAAGATGATTAATACATAAAATACATGCTTTGTGGAGCGCTCACACAAGTCATGGGGGGAGATTACACCCAATTGGTCTTTTGCTCTTGTCGTTCATGCTTTTTACCTTGTAATTTGTGCAAAAAGTAGAGTTCTATTGTTCTTGGGGACCTTCCGGCATTCACTACGCAAGCGTACAGCATCCGATCTGCGCACCAAGATCCTTATATAGAAAATCACATATCTATTAGTGGGCCATCATTATATCAACAAACTATACAAAAAAAATTTGAGCTTCAAGTTGTTTGGGATGAGAACCAAATATCAATTACTACACAAGAGAAGATGCTCCAATTATCATTTTGAGACATGGAAAATCCAAGGGCTAGGACTCAAAGAGTTGAAGAGTGCAGCCAAGTTTAAGTAAGCTATTAGTGCAACTACATGATACATGGGATGGAAACGTTGATGGAGTGTGAGTCCTAACATCTTTGAAGCAACTTGATTCTATGGATTGTGGTCTTAGCATGATCCAACCTGAATGCTATAGGTTTTGCATGGGAAGTAAAAACAATGATCATGAAATTAAACTTCTTAGACCTAGTAAAGAAGATTCTTATGCCAAATTAGATGTAGTCTTGTCTTCTTGCAAACAAAATATGTGAAAGAGAATACTAAAGCGTGATTGTATTGAATGTTGTGAAAAGTGCAAAAAATGCAATAAACCAAAGGGAGAAATGTTAGCTATTTATTGTTTGCCTCGTAAGAAACATTTAGAGATTTTAGTGTGATCCAAGACACTTTGTCATGATTTCCTAAGCATGTGGCATCATAAAACAATATGGTTAGGGAAAGATATCGATATGCAACGAGAATTCATAAATGAGTTTTCGGATGGAACAAAGTGTTGCGAGTATCAAGATTTTTGGAATCTTGATGCTAAGTATGAGATGGTTGTTGCATGGGACAACCCTACATGTGGGAAAGTTGGGAAATTATATACAGCTTTTCCAAGGTTTTCTTTTTCAATAGTTCCAAAATAAGGTTTTGACCAAGAAATGCAGGAGTCTAATTTTGTTTGTAAAAAATGTTGATATCTCAACATATGTAAAAAGAAAATGTATAGAGGTGATCCTTAGAACTTGGCACTTCTTTTACATTGGGATGGCTTCCAAGCCTCTCGTACCACTCAAAAATACTATGGTGTGGTCAAAATTAAGGTCCTTAATGTGGGAAGGGTTCCATGTTATGCATTATTCATGTTTTATTCATACCTTTTAGTTGCTCTAAACTTATTCGTAATACTTCTGACATATTTCAAACTTTTTTAAGACTGCTTATTAGTGAGCTACAAGACCTTTACATAAATGGTATGCAAGTGTCATACAACTAACCTATAGAAAAGATTTTTGAAAATCCAATGGGCAATCAAACTTTTGTGTTGTTAGTTCAATGTTAATGATGGTCATAGGGGATCATCCCACACAATGCAAAATAGGATCCTTCAAAGATGGTGGGCAATTCTTTTGTCATAGATACCAAGCCCAAGTAACTCTTGATACTAGTAATCCCTCATTCCAAGGACCTTACCTTTATTATGGGAGTCGATATCAAGCAAGATATCCTCTAGCCCAATAGTCCATGGGTGAAATGATTAATGCCTTATCAAGTTCAAAGAGGGCATCCACACAATCCGAAAAGGATGGAGAACTAAAGGGTCCAAGATTATTTGGAGAGTCTATTCTATGGAAACTATATGATTTTTATGGTTTCAACTTGTCAGTAGACTTGGTATATGAAGCGATGCATGTGTTATCTCTAAATATATTTCAAAAATACATATAAGTACTTATGAGAGCCGTGTCCAATGAAAAGAAAAATCTTATAGATTTATGTTGTGAAAAGGCTTATAAGCTCTCTCCACCCTCTATTTGTCATGGACGGTGGCCTCGTAATCCAAGTAAAATTCCTCCAATGGTGCTTACCATATGTTTTATGTATAGTTGATGAGACACCAAAGTCAATTTGTGACCTAGGTTTGTTGCTCATAGATATTGCACATGCCTTCTATAATTATAGTTGATGTATTGGTTGGTCAAAAGAATGTTTAGGTATTGTACGTACTTTGTTTTTTGCTTGGAGAGTTCAAAAGGAAGAAGCCTTTGCTGCTACTTCTTCTCCCTTAGAACATGTTGCAAGAAGTGGAGAGCTACTAGATGATATAATGAGGCATTGCTCACATGATGGATATTGGTGTTGTGACTTTGAGCAAATGGTAGCATTATATATAGTCGTAAAGACCAATAATTGCTTTAACGAAATATCTTATGTAAATTATTATAAAAGGAGACTCTTCACTTCAATATTTAAGTTATTAGAAATGGAAGTAGATGGGCTTTTGGCATATGAAAAAATGCTTGTCCAAGTACATGCCTGTTTTTTTTAACCTGATGGTTATGCTTTCACTAATTGCCAGACACTATGCTATTACCCATTTCATGAGAATGGCATTGTGGATGTTTCTTCAATTGAGAAGGCAAAGGATATATGGAAACTTTTTAAAAGAGACGATTCCCAATATCCTTGTAACATAATGATGAGTGAAAAGGCATTTTAATCACAAAAAAGAGAAGAGACCATAGGCCTCTTTCATAAAGAGAACAAAAATATGTTGCGTAATTTCTTGGTCTCCAAGAGAATGCACTAGTAGGACATCTAGTTGCCACGTATAGAAGAATTATTTTTAATGAAGAAATATACAAGATCATAGATGATGTCGTGGTAAAAACAGATACTTTTTGTAGAACTTTAGAAAGTATAGGTCATTCGAAAGCAAGACTCACTATTTTTTTTTTCCATGCAATGGGACAGAGAGTATTACACATTTTTTAGTGGGGAATACTACAAGCAATGCATATTTATAAAAGAAAATTAAGAATGCCTACTTATAGATCCAATCATGGAAATGAGTGTACTACAAACTCAATGACTTTCATTTACATGGGATTGCATAAGACCATTGAGTTCTTTAGTGCATAAGTTTATTCCTTTACCTTTACATAATAGACTTGTTGGATATGAGGTAAAAGATCTAATTCAAAGAACAAGACTATTACAAATAGGGGCACTTGGTTGTATACCTCCTTTGTTAGAAAAACATGATATTGTGTTGGCAAGAAAACATGATGATGACATGGATGGGGAATACAGTCATGCAATGATAAGAGAGATAAATTATGAAGAAAAAAGGTGCAAATTTTCATGGTTGAAGTGTGATTATAATAGTGGTACATGGAGAATTGATATTGATGAAGATATATGGAGGGATTGGAACTTGTGTAGAATGGTAATGTCAAACTTTGAAGTTACAAAGAGAAGGAGAGTAACATTATCAATTTGAGATTCTATAGATGTTTTGATAGTGTGGAGATCGCATGATGTAACTTGACTACTTTAGAGAGAGTGTGTATTGCATTCTTGGATATCTGAATGGGTGGTGCTAATAGCATTGGTCATAATGGGCGTCAGTATTAGCGTCTCCATAAAACCATCATTATTTGTGTCACTATTAGCATCAAAATTTTTATCACTTTTGTGACGCTAATAATGACACAAATACCCACGCATATTGCGACGGTTTGCGATGCGTATTTTGCGATGCTAATAGTGACGCATGCAGTAAATTTGCAATGCTAATAGCGATGGTTACAAAGAAAAAACCCTACATTTCAATCACGTACCATTACACATACTGCTTCCTGAGTTTAGGTTTCTAAGAAGAATAATATGTGCATTTATCTGCAGTAACAATAAATGAGGAGGAAATCCACCTCCAAGGTCCAATGTATTTGAATACTCAACATAGTACAAATATTAGTCATTTGTATTTGCAATCAAATCTGCACTATAATATAGTCTAATCTCCCCTGGCATTGGTTGCAATGCATGATCATTCAAAGTAGCCACCTCTGTATTCCATGAGGCAAGTATAGCTAGCTCACTAAAATACACTATGTAGTTAGCCATATTGGACATGTCCCTATAGACACTGCCAAACAAGGTTACAATAGACTACTATTTCAACACCATGCTAGGTGGAACACACAACTTATCACAGTTTTTTGTAATACCCACTCCATCCCCTATTCTTGGAATCCAATTAATGAACACATTGTCGAGCACTATACTCCCTCTACTAACACTTTCATATTCCCAAATAGCCTTAGTACCCTTATGTAATGCCACAAATCAGAGTAACACAATTCAACATTAACAATATCCTCACGTGTTATCTTTACCACAACTAGCAAGTCCTACCTAAAATCCCCTCCAAATAAAATAACCTTTCCACCAAATGGCTTATCACAACTCACAACATCTCTCAAAGTTCTATCAACTGCTTGAAAGGTATATCGATGGGTCATAGGAGTCTCATCCCACAAAATAAGGCTCGATTGTCTCAATAAATGAGCAAGGTCACTTTGAATAGGAATGTTACAGGTGGATTGATTATTTAATTCTACTAGGATTTTAAACTGTGAGTAAATTGTATGACCACCTAATAGAAGCAAGGCAACAATGCCACATGATGTTGTTACTAGTGCTATATGACTACCATTGTGCACCTTTGCAAGGAAATACTTATATAGGAATGTCTTTCCAAATCTGCTAGGACCATCCAAAAAGAATATACCCCCAGTATATGCATTAACACCATCCATAACCACACTAAAGGCAACTCTTTGTCACTCATTCAACATTCCCTCCATGGATTCAAAAACCCTATGTTGTTTTGATGTGTTGTATGTATATTTATCTTGCAAAAGGGGGTTAGCATGCAATTGAGAGTTTGATTGATGAGGTTTAGGAAACCCATCAAAATCAGAGAGTCTTCACCCTATTTGGTGTAAAAGGTCTTGCAGATAGAAAAAAGCAATGTTAGATGCCTCATAATGTAGAACACCAAGAGAGACATACACATGTTGTAGCTGCAATCTATACATGATATCCTCTACCATTTGTACCAAAAATAATTTCGATAGATGGCTGGGCCGAGTTGGCTCACAAAATACCAAATTTGCAACAAACAAAGTAAAGAGTTGAGCAGCACTTTGCACAGAGGCAACTTGTTCCAAGTACACAATATACTCAATGTCACTCTCCAACACACCCCTTGCATTGCAAGCATCCCTAAAAGTATCATAGATCACATTATCAATAGTGCGTAAATATTCAAAAGAAGTATACCCTTGAACTTTGTTAAAAGTATTTGCAAACAGTAGAGTAGAGCTCACCACATGTAGGCACCACAAAATACATCTAACCACATGTATCCCACACTTCCTCTTATTAGTCCACACCTTATGTCATGAATTCCATACCCAGTACACCGAAAAGTCTTGATAGCGAATAGTTCTAGCCTCTAGATGAATGTGATTTCACACAAGCCATTCAATAAGAGTAGTTTTTTAGAGGTCTTCATTTTGCATAACATCTGGTATACTTTTTGTATCTCAAAAAACCACACAATTCTCACCAAGTAAGTGCATCGACAAACGCTATATATCAGGCTTTTCATCTTCCAATGGGTAATCACAGATCTACTGATATGCCTCAGGGGCAAAAACATATCGTGCATCCAAATAACTTTGAATCTCATCCAATTCATGACCATTACGCGCTGAATCAACCCCAACAGAAAATTTGATGGTTGCACGGTCATGCCCCTTATACTTATACAAATATTGAACAGTCGCTACTATTGAGCACACCTCCACATTTATGTGCGCATTGTATTTCTTACTCAAGTAAGGATTATATGGAAAAACCCATTGATTATCAATAACATTACCATTTATGATCACAGATTTTTCATCATTTCATCTTCGATAGATTGGATAGCCAGAACTATCAACCATTGTCCTGCCCACTAATTTTTGTGGGTAATCTTCAGTAGATCTACCCTTTTCCATGCAGGGACTCTTGGGGTTTAATCCTCTGCAAGGGCTATGAATGTTGCATTTTGAAATTGTCTCATATAAGTCTAGAAACTTAACTCTATCCAGCAACTCACCACAAACCAATCTATCGTAGAGTGACATACTTCAAAAGGTTTAAAAGACCACTCTAAAATTAGAAAAGTATAAGAATGTGGTAGCCCCCTCTTTTGGAATTCAATCACAGTAACATAGCCCACAACCTTTCCAAAGAGGTCCTTCCACAAAAACGTGTACATTAAATCAGTATGTTTTTTATGAAATACACAAGCAGCCAAATCCAAATGGTCATAAGCATTTTGTCTGAGCAACAAAGCATTAGTTATCTCAACCACATTGGGTTGCATGCAATTGTCATAAAAAGGTCACATTTCTCCTTGCATCACACTATAGCCATGGCATTCTAATATAATTGATACATGTGCCTTGGCCCACTCATAAATGATGATGGTAAAACTATACCGTTGCTAACAAAGACACAAATAATCTGCATGGGCCCATTATCATTTACCCCCACCATGCTTGCCGAGCCTTTGTAGGCCTTCAATCGCAAAACTGATTGATTCTGGAAACATCAAGTTAACCTTCACTGCTCTATACTACAATAAGCATCAACAGTAAACTATTGCAATAGTTGACCATTGGGCAATTTGCACACCTCAGTATCTTCATGCACTTGAAGAAGAAATGCATCAAATTACATTTGGGCAACACAATTCTTATTGGATAATTCACATATGTTAATAGGAAAATTGACATTACTTTAGGAAACCTTTACATTACAACAATCACCTCCCATAGCAAAAGGGAGGGCATATAGCATTGGCATATATGCTCTATGCAATTTTGAAATAACAACACATCAACCACCCCAAGTGTAAACATGGATATCTTGTCGATTAAGAGTATTCTCATCACCGTGTCGTCCGGACATGATAACTACAACCTCAGTTGCTATAGAGGGAGAGTAGTATTTGCTGATAGTTTGAACACCAAAAATACTAATTCTTAGTTTTTGCACGAGATTATTTTGCAGTTGAATACCTCGATACCTAAAAGCCTATGCATATATGTTGTGTCAATCCATCATACATTAAAGCTCCGCAAGAAAATTTGGTAATAAGTCATGCATAACCCCCAATCGATTAAACAAATCATGCTCAATATCATAAACATAGAGTTGTGCAAATCTTGGCCTTTCTTGACGTTGCACATCTGGAAGTAGAGGACCTATATGGTGATAAATAGAGCCATGCACTCTAAAGGTGTAACATTCTCGATTATAAGCAGCTTGCCAACATTAGCTCCGGCTGATAAAAATGAAAGAGCACTAATATATACTTGTATGCTTTTTTTAAATATCCTACTCTAAGGGTGCATACCATGCAACAAATCATGCAATGGCTATGGTGGACATTGCAATGGTGGTAGCATAACTTTTCCATTTTGATAGCAATGTGTAACATGTCCACTAGTATCATCCAGGACACGTCTTAGCAGTCCATCGGAAAGGATGTCTAGAAAACTCCGCCCGGCACTCCCATGGAATGTTACGGGTTTTGCGATCTAGGCAAGAATGCTAGCATCAGTTACTACCTCGAACTCCTTATTGAGGTCAGGAAGTTTTAGAATAGGTACTGATACCAAACTTTTCTTCAATTTGTCGAAGCTATTTTGTTCGGACGTTGACCATGTAATGGAAGTCTGCTTCTTTAGTAAGTCTGTAAGAGGTGCTGCAATCAAAGCATAGTTTTTGATGAAGACCCTATACCATCCTGTCAATCCAAGAAAGCTACGTATCTCTTTGATGGATACTGGTATTGGCCATTCAAGCACATCTCTGACCTTGGCTGGGTCTACTGATATTCCTTCTGATGATACTATGAATCCCAGATATTCAATCTGACGCTTGAAGAATGCACACTTCTTCATTTTTGCATACAGCTTATGAGACCTCATTGTCTCAAGGACAATCCGAAGTTGAGGTTCATGATCTCCTTCCTGTTTAGAATATACTAAAGTGTCATCGAAGAATACAAGTACGAAATCATCAAGATATGGTCTAAAGATATCTTGCATTAATCTATTGAAGGTGGCAGGTGCATTTGTAAGCCCGAATGGCAGGTGCCCATATCTTGTATTGAAGGCTGTCTTTGGAATATCTTCTTCCTTGATCCTTATCTGATAGTAACCTGACCTGAGATAAATCTTGGAGAAGATCTTTGCACCTTGAAGACGATCAAGAAGCTCATCTATTCTAGGAATAGGATACTTGTTCTTGACTGTTGATTGATTCAACCCTCGGTAATCAATACATAGTCGAAGTGTCCCATATTTCTTTTTCTGGAATAGTACTGGAGCTCCCCACCGTGAGTTGCTAGGCCGGATGTAACCTTGATCTAACAGTTGCTTGAGTTGTTCCTTCAACTCAATTGCTTCCGGTATGGACATTCTATAAGGTCTCTTTGCAATTTGTGTAGCTCCAGGCACTAGCCTAATCTCATGATCTACTTCTCTTTGAGGCGGAAGTTCAATTAATTCCTCAGGGAATACGTCAGCGTATTCCTTTAGCCAAGAAGGTCATTCATGAGACTCTTGATTTTGATCTAACTTGTTGAGTTTGATCAGGTAAATGGGTAATCATTCTCTGACTCCTTTTATGATCTGAGATACTTTGGCTAATTGGATTCTTGGCACTCCTACCTCACCTTTTTGGCTGAGGTGGTTATGTTTATAACCTTCCAGTAGATGGAAGAAGGTTGATCCTTCCCCCTACTCCCATGACAATCTTTGAGGTGCTTCCGAAAACAAAGAAGTATTGGCCCCCATGGGATCCGAGAGAGAAGTTAAATTGCATAAACACATGGGGTGCCCCTAGCACTATATGTGGATTGATCAAAAAAATATTTTCTTCCCACAAAGAAAGCAAGATACCTTCTTATCTTCAACATGAGATTGTCCTGGCATGCAAAATATGGAACTTGGTTTGGGTCAGCCCAGGCCAAGCTACCCCACTTGAACCCCATGAGATTGAGCTAGTGCTTGGATATGATCGTGAGCACACTTGAGGCTTCTCTACCCTTTCAGATCGGTATATTGCATTGGGCAACTCATTTCAGGTCAATACTATTGCGTACAGTCTTTCACCACTGAAAGAATTATATCCGCAAGGTTTAACAGTTCTGTCCTTATTCTCCAGCCTTGGTGGGAAAGAAGTGGCATTGCACAAATTGGATATAATTTTGAAGGCTGTTGTTATTGTGGAGATCAATGATAAATGTAAAAACATAATAGCCAGTTAGTGGAACAAAACCTTACAAACAGGCCGATTTCAAATGGAGGATGATGTTAGAGATCTTACTGATGATAAGTTGCTTGAGATTGTGGATGCAGTGGGAAAGATTGACCTCATAATTGGGGGAAGCCCCTGTAACAATCTCTCAGGCAACAATAGAGTAAGCAGGGTATGACCAAACCTCTTAACAGCTAGTATTTTTTTTAATAGGGCATGATTGGATGTATATACGACATAATTACACCTGGATCATACGCTAGGACATGATATACATGTATAGGGCATATACATGCATAGAACATAATATACATTACCAACTTTACTTCTTTTTGAGTATTACAAATATACATCCAATCATTCAAATCTAATTATATATATGTGATTTCATGCCCTATATACATCCAATCATGCCCTATACAAATGTGATTGGATAAGGCATGATGATTGGATGTATATATAAATCAAAGGTTGACTTGTGCATTTGCAATATATATATATATATATATATATATATATATATATATATATATATATATATATATATATATATATATATATATATATATAGAGAGAGAGAGAGAGAGAGAGAGAACTGATCAATACACTCACATGTCTCATTTAATGTTGTGCACTTAATTACCTAGCCATACATGCCAATTCATAGCATGAGTAGATTGATGTAAATCAGTTGGCTTGTGCATATGCAAGCTATTCCAATCATGTCAAGGTGCACTTATAGCTCACATATAATTTTAGATAAGGTGGACCACATGTAACCAATGTGCACATGTCCTCTTTTCATCATCTTTAGCCAGTGTGTCCACTTGTTGGTGACTAATACCAACAAGCCAACTACAAATCTCTTATCTATGAAATGTATAAGTAAATTAACTTGGTTAATTTGATGAGGCCAACTTTTCCTTCCATGGACAGTGTGGTTGGCTATATTCTACTTCAAGGTTATAGGAACTTGCAGAAGTCAATGGAGCATCCTAAAAATGACGATACTTTAATTACTATATCAAGTCACTTCATGTATATATCTTTGATTGATTGATGGATAATATGCATTTCTCTATCTCTTTCGTGTGCATCTTCATTACATTATCTTTCTCTAGCTAAAAACCATTCGTACTTTATCCACCTATTGATACGTAAGTGGGATAATATGCAATTGTAAGTGGGATGGTCTAGTAAGTCACTACATATATATGTGCCAATTGACTTGCCAATGTGTTATCTCTTATCCTCAAGCTTTGTTATATATGTCACCACATAGGTCAATTGATTCCCTAAATGCATGCATTGATTCCTTAAATTGTTCCTGCGCGTCTGTAAGGGCGTGTAACAGGAATTATCTGCGCATATACATGCACCATTACACACGCTGACAGACGCGCCACGCAAGTATAGGAAAATTTAAAAAAAGTTATGGCTTCCTTTTCAAACTTGTTCTTTCCTGCGTTTTTTGCGTGTTTTCTGCAGTTCGAGCTCGACATCACTACTCATGTCTATCTATCACTTCATGAAGACAATGAGGCAAGGAAATAAGAGTAAAAGGAGAACAAGAGGAAAAAAGAGCCAAAGAGTAAAGAACAAGATTGAAGCAACTTACCAAGGGAAGGGAGAAGGAGGACAAGGAGCTTGCAACCTAGCCACCGCCACCCGTTGGAACAAGCAAAGAAGGTGAGTTCTTCTTCTCTCTCTCAATCTTGTTTGGTTTCTATATTTGTTTGTCTCTCTCTTCACATGCTAGATCTTGTCATCTATGGAGGTTTTTTAGCTTTGTTTTTTAAGCAAGTTTGAGAAGAAATGGTGTGACTGTGCGCGTCTGTCAGCGCGTCCAGATGACAGTGTAGACGCGGCTATAGACACGGAAATAGATGCGCTGACAGACGCCCACAGAGACACGCTGACAGATGCTCACAGAGACACATGTATAGACACACACAGAGACACAGGTATAGACGTTGTATGTAATATGTTTTATCTGCACAGGGTAATATGATTTTTCTTGTGTAGATGTGGAATCCTGGATCCTCCAGCACCCCATTCAACAAGGAGCAATTCATGGGGGAGATGACCAATTATCTTGGTTGCCCTCCCACTGCAGATGAGGTTTTCAGTGTGATGTCTGGGACACCTATCACATCTTTGCCTACACATGGATCAGCTGAGGTACATGGATCGACTGAAGCACGTGCATCTGCAGAAGCACGTGCATCGAGTGAGGTAGAGGGTAGTGCACGTCGAGGGAGGAGGGAGAGTGGTGCGGGAGGACGAGGAGGTCGAGGGCTTTGTGGGGGTTGCCTAGGTGGTGGCTCTCGATCATCCTCACCGAAAAATGAGAGAGGTGAGCCTCCACAAATGTACTACTCTATCACTGATGTTGGTGGTATCTTGCATGACTTTGAGGGGAGGAAAGTGATAGCCTACTTGAGGAGTATCGTGCATGCTACATACAAAGATTGCATGATTCCCTTCAAGCACCAAAAGAATGGATTGTGGCAAGAGGTGCTGCGGGCAGTACATAAAAGGTACCCTAATCCCAAGAATTCACGATTCTCAGATGATCGGGGATGGTCAAAGGTGAGAGACGCGCTTCATAACAAGAGGTCTCACCTTATGACACACGCCAAGGAGTCATTGTGGAGACAAGAGCAGGGGCGCCCTTGCCTGAGTCTGTAAGTATTATTTGATTTTTTAGAAAAATTAAATTTTGTAATTTGTTTCACTTCATTATGTAGTGTGTTTTAATACATTGTATGTTCAAATTTTTTTTGTAGTATCATATCGTTGGTAGGATGCCTACTCCTAGAGAGGTAGGCTACCATTGAGGTCATAACCGGGCGTCCACTTGACAGCATTTCTATGAGGAGGGACTCATCACGGAGGAGCAATATAATCACGCCATGAGGATTCCACCACCAGAAGAGGTATGTTTTATTTTTTACATGAAAAGTATAGATAACTCTAATTTATAGTTTGTAATGGTATTTATATACCTTGATCCTTTGTGTAGGCGAACCCTGATGCAGTTGAGGATAGTGAAGGGGAGACTAGCAGTAGCAGTGGCGGCAACGGCAGTAGCACGGGCAGCGGTGGTGGTAGCAATGATGATGCCTCTTCTGAGGAGATATAGAGGAGCCCCATGCATGCATGCCTCCCCTTGGCTTGTAATTTTCATTTTTGATATGTATTACTTTCAGCTAGTGCTTGCGACCATGATGTCACAAGCACTAGAACTCATAATGTAAAAATGTTTCATCTATATATATGAAATTTCGTGGGCTACATACATTGTTTTGTTTTCAGTATCCAATCTTCGAAATAATCTTTCTCTGTTATCCCTAAGCATACAATTTGATGTTGATGGGGGGAAAAAAGCCAGAGAGCATGTGGCTTTGCAAGCCATTTTTCATACATTTGTTTTGCGCGTCTAAATTGTAGGATAAATGCGCGTCTATTCTCGTCAAAAACTTTCAGAGTAAACGCAGTTTTAGACGCGTAGATACACGCTTGTATAGACGCACAATATGAATATGTCCACTTTTTTAAAAATATGATTATATATTTACGTAGCACGTTTATATACGCGTCTATAGGTGCATCTAAGTGTACGTGTAACTCTAATCATAAGCGTGCTTTTAGACGCAATTTTGTAGACGCGCAAATAGATGCGTTAATAAACGCGCTCGACATTTTTTTTCACAATTCAAATATTGCGTCTACAAGCGCATCTATGAACCCTTTTTGTTGTAGTGTCTCTCTCTCTCATAACTAACCCATAAATAACTTACAACAATGTACTCTAACTAATCTACCTAACCACTAACTAACTAAGCTACTAACAACTAATCTACTTACAATTAACTTATAATAACTTGCCAACTAACTAACTAATAACCAACTTACAATTATGATTATTCTCTCACCACCCCCTCTCTCTTTCTCTCTCTCTCTAACTAGCCTACCTAACCACTAACTAACCAATCTACCATCTCACAATAATGTACTCTAACCCACCTATCTAGGAACTAACTAAGCTACCATCTCTCTCTCCCCCCAAATTTTTTTCGTCCCTCTCTCTCTCTTTTCTATTTATACATTTCTCTCCTCCTCTCTCTCTCTCTCTCTCTCTCTCTCTCTCTAAAGTAATCAAACTAAAAAATAAAGATTAAACATGTATAAACTTACTATAATATAATAAAGTAAACATGTATAAACAATTAAATAACTAAACTAATTAACTAATCAATCAATTAAAAATTAAACTAACCCTAAATTAAATTTATAAACTCACCCCAAACTCACACACAAAATGTTACTAACTAATAACATAATATAAATAAGCACCTAACAAACCAATCGATAAAAAATTAAAACAACGCTAAACAATTAAAGTAAATATATAATTTAAATAATCTAAATCAATTGACTAACTAAACAATTAAAACAACACGTTCTCTCTTCTCTCTCTCTCTCTCTCTCTATATATATATATATATATATATATATAATAAAACAATTTAAACTAACTCCAAACTAACTAAAGTAATTAAAGTAAAGAACAAAACTAACCAGTATCTAGACTAACTAACTAACCAAATAAACAATTAAAATAACATAAACTTGGACACCTAAACTAACCTTGAACTCTCTCTCTCTCTCTCTCTAACAAAACTCACTCATTAACTAGCCAATTGATAAACAATTAAAATAGCATGTTCTCTCTCTCTCTCTCTCTCTCTCTCTCTCTCTCTCTCACACACACACACACAGTGGTAGAGGAGGACAAACCGCTCATCAATGCCCAGGAAGGTGGCCAAAGGAGTGTCCTTAAGCGAGTGCCCAGGAGGGCAGTCAAAAGAGTCCCCCGAGTGCCTAAAACATGCTCACCACCACCCCCACCAAATCGGCCTATAGCCTCACTAGCGCCGGCACCTCCCAACTAGGACCTCGGGCCACTACAGCCCTCCCGAACCTTGCCGACTGTTGGAGGGCCACCGCAGAGCAAGGCACCCGTAGCACGCCTCCCACTCCTTGTAGTGCGCAGTCCACGAGGCGCAGAGAGAGAGAGAGGACTACCTTAGCCCTACTCTCCTGTGAGAGAGATAGAGAGAGAAGCAGCTATCGCAGCTGCACCTGCTCAAAGCATGGCCACCCTGCTTCTCATCCCCTTCCTCCTCTTCCCTCCAAACTGCGGCTATGGCCATTGATGCCTCCCTCTCTGCGCGCGCGAGAGAGAGAGAGAGAGAGAGAGAGAGAGAGACGACGTGACTTTAGCCGTCCTACAATGCACGTGGCGACGTTTCCATCCCCATCTGGGTGAGAGAGAGAGAGAGAGACGATGCCAACTATTGCATCTTGCAGTGCGAGTAGTGACGTTTCAGACCTGCTGCTGCGGTCAGACGACCTGCAGTGCGAGTGGCCTCCCCATCAAAACTTCAGTCGTTAGACTTTGCGTGAGAGAGAGACAGAGAGAGAGAGAGAGAGAGGACCTGTGACATGAGAGAGAGAGAGAAAGAGACGACGCAACTTCAGTCGTCCTGCAGTACTGGCCTCCCCATCAATAAACTTCACCCATCAGAATATCGCCGCCAATCCTTCTGCCGTCAGACTGCCGCAAATCCTTCTGTGAGTGACGATGTCACCGTCTCCGCATGAGAGAGAGAAAGCGAGAGCGGGCATCGTCGAATGATAGGGCACATACATCAATGCAAGATCACAGCATAGATAGATAGAGGAGCTAATCGGTAGATGTCCTGAGAGAGAGAGAGGGTCGAATGATAGGGCCAGCACTGGCCTATCATGCAAAGATGCAAGAGTCGACATTGATGGAGGATCGCTTTATAGAGATAGACAGAGGAGCTAATCAATAGACCTCCTGAGAGAGAGAGAGAGAGAGAGAGGACTTACCTCCCTCTATACACTGTTGCCCTCTACACACTGCTCCCCTCTGCGCAGACTGCTGCTTGCTCCTATCTTTCCTTGCAGTTGCCTGTAAGTGTGTGTGTGTGAGAGAGAGAGAGAGAGAGAGAGAGAGAGAGAGAAGGAGGAGGAGGTGGTGGAAAGAGACCATGTACATCTCTCTCTACCCCCAATCATGAGCAATTAATGAGAACTTTGGTTTGGTTTGGGTGAGCAATGAATCAACATTTTGCGTTGGCTTGGGAGCGAGGTTCTCGAGCTCCTTGGTGCTCTAACACCTCTCGAACCTGTAGCTCAAATAGTAATGTAGTATAGATGTAACTTATAAGTGCTTTAACCTCAACAAATAGATTATACCTATGCCAACATTTATTTATTCACATTTACCCTGAGCAAAAAAATTACACCAATACATTATATTCTTAGTTCTAAATCAATCATAATTGTTTCATGCAAATAGAGTCATGAGCATGCATAGCACACCAAGAAATTGCATTGTCTATATTCATACTTTCTCACAATGCCTTTGAATACAAATAAGAATGTAGTAGGCATTATTATAGAGCAAATGAGTCACAACAACCTATAGATTCTATTGAGAGTTTAATAGCTAGTATGAAGGCAATAAATCCAACACTAATTAGCTTATACATATGCCAAATCGGTTAATTTATGTAATGTTTAAAATTTTCAATAGCAGAAAATGAATCTTTCAATTATTGCATGTAATGTATGACTAACCTAGAGAGAGAGAGAGAGAGAGGTCCACTCTTAGTTTTAGGTTGATGTAGATTTCACTGTTCATATGAGAAAGATGGAAAAGTAGGTTTATGCATATTTTATTGAGATAGATTCTACAACTCATCTACACACACACACACACAGAGAACTCAAACATACAACTAGTATGTCATGGAAATGTTGAAGGTAAAACTAAGGATTCTTGAAAATACATTTTTATTTTAAAAATATTGTCACTCACTTTGTTGGATTAAGAAATCTTTACCTCAAGAGCACCTTAGAATGAATACTTGAATTGTAGATTTCTAATACCCCCTATGTATTCTTTCACCTTGAGAGAAAAAGTAATGAGAGAAAGAAGAGGGAGGGGGAGAAGGAGAGCGAGATGAGAGAGAAATTTTAAAGAGAGAGAGTGAGGGAAAAGGGGGAGTGGGAGGGGGAGAACAAAGAAGAGAAAGTAGTGACAACATTGAGACTGAGGAAGGGAGAAGAGAAAAAATTTAATTATTTTGACGTACATATATAGTCTAACTTGTGAACTAGGAGCACTTTGAGTGAGCAATTGTTCATCATGTTAATGTCTTCTTCCAACAAACCTAGGGATGTAAGCTAACTACTTTTTATTATTTATTATTATTTTTTTCTTTTTTGAGAGAGAGAGAGAGAGAGAGAGAGAGAGAGAGAAGAGAGGATAGCGAAAGGAGAGTAGAGAGAGTAAAGAGACGAGAAGAAGGGGAAGAAGAGAAGAATGCAAGCGAGAGAGTAGCTTCACTCTCCAAGTTCCTCACTTACTCCCTTTCTCTCACTCTCCCTCACTCTCAACATGATGCACAAGAAGATAGGATGACTATAAGAAGAAGAGAGCTCTTAAGTTTGCACATACAAGAATGAACACTTCTATTCACTTTTTAGCTTTTATACATGGACTTGGGATTTGAGGTTTCCTCCATAGCTTGGGCATCCTTTCCACTTTTTGGCTACTTGATCAGTCCTTTTCAATACATTCATGATACATCTTATGTTAATTGCACTACTCATCCTAAAATTGAATAGAAGGTTTGTGCCTGTAACCATGTAAAAGTACAAATTTTCCTGTCTATTCTAGGATATTTTACAATTTGCATGAGATCAAGGATGGCTCTCTGATTGATATAAGCCATTCCCATGTGGATGGTGTATGACATTCCGGGATTCAGAGAGTGCTCTGGTAATTAGGCTTCCATTCTCGTTGGTAATATCTATCATAGCTTGTTCAAGTTTGTATTCATTGGATAGAGGTGTTGGGACAAGTCTGGTTACCTCAAGTTATCATGCATGTCTATTGTGTGGGCCACAGTTAGACTCTCAAAGGTCACGAACCATGAAGATGATGGTATATCAAGGACACGACGCTTTCTTGCTAGAGGGTCATGAACTCAAGGAAGATTTTCTTAGATGACCTCCAGTACATATGAATGCCCAAAGCTAGTATGAGCTAAAAATGGTCCACACAGAGTCACATCCAAATGGAATGTGATGGTTCTCAGTCTTCTACGAGTTGGATCCCATGCATATTTTCAAGAACGTGGGCAACTTGCTATGGGACCACATCACAGGAAAGAGAGACACTATAAGGATATGAATGGATTTGAAGGAGGTAGGCAAGATGGAGGTGCTTTGGCCACAGTCAAGTGCTGATGGTCGCTTGCAGCGACCTTGCGCTCCTTGGGTTTTGTCCACTAAAGAAGAGTGCATTGTGAAGTTAATAGTCAAGTCTATCCGCACTCCGACGGGTATGATGCGTTCTCTCAGGTCCATGTTTTCTAAAGACGACCAATTATCAAGGCTAAAATCCTATGATTGGTATAAGATATGTCAGGTTTATACTCTGAATGGATTGTAAGTGGCCTGCGTATTTTTCTATTTGGAGTGTAGTCATTGTTCATAATGCTTACTCATTTGTGGCAGTTTGTACTACTAATCGTGATCGCAGGATTCCTTACTTCAAAAATTGATGGGACCTAAAATGGGCCGGCACTGGCTATGGTACTAGCCGGACCTCATGCATATGACAGACAACCCCATCACATGGCCTCGCAGGCCAGGAGAGTCTAAAACTCACTTTGCACTAAATGCTTATGACGATTTTGCGTTTATATCCAATATGTAGTCCAACGTTCACCTTCCCTTCTCCTCAAAGGGAGATCCCATAACATATAGTCATAATGCCTCGTAATACACACATAGGGAAGCAACTCTCGTACACCGTGGGATTGGCCCCAAGATGTGTCGCTAACACATAACATTTGCACAAACTCCACTCTTTCATAATTAAGCGTTCCAAGAGATTTTGATTTGCCTCACAAAACTTTTCCCAACGGAAGCACCCGTCCAATTCTACAGCTTAGGTTTCGTGTCCTCTCAACGTTGGTCAAAGTTTATCAATCAATTGCAATGGATTCCAGGAGATACCACATGACATCCTTAATGAAGGTGTATGACAATTGTGCACAACCATTTTATATTTTTAAAAAAACCAACCATGTGAGGTGCGAAAAATAGCCCTTTCATTAATTTTAACTAAGCATTACGTGCTGCGCTACTTTAGGGACTAGCACTGGAACTTCCGTGCTACTAGTCGCCTATATTTAACTATGGAACAATCCCTGAATCCTATGCATTAAAAAAAAATTAACAATTATTCATATGATGCCTAAGAGACTAGGAAAAGCTCTGTTCATACCATATCGAGGAGAACCTTTTCCTAGTGCTCATTAATTGTCCTCTAATGAGGATATTCTCAAGTTGTTGAAGTAGCAGACCCATGCTATGTTGGATCTTAAGAGGGTTATTACTACTTGAGGCATTAGTATTTCTATGACCTCCAATCATGTCTAGAAGCAATTCTACCAATTCCTTCAGGACAGGTTTATGCCTGCCAAAACACCTTCTAACTACCTTTGAAAGGAGTTATTCACAGCTTCCCAAATGGTATTGAAAGGAATTACTATAGATTGGAGTTACTATCTCTTGGCAAAGATGGATCAGCATTTTGTCAGAGCCACAAGGGGTAATGTGACTAATGTCACATTTGGTTCTTATCTTTCGGTTTTCCTAGCATATGCTGCCCTTGCAAAGGAAGTTCTTGCATTACCAGTTGATCCTCTAGGGGTTTCTCCTCATCCTATTGAAAGTATTAATGTTATCATTTAGGATATTGATCCCCTTCCTCTTGTAGTGATTTAGAGGAAGCAACTTAAACGAGTTGCTGAATCAGCTCTAATTCCTCCTCTAGTCTCATTCATGTTTAGTCTAGCACTTAGCTACCAGCTTTCCTCACAATGTCGAATCTTTTTAGAGCACATTGAGATGTTACTCTGGAGAATTCCATTCCCTCTGTACACTGCTCGGTGGTAGGAGACACAATTCCTTTCTTATGATATCCTGAGTTCTATTGAACTCTTACTACCTATATCCAACATCTTTATTCTTCTTGTTATGAAGAGGTTCAACAGACCAAAGAAGTGTTGAATATAGCAAATAATGAGCTAGCTTCTACTCAGGAAATGTTTTCTGATCTTTGTACCCAAATGGAGCAGTAGACTAAGATTATTGACGCCCAGAAAGTGGGATTTCTAGTTTGCAAACTTAGTTGGCTGACACTAAATCCCAAGTGCTTACTATGATTGAGGAGAGGGATAGATTATTGCAAGAGTCTCAAGAGCTTAAAGCTTTGATAGCTGCCCAGACAGAAGAGCTTACATCACCTACTACACCCCTAGAATAGAGCAGCACTCAGATTCAACAACTTAAAGAACAACTAGCTCCGTCTCGCTCTATTTTACAGAGTCCTAATGTACAACCAATTCTTTCCTTATCCCCTGTGGATTTTGCAATTCTTCAAAGGAATGCTAGCTTATGCCCCTTATTGCAAGCCAAGGTGAAAAGGCTTCAGTCCTGAATGGATTTATTGTGGTCCTCATTTGAGCAATGTCAAGAGTTTGTTTCTCGAGACAACTCTTTCTTTGTTCATTATCAACAACACAAGCTGGCATTCTATATCAAGCTTTCAATGATGGATTTTCCTCTTCCAGAGGATGATTGGACTGGAGCTTGGTTTGATGTTATTGGCTGAAGTGGCTAGAATGGTTTTTGAAGACTCTGTGACTACAAACACTATGTGGATGTCTTATATGTACTTGAGAGGTGATTTGTTAATACCAGATGATGAAGATTTGGCTTGGTATATAGGTGATGTGGTATTACAAGCTACATTGTATGTTCAACATTTGGAGTTGTGGATTGACCAAATGTTCCATGCCTGTTCTTCTAAAGTTGTTGATTTCCCTCAAACTCCTTAGCATACAATGATTGAGTCTTTTGTCCTAAATCAATGACAAAACAAAGCCTCTATTCATGTGCATAACACTAATCAACAGAGGGTGGACCTCTTAGCCCACATTTCAAAAAAACCTCATTTTGATTTATCTTTCTTTGATGCTTATCATCGTCGATCCGGTCTTAGGTCCATTAGTTTCTGGTTTATCTTATTATCAGTAGATGGCCCATAGATATGATGCTTATCTTTCCCTTTATAAATTTAACTCACAAGTTATTTTACCTCTTCTTTTTCAACCTCAAGGTGCTCCTTAAATTCCTATTTTCACTCAATGTTCTTTTATTGAGGATCGAGTATTTTCCCCTCCTCCATCTTGTCCTTCCTTGTCTATAAATATTCCTTCCACTTTTTTATCCTATTTAGTAACATCCTTTTTAACAAATTCCCCTAAGTTCTCAACTAATCCCTCTTTAGCTCATTCTTCCTTTTATGATTTTGCCTATCATCCCTTCATCCTCTTTCAATGATTCCTCTTCCCTCTCCTATCACTTCTATCCCTTATCCCCCTCAGTTTGTTAGTGGCTATGTATGCTTTGATAAGAAGATTCCAAGACCATGAGGCTGGAGTGCAAGAGATTCACTTACATGACTTCATATCAATTGGCCCTTGATTCTAGAAGAATGGATGACTGCTAGAGCCAAGTTATTCAAAACTATCTTTATTTTGCTGAGCAGCATTCATAGTCTTTAGATCATTCAGTGAGATTGAGTGCTCACTTAGCTTGGCATCTGACATATATGCATTGGCATTTACTTAATGATAAGAAGTTGATACCAAAGCTGTGCATGAATGTGAATGTGACTATTGATCCTCTCCAATTGCATATCTTGTACTTTCATGCTCTTTGTTTGCCTAGCAGATATCTTGTTTTGGTGGAGAGGATGTGTTGTTTGTAAATTTTCCAAAATTATCCCAAGACTTTTGTAGACAAATCTAGATCTATGGCACTACAAGGATATAGAATGGCCGTTTTTGACAAAAATAGAGGCGTCGCTATTTGCATCCCAAATGCGATGCAAATAGTGATGGTACTCAGGCAAAAAAAAGCGAGTCAAAACCTGAGCGCAACATTTTTCCCAAAAGAGCGAAAGAGGGAGCGAAAGAGAGAGCACACTACATCGTGCATTTGAGAGGGAAAGGGAGAGAAAGAGAGAAAGAGAGAAAGAGGGAGAAGGAGAGCTTTTCACCGCTGCCACCACCATTTGCGAAGAAGACGAGGAAGTGCACCAAGGGCGAAGAGGAGCCGCCGAATCCATCCTCGAATCCATCCTTGGGCCGTTGTGGTGAGTGCATTGCTCCCTCTTAGTTTGTTTTTGTTTTTTCTCCTTTGCTTTTGCTTGTTTTTGTTAAAAATGATATGTAATGAGAGAGAAAGAGAGGAAATGAGAGAGGGAGAGGAAGAGAGAAATTCTTTTCTTGTTTGTAGTAGTAGTAGTAGTAGTTTTTTAATTTCTTATTTTCTTGTTTGTATTAGTAGTAGTAGTAGTAGTAGTAGTAAGATAGAGAGAGAGAGAGAGAGAGAGAGATGTTTTGCCAAAGGTGAATATTGGATGTGTTCGATGCTTCGGGAAGGCAAGTGGTGGTGGTGGTGGTGGTGGTGGTAGTGGTAGTGGTAATGGTAGTGGTAGTGGTAGAGAGAGAGAGAGGTTTTGTTAAAGGTGCACCTTTGGTGTGTTCGAGAAGGCGAGTACTAGTAGTGGTAGTGGTAGTGGTAGTGGTAGTAGTAGTGGTAGAGAGAGAGAGAGAGAGAGAGAGAGGTTTTGTTAAAGGTGCACATAAAGGAAAAAAGGTGGCAAGGTCCGGTGTAATACCACGGGATGGGAAACACTTTGACATAGGGTAGCTACTCCCTCATCCCAATGCATAACATATTAGAATTTACATACTATAGGCCCGTCCATAGGTTGGTGGAGACTTTACATACGTTAACTTTATTGAGTTACAAGAGAAGAACTCCCTTCTCAAACAATTTAAGAAAGAAAAAAAGAATGATAACAAAAACAAATTGTTTATCATAACATAGACCAAATGGAAAACGATGAAGGCTGTGATGTTCAAGATCGCGAGATATATCTTAATCAGCATGTCCCATATCCTTGATCTCAATGTAAGCTAGCAATTAGACGAAAACGTTGGTTGTCTATAGAACACGTACGACGCCACATAACACAATATTAGTGAGTTTGGGGATCTCCCAATCCCCATTTTTTAAATGCTAAAAAAGTGGCCTCCGGATAACATGCCTATAAGTTTCTCAAAACCATATAATGTGACCTATCATTGGAAAGCGCTTGAAAAATAGAATCTATTGAGCTATAGATCACTCGATTTGGAGTTATAGTGTTCAAGTTATGACAAATCCAAAGATTTGACCAAGTGTCCCAAACTTATGGAAAATTCCCATATTCTCCAATATGGTGTTTCGACGAGTTTTAATCAACGATCTTTGATCAAGCAATCTCAGATTTTCAGAAAATGGTAAGAAAAGTGTATATTAATCATGCATTGTATTCGCAAACTAATTGAATATCATATACAAAAACATTGGATGTGGCCAACAAATTTATTAGAGGGAGGTGATGTCTCATCCCAAGGAGGAGTGCACCCTTTGTGGCCACTTAGAAGAGTTTGTGAGTGTGCGATGGATGAAGTGCCTGAGCCAATCCACCACTTGGAAGGTACTAGCCAATCTATACCGTCAATACCAGAGAAGACAGGTAGCCTTCCAGACTTCCCTACAATCTTGGAGCCTGAGATAGAGACAATGATCCATGCATTGATACCCATGGATGTCGAGACATCTGATCCGCTTAGTGAGGAAGCATCCATACCATTATATTATGCGTTGCGAGTATCTTGATTGAAGACATTCCTTGCATCCATACCATTATATGATGGATTTTATGTAAAAAGAGAGATTAGCGAAATCGTGCGACGGACGATCGTTGTTTTCAAGCATTGAACAACACTTCGAAACTGGGAGATGAAGAAGGAGTGATCTGGCAAGATTCTGGCTAGGTGTCCTGCTATTTAACCCCCCTTTCTGAGCCATTGGAAGGATCAAATTGACGATCTGAGTAGCATAGAGGAAGGTATTATTTTGTACACGTTTTTCCGTATTAGAGTTATATTTTCTCATCATGCTCAAAGAAACTTACAGTCTTCATCTCTATTAGTATTCTTCTATATTTTCTAATTCTTTTTTTTGAAGTATTATTCTACATCTTCAATCTCTTTGAACCCCTTCTCTTCCGTCTACTCCTCTCCTTAAATCTACCTTCACCCTGTTGTCACTTATCTTCAAGAACTTGGCTTAAAACCTTCAACCCTTCTCTTATCTCTACCATCTCTAGAGTCTAAGCTCTTGAACCCCCATACATTCTTCTCTTGCCAAACCCCTATGGTGACCTTCAACCCTACGCATTGCGACATTGATAAACTTGACATGAAGATTTGTGTAAGAGAACTCCAAGATGGGGAATCCCTCATGAGATACTCTACAACAATTGGTACGCATATTGCAGCAGACTCAACAACAACAAATCCAAATGTTACAACAACAACAACAAAGGCAAGAAGAAGAGGAGATTGATTCCATAGCTATCAAGGCCTTAGAAGAAGTTGGGCGTGAATTAAAACAATTTAATGGTCAAAATGTCTCTCTTTTCATTTATTTGTATGTTGAGAAAATGCTCTTCTTTGGTATACTGCAACATGCATGGAGCCATTATTTTGCCAGACTAGCCAAGCATGGTCTTCAAGAAAGAATCCATGGTCTTTTCCAATAAGATGCGGATTGGGCTACATTCAAAAAAGCCCTACGTGAAGAATTCTTCTTAGAAGACTCTAGCCTTATGACGAAGAAAAGTTTCACTGAATGGGTTGAAAAACCCAACAAGATTTAGCTGCAATAGATCTATACCACGGATTTGAAAGTAAATTTGGACAACTTGATGCTAAAGACCAACAAAGTATGGAAAGAAGATTGAATTATTCCATAAGGCTGCAGATCCCGTTCTGCAAAAAAAGCTTGCTGATCGCCTAGAAGATGCTACGTCTGAATCAGGAGTCAAGACTGCATGGACAGATGTTATTGATGCAGTTAACATGATCGCTCAAAGAGAGTGGATGCGATTAAGATTGGGCTCTACTTCAACTTCAACAACTCCATTGATGGAGCTTGTTCCCCTTTCAAAATCCTTTATTCCTTTGATTAATCAACCAAGTCTTTCTTCTTCTGTTCCTTCTAAAAATGATGTCATGGATGAACTTATTAAAATCATGAGTGACCTTCATTTGAATCTTACAGAAATTAGTTCCAAAGTAGAGAAGCTAGATGTCAAAGTTGAAGAACAAGGACGATCATCAACTCAAAGACTGTAAAATTTCTGCTGAAAATATTACGAGGACGTATGAAGTCCCGAACAAATGACAATGCCGACATTTTGGTCACAGACGGTGCAAACTTTAACACGATGTATCATGATCTCCATTGGCAGAATCGAGACTATGGTCTAATGAAACCCACATATTTTCATGAGAACCTCCTCTTGGGAGGAGGTCAAGAGGATAATATTGGAGTTAATGCAAATTTTTTTAATCCTCTTTTCCCCAACCAAAGCATGGCTGAGGGAAGAGGATGGTGCTAAAATGGGAGAGTGTAGAGGTGGAGGGGAGAGACTACATGTGGGCACCACGTGGGGGGAAGGGAGGCCTTACCCCCTTCCTATAAATACCCCTCTTAGGGGTGAGAAGGGGGGGGGCTGGTGGAGAAGCAAAGAGTGTCATGAGGCTGTCGTAGACCATCGTGGAGGGAGGAGGATCGACGCCGCCAGGCCATGAGAGGGAGAGAGTTGAGCCACGCTGCTCTGTGCGGCGCTATGAGGGAGGAGCGCCGCTGAAGTTCCGCCATGACCATCATTTCGGCCCTGCCCACCAGAAAGCCACCATTGAAAAGCATCTTCTCTTCCTCCACGTGGAGTGGTCACGACTATAGAAGCTTCCCAGAAGCTTCTTAGGAAGCTTCTAAGGGGGGGCCTCCTTAAGGCCCTTTCCCTTGTATTCTTACACAAGGGGATTTTTACCCCGGGAAATTAAGCTTTTCCCTTGCTTTTTCCCCTCGAGAATTTAGCCTTTTCATTGAAATCCTTCCCACACAAGTCCATATTTTATTCCCTAGAATTTAAGCTCCCTTGCCCCCCAAAAACCCACCTTAGGCTAGGTTTTAAAGACCCTTTCCGTGGGAAATCCCCACTCAAATTCATATTTACTTACGGGCTCTTAATAACCCTTCCTATTGCCTATCTCAAGCGGTCTCTTATACCCCGGGAATTAGGCTTTTCTCCCCCTTTCATCCCTGGGAATTAAACCCTTTCGGCCTTGGTTTCCCAAAAAAAAGTCACCTAGATCGGGTTTTTTTTTTAAAAGCCCTTTTCATAGCATTTCCACAAGGCTAGTTAACCCCCGTTTCCTTTTAAATCCTCCCCTTGCATTCCATAAAGCCATTTTTAAACCCTTCCGTGGATTTCACCCACACAAGTTCTTTAAAGGCTCCCATGGCATTCCCACTCAAGCCATATTAGCAAGTTTTAAACCCTCTTCTCATTGGTTCTATTGAATCTCCCCCAAGTTTTTCTAACCGAATTAAAAGACCCTTCCCTTTTGAACCCTCCGAAAGCCCAAAGTTCTTTCCCCTCATAAACTTCAAGAAGGAAGCCTATAAGGTCTTCCAAAGCCCAATTCCACAAGGCAAGGCATCGGTCAAGGAAGTTGAATCTCAAAAGGAATTGCACGTACGAGGGAGACAGGCCAAGATCATAAGTTTGCGGCCAAGGCAAGAAGGCCGAATTCGCGATGGCCCCTAAAAAGGCACAAGGTGCAACCGTAGGAGGATCATCTCCTAACATCCATGTGGACGTTTCACCAGAAGTCCAGGTTTTCTTCCTATTTTGATTTACGTCGTAATATTGTAATTATGCATGGTTAATTCACGAAAGTAGGATGCACTTTTACGATTGAAAAACATTGGCTATCTTAGGGGAAATAACTCACAATTGATGAATCGGTCATTTGTATTTCTCAAAGAAACAAACGAAAGAAGGACATAAGACGTCTATACATTCTTAACAAATTGTTTTTTCTGCATTACAAAGTAACGATTTTAGATTAACTAATGACCATTATCTCAAAGTCGAAATTATTGTAGTACACTTCGATTATTCATGGAAAGATAAAATTGCATGTTGCATTATTAGACATCTCTTTCTTTGCAAGGATTCATTAAAGAAGATTGCTAACAACCGTAGGAATTTGCGAGGCATGGAAATGATTCTAGGGCTGCATGAAGTAGATTAAAAATCTAGTCAGTTGGCATAAATCTCAATCAATTACGTAAGTAGTTACGAAAGTTTGTGTAATGCTCATTTAGCATACGAATAATACATTCAGAAATGAAATTAGGAAAAGGCTGCATGGTTCGTTTTAACATAATCCCCAAAAGCCTAGCAGCATGAATCATGAATGCATATTTTATAAGGATCAACGAAAATTATGCGGTAACTTAACCTACGCTTTGATCTTAACTAGGAAAGTTAGGGTTGGTGAATCTAATCATACGTAGGCAATGAATCATGTGATTATGAGAATGGTATCATAAATATCTTCAAGAATAGACAAGTAAATTGGTTTACCCTAAACACCGAAAACCGCGAGGGACTCGCTTAGGAATGGTTAAATCAATGCAACATATCCCAAGTGCTAACTAGGATTTAGCACGTTGAGGATGTGACCTAGTCGGTCTTATTGCCAAGCTGAAACTCTCATACCCTAAAGACCTGCCCACATTCACGGAATGTAGCGACAATAGGACATACTTGCGAGAAACGATCTAGGGTTTTTACCCTAAGGATCGCTCGCTAAAAGGATGAAACTCGGTTTGAATTGGACCCCTGGGACTGACAATGTCGGCCTAGTGCAGTCAGGAATGGATTGGATTTGAAGACACTCTAACCTTAATTCCTATTAATCATGATTTCGTGATTAGAAGACGCCATTCGATGGGTAAAATAGTCCCATGGATTAGATGCGACACTTGTGTAACAAGTTGCAGAGTTGCATGATCTTGTGGATTGACCACAAGGGAATGGCCAATTCCTCGAAATGAGATTGGCAGATTCTTGCGCAAGTTTATCTTGCAAGAGGATGAGTGGTCATCCTGATAGAGCACCTTTTTTGGGATAGGTGACCAAGATAAGTGGATTTTTGGAAGCAAAAGACGAATCAGTAATTTGGAATAACATATTTACTGCTAATAGAACTTAAGGTATAGGTTAAGTTGAGTTAATAGGGTACGGCCCTAACCCAAGGACATAAGGGTTAACAAAAAAACCCTTGGGGATCTTGGCAAGTCGAAATTGATCCCGGATCGAGTGCTGGATGCATTCGGAGAGAAGGATTCACTCCTTAGCAGTTGGCCAAATAAACAACCACTGGAATTGATTGTGCTTGTAACAGTTTAGAAAGCACTGTTTGCATTGTTTGCTCAAGGAACTAAAGGATGAAAAGATATCTAATGCTTCAGGTTGAAGGCCTGAAGGGGGAGGCAGCTTCAGTTACCCCCGACTGCCTGCCTGACCCTAACCAAGGGGGTTGTTGACCGCACCGGGAACGTGGACCGAACCCGCTGCGAGAGGTCTCTCCATTGAGAGCTACTTGGAGCAGGAGGATGCTTGGGTGCCAGGGGGGGCTCTGGCCGTAAATCCCTCGCCTTCCGGGTCCTGCACAAGAGGCTAACGTGACTTGGGATTGGATCTCGAGGCCCGCATACTAGTCTACAGGCGGAATCTTGGATTAGTGATCCCTGTGGATTGTTGGATAGACTTCGGTGGATTGTGGATAAGCCTACGGGCTGGACTTTATGTATTTCAAAGATAAATATGATAACCTGTTGAAAAGAAACTTGTTTGACATTGCTTTTCTATGTCAAGTGATATGATTACGTGAAGGAACCTGTACCTAACAGGTTAATTAAGGAAGCTGATTGATACATGTCCACTAAAATGTGTTAGATAATTAAATAACTAAAACAAACCTGAGAAAAGTGCGGTGGATGTGGCCATAGGTCCGTCCTAGGGATAGGCGGTCCCAGTTGGCCGGGAACTTTTCTCAAAACACGAGGAACAGCAGGATGAGTGTCAAAGGACATGAACAACAGAAGCGTTGACTTAGAGTTATGACTTAACCCGATTTACGTTATTTTAGGGGAACGGAATGGGACTATGCCTTATGGCAGAGAGGTTGATCTTTGCATCCCTCTCATTTCCCATTCTCCTTGAACCAAGTGCAGCGTGAATCGGCTTCAAACATGGCGTTTTTGCGTAAATGAGGTCGCTTGGGTCCGATGCTAGTTCCTGATAGGAAATGACCAATCAAAAAAACCCTAATTCAGGTTAATCCTAAGTGGGGATGGCCGGAATACTTCCGCTACATGGCAGATGCGGAAAGCCCTAGATCGCAAACCCCGTAACATTCCATGGGAGTGCCGGGCGAAGCTTTCTAGACATCCTTTCCGATGGACTGCTAAAACATGTCGTGGATGATACTAGTGGACACGTTACAAAGACCCATGAGAGAAGGCTTTAAGAGGCGCTGTATTTGGTGTGATAACCAACAACATGACAAGAGGGAGTGTTTTGCCTTCTATGAGGTTGAAGCACAGAAGCTCGCCTTTTGGAAAGATGGAAAAATCCATGCAGTTGAAATTGGTCTTCCACTGGGAGCCAAATTTTGGCAATGGTGGAATGAAGAAAAGATTAGAATATTTAGCTGTAAAGAATGCCTATGAACTAATTAATGCAGCTACCTATGGGCTACAAAATGAGCCAACTAAATCAAGTTTCAAAGCATGTAAAGCTAATGTGCAATCTAAAGTATGGATGCATGCACTAGATCAAATGGAACGTGGTAAAGCAACCAAAGAAGATTTGGCTAATGCTAGTCAGTGAATTTGAGGAATAACTGGTTGGAAAGAACCGGTAGATTCTTTTTCTGCCTTTGCACATTTGGCTAACGTCAATCATAAAAAAGTCTTGATTGAAGAAAAGAGAAGAAGAGAAGATGAACCTTCCTCTTCTGGCCCTCCAAAATGGGTGACTAGAAGAACGCTTGAACAACCAAAACTTGCTGAAAATATAACCCCCGATCAAGAGATGGAAGATGCGCCACAAACAAAGAAGACGGAAGGAAAGAAGAAAGGCAAGAAGCTAGGCTACAAATTGTATTCTGACATAGAATCTGCAAACCGATCTCAAACGAGTCCTAGAAGAACGAATTCTAGGAAGCAAAATTGAATTCACCTCAGGCGAAATTCTTGAAATTGCAGAACGTGAATTCCATGATGTAATTATTAATGTAACCAGAAGGAAAAGACAATATGTTGGTGATGAAGCTGAAGAAACAATGCATGCTTTTTTGCAAGTTCTTCGAGTTTTTGTGTAGGATGAAGAGAAGTTGACTATACAAGGAATTCATCTTGAAGTAGTTAGAGAATTAATTGTAGCAATTGAAGCTGAAGATAAAGAAAACATGAATGTAAAAATTAAAGAAGTGAAAGCTGAAAATGTAATGGTCGGTTGGTCCAAACCAGTTGGGTAGTCCACCTCTCAAAAAGAAGGCCATCTACAGCACATGCATGAGGAGGAAGAGGCTCGATTCATTCCAAGCAGTCACTACTCCTATACGCATTGGGCAAGAGCAACAACAGAGACAATCCTCAGAATTGGAGAAAAAGAAACACCATGTATTGCACTCTTAGACCATGGGTCGGAGATAAACGTCACAGCAAGGAGTCTCTACGAAAGTGGCAGATGGCCCATAGATGTTGATCCAGGATGGCGAATGAGAGCTGCAAATAACTCTTTTGGTGAGTTATATGCTGCAAGTAACTCTTCTTGTGAGTTATATGCTGCAAATAACTCTTCTGGAGAGTTATATGCATGTCCTAATGTGCAGGTAACTATTGGAGACATAAAAGACAATTTTCACTTTTTTGTTCAAGACTCTCCTAGTTACCCTATCATTCTTAAGCAACCTTACATTTCTGAGGCCCGCTTGGAAGCAAAGCTCTTGATGATGGTTCTTCCTATGCTTGAATCCGAAGCAAGGATAATGAACGAGCTGCCCAATTTCTTACTGTGTGTGTTAACCATCATCGAAATAGAGGTCGATTGTGTAATTATCCTATGCCTCCTAATGCCCAAGAATTCAAGGGTTTTTGGGCTGCACTACTATAAAAGGAGGATATGGTAGTGCGTCATGTAAAAAGATTGAACCTCCTTATACTATAGAAACTTTCTCTAGCAAATTTGTATGTATGTAGAGCCAATAGTATGGGCTGTTATAAGTCTCTTCTGGCCATGACTAAGGCTGAAAGAAAATACTTATGTCATGTAAAAAGGGAGCTAAAAACTTATGACATGATGGCTAAAAATGAAGATATTTCGAGCAATTTTTTTTGACAGATTACTACTGACACATTGGCTAAAATATATGCAGTTGCTCATGTAGAAAATCAAGTAAAAATTAGTACATAGAAGTATGTACATTGGATTTTTATCAAACAATTCAAGAATTTGTTGAGTAGGAAGACATTGGTTTACTAAAAAATGTTGAAGTGCAAGTGGAGACAAAATACAAGATGGTGGATAAGAAAGTCAAACATGTGGCACTCCCACTGCCTCCTGAAAGTGAAGGGCTGGCTGATAGGGCAGCAAATCAGCTAAGTCTTCCTGATCCTTCCAACATTGGTCACAAGTTCATATCTGAAAGTATAAAAGAGCTCATAATATGTGAAAATTATTTCCTTTCGTCGGCTGAAAAACACTCTTTTATGCAAATGCCAATGAAACATGGAAAAGATTTTGCATTTTAACCAAGTGAAATAAGTTGTGTGGATCCAAATATTGTGGCTCCTATGGTCATTTTTAGAGTCCCACATGTGCCTTGGAACCTCAAGCCTATTCCTATTCCAAGGGCGCATTTGCCCAAATTACTAGAACTTCTAAATGAAAAGATCAAAATGAAGATTTTAGAACCTTCTTCAGCGCCCTACTCAAACCAATGGCTTACCATGCCCAAGAAAAATGGATCTTTATGATTCATTCAAGATCTACAGCCTCTTAATAACACCATATTGGGAAATATGGAAATTTCCCATAAGTTTGGGACACATGGTCAAATCTTTGGATTTGTCATAACTTGAAAATTATAATTCCAAATCGAGCACTCTATAGTTCAATAGATTCCATTTTTCAAGCACTTTCCAATGATAGGTCACATCACATGGTTTTGAGAAACTTATGGGCATCTTATCCGGGTGCCACCTTTTTAGTATTCAAAAAATGGGAATTGGGAGATTCCCAAACTCACTAATATTGTGTTGTGTCACAATCTGAAATGTTGGTTCGGGTCCAATTGTTGATGAGTTTGCTAAAGCTTTTGCAGGTAGAGGAATTTATTCTATGGGCGACCTATATTTAGGATATGATCAATTTTAGCTTTCATTAGAAAGCCGAGACATTACCTCAATGAAGACACCTCTTGGATTGGTTCGCATGTGCACTCTACCACAAGGTGCAACAAACATCGCAGCCCATATGATGAATGCCATGCACAAAGTCTTAAGGGACTTTATTCCACAACTTACTCTTTCATTTCTTGATGATGTACCTATCAAGGGATGTGAAGTCAATGAAAAGAATGAGAAGCTTGACGAAGATGGCTGTAGGACATTTGTAGTTAACCATATTCATGATTGTGACAAGATTTTGACAAGGCTAAAAGAGGTACATCTTACCCTTTCTGGAGCTAAGTCAATTTTTGGAGTAGAAGAAGTCCTAGTGGTTGGTCATCTATGTGGCCCCTATGGACACAAACCTTCTCCAATCAAGATAGATGCCATCAGAAGAATGCAAGAAAAATGCACAAATGTTTCAAAGGTGAGAACATTTCTTGGCGCGTGTGTATTCTATCTCATATGGATACCACATTTTGCCCATGTAGCCAAAAATATTTATCAATTATTAAGAAAAGGCCAAAGATTCTCTTGGGGTAATGAGCATACTCTCACTATGCGTAAATTAAAGAAGCTGTTAATTTCAGCTCCCACTCTCAAAAGGACTGATTATTCAAATGGTCAACCCATCATCCTCACTGTGGATACTAGTCCCATTTGGATAGGATGGGTTGTTGGACAAGAGGATCTTGAAGGTCACAGGTATGCAATTAATTTTGTGGGGAGTTGTAACAACATTAAAGTGTGATTGTGAATACTTTATAGGTGCTTCCATAGTGGTAGAAACTGATTGTCTTCCACTCTTGGGCTGTAACGTGGCCATTTGTTCGTTTGTGGGACACATCTTAACAGCCCATCGCAAGGAGGGTCTAGAACGCTATGCCTGGTATTCGCAGGGAATGACACAGGGCTTGCGATCTAGGTCTCCTCGAGTCTGCCCCGAGCGGAAGTGTCTAGCCGTTCCCACTTGGGATCAGAGTTCCTTTCCTATTAGCAAAGTCTCTAGGAAGAAACTAGCGTTGAGCTCCAGTTGTACTACTTTTCGTAGGAACAACAGAGATGAAGCGGTTTCAAGCTACACTTAGTTCATGAAGAATGGGAAATGAGAGGGATGTGAAGCTCAACCTCTCTGCCGTATAGCATAGTCCCATTCCTTTTCCCTAAAATAGAATAAACCGAAAATTCTACATCTACGGACACTAGGTCTTCGTTGTCTTATTATCTCAACATTTGAGAAAAGTTCCCAGCTAACCAGGACCACCCTTTCGTAGGACGGACCTAAGTCACGTCCATTCCACTTTCCTCGGTTTGCTTTAGTTATCTAGTTACCTAACAAATTACGTTTTGACATACAAAAATCAGCTTCCTTAATTAAACAAATTAATCACGGGTTCCTTCACGTAACTTAGGCACTAACACAAAAACAATGCCAAGCAAGTTCCTTTTTCTCCAATAACTACTTTTTATTTATCAAAATCCTAGAGTACATCCAAAATCACGCCCGAAGGCTATCCCAGCAATCTAGAGGATTGCTGGCCCAAGTTTTGCCCGTTGACTAGTACACGAGCCTTGAGATTCCATCTCGAGTCATGTCAGCCTCTTGTATGGGATCCGGAGGCAAGGGGTTTATAGCCAGAGCCTCCCCTGCCACCCAAGTGCCCTCCCGCTCCAAGCAGTACCCACAAGGAGATCTCTCGCAATGGGTTAGGTCCATATACCCAGCACGGCTAACAACCCCCTTGGGTAGGGCCAGGCAGACAGTCAGAGGTAACTGTTCCTGCCTCTCTCTCCAGGCTTTCAACGTGAAGCATTAGGTGATTTCCTTGAATTATTTCATTTAGCAAAGAGATCAAATAATGTACCTAAGTACAAGCGCGAACATTTCGGAGGTCGTTTGTATGAGGTTTTTCCTTAGGGTATCCTAGTCCCTAACTCAAGCATTAGCTAGTTAGTCAAGGCAACGGAGATGCCTTAATCGCAACCCAACCAAGGATCTTTTAATCTCTAATTCCAACCAAGCTCAGTTAACACACATGGAAACACATCATTCTTCGTTTAGACTTTCAAGATGTAGTCTAGATGCATGCGATCCTTCCATTTCTCTTAGTACGGTTCTATGCAGGATTTCCCAATCAGCCTTAACCATCATGCACATTGTGCATTTAGTATAGTTGTACCTTCTAACAACTTTTATCTCTCCTTAATCCTGGCAACAATTATTTATAATGCATCGGATCACATGTGACTTGCATATACGAAAGTCTAGGATTTTATCTAACGATGCAAGTGTATCTCATGAGCAGAAATTAACATTTCATGTGTTTCTTTTAACCATGATTGCGAAACGTGAATTCTAAATGAGTATTCATGCACTGAACTGGTTAAAAAGCTATCATTTTATGTGAAGTAAGGCGATAACCTTATCTTTTTGTGTGTGTAGAAGATATCATTGCATGTGAGGTAAGGCGATAACCTTATCATTTTATGTGAGTAAAAGCTATCATTTCATGTGAGGTAAGGCCATAACCTTATCATTTTATGTGAGTAAAATATATCATTTCATGCATAAAATCTTATGTGAATTCCAAACTCTACCGTTTCACGCATGCAACTTAGTACTTAGAGTAAACAAAACCCTAAGACTCATTCTTATTCCATGCATATCACCGATCCTTTCATCTCTTCCACGAGAAATAATACCTAATTAATTTTTTTAAAGCTTAGAACCTGGGCTTGATTCGTGTGTGCTTTCTTGGTCGTTCTGCTTGCCCCTCTAGTATCACCGGTGGCTTGGGCACCTATGCTTCTTGCGACTTTCTTCTTGGGAGCCATTTGCCTTGCGGAGATTAGGCAGTTCGGACCTTCACAGGTTTGGGGTTGACATGTTCGGTAGGAAAGACTGCTGGATCAGGTCCTTTACTGAGGGAGTGGTTTGAGTGACTTGTTGCGGTTAGTTACCAACTCCCACTCCCTCTCCTTCTTTCTTTCTCTTTCTCTCTCTTCTTCCTTTTCTCCTCTTCTCCTTCTTTCTCTCTCTCTCTCTTCTTCTTTTCTCTTACTCTCCTACTCTCTCTCTCTCCTTCTCTTCTTCTCCTTTTCTCTTATTCCTCTACTCTCTCTCTCTCTCCTTCTCCCTCTCCCACTTCTTTTCTCCTCCTTCCCTCTCTTTCTCTTCTTCTTCTTCTACTACTTCTCTCCTATCTTCTTCTCCTTCTACTTCTCTCCCCTTCTCTTCTCTTCTCACTCCTTCTCCTCTCCTTCTCCTTCTCGCCTTCTCTCCTTCCCCTTCTCTTCCTCTTCTTCTCTTCTCTCTTCCACTCCTTCTTTTCTCTCCTTCTCCTTCTCTCCCTCTTCTTCACTCTCCCACTCCTTTTCCTCTCTCCCTCTTCTTTTCTCTCCTCACTCCTTCTTCTATCTCCTCACTCCTTCTCTCCCACTACTTCCCTTTTCTCTCCCACTCCTTCTTCTCTCCTTCTCCTTCTCTCTCCCTCTTCCTCCTCTTCTCTCTCTCCCTCCTTCTTTCTCTTCTCTCCTTCTCCTTCTCTCCCTCTTCTTCCCTTCTCTTCCCCACTCCTTCTTCCCTCTCCTTACTCCTTCTCTCCCACTACTTCCCTGCTTCTTACTCTTCCTCATGGAGCCCCGTGCAACTGGTGATCAGAGGGGGGTGGTTAGGGTCGTGGCCTAGGGCCCAATTTAGTAGCAAGGTGGTTGATCAGAGGGGGGTGGTTATAGTGGAAGGCCCAGGGCCGTTTCAGTAGCACGGACGGGGAAAAAAACACCCAGTCAAAGGGCCTAGCAGTGCCTCCAGCGAGGAGAGGGGTAAAACCTTCAGATGGAGGCCCAAAAGCACTATGCAATTGCTAATGGGGGGGACGTAAGGAAGGCTGGGTGGCGACGCAGCATGTCTGACCACAAGCTGCCGGCTTTGAGCACAACAGGGTGGTTCAGCGTGGGGAGGGGACGAGTGGAGCATGAATCGACACAAGCTAACCGGTGGAGGGTGGCAACATAGCCTCTCCTCTCTCTCCTAGGGAGGGGAGAAGCCTCGCCTTATATAGGGGAGGGGAGGAGGTAGGTGGCATGGCCACCCCTAGGGGGCTGCATGCCCCCCAGCACCTTCACTCCCTCTCTCTCTCCCCGATGTGCTGTTGGCGGGGAGAGAGGGGGGAGTAAAAAAATTTGAACTTATGAAAAAAATAAATCATTTTCTTTTAAAATTCGAGGGGGAGGGTTCCTATGGCCTGTTACATTCTCTCCCCCTTACAGGAATCGAGATGTCCTCATCTCGAGAGGACCTAGGGGTATTGTTGGTTGAGAGTATCTCCGTCCATCCAGGTGGCATCCTCTTCGAGATAATCTTTCCACTGGATGAGGTATTCTCTCAAGGTCCTTGAACCCAAATGTCTCTCCTTGACATCTAAGACTCTATCAGGCTGTAGCTCAAGGACTCCTTGGCTAGGCATTACAATTTGCTGATCATCAAGTACATGATTCGGATTAGGTAGATACTTTTTCAATAGGCTAACGTGGAATACATTATGAACCTTTAGAGTTGCGAGTAGCTATAGTCTGTAAGCATTAGGTCCTAGACATTTAGTGATCTTATAAGGTCCACAATACCTTGGACTTAGCTTCTTGTACTCTCCCAAGGAGAGTGAACTCTTTTTAGGGTATATACGGATGAAGACCATATCACCTTCAACGAAGGATCTGTCTTGTCGTTTCAAGTCCGCATAAGCCTTCTATCTATCCTTGGCGGCTTGGATGTCTTGTCTTATTGATTTGATTTGGTCATCCATGTCTTCCAACATCTGCCTCAAAGCTTCTACCCTCAAGGTTGGATCCGAGAAGCTCAAAGGAGTATGACAATCGTGCCCATATAATGCTTGAAAAGTGGTCATCTGAATACTTTGTTGGTAAGAAGCATTGTACGCAAACTTAACCACTAGCAAATATTGAATCTAGTTTTTGGGTTCGTGACAACAGTATTCCCTAAGCATATGACCATCAGTTTGGGGATGGTAAGCTGTATTGAAACAGAGTTGAGTCCCAATGGCCTCGAAGATAGCCCTCCAGAATTGTGATGTGAAGAGAGAGTCACGATCACTAATGATTCTTCTGGGTAACCCATTCAGTTTGAATATTTCCTTGATGAATAATCTTGCGATGTTTGAGGCTTTATAGGTTGTCTTGACAGGGATGAGATGTGCAGCCTTGGTGAGCATATCTACTACAACCATAATAGAGTTGTATCCTCCCTGAACTTGGGATAGGCCAACCACGAAGTCTATACTAATGAATTCCCATTTCATTTGGGAAATTTCATGTGCTTGCAATTTCCCTCGCATTTTGACATGTTCTACATTAGTGCATTGATAAGACAAACATTCCGTGACATATTTGATAATGTCACCTTTGAGCTATCCCAATAATAGCTCTTCTTGACCGCATTAAGGGTCTTGGCGTAGCCAGGATGTCCTGAAGCCAATAAAACCCTAAAGCAAAGGGTCATCATTATAACTCCAGCAAGGTGTTCTTTATGAGTTCAATTGTGCACAAAGAGAGAGATAGAGAGAGGGGGGGGGAGAATCATATTTTTCCTAATCTTTGTTAGGCTCAAACCATCCATATAAATCTTTTTGTAAGCCCAAAGTGAGTCAATATAAAGAGTTGATTTTTTTACCTAATCAATAATGAAATTTCATATTTTACAATCTTTCTCTAACTATAATCTATTTGAAGGTTCATAACTAATCTTAGAGGAGAAGATTCACATCTATGTATCGATATGTTCAAACTATTGTTTATATGATCACATGGCTGCATAAGATTATGCGCTAGAGATTATGTACATGTGATAATATGACTTTATATTTCTACATGTCACCAAATAGACATCAAATGCACTCATAGTGAATGTTTGACATGATTTTTTGCACTTTATTCCTCTACAATGATGTAAAGACCATTGGGTCCCTAGCACTTTGGAAAATGCTTGACTACTTACATGCTCTTGGTGCTCTCATGATGTACGGTCTTGGCTATGAGATGTCTTATGCATTTACATGCTATGTTTGAGCTTGGTTGCTCATTTGCCATCGGCTTTTGTGCCAGTAGGATCTTTTTTCTTACAGTCTTGGATTTACCTAGAGCTTGCGGGTTATGCATTTGAGCTACTTGAGATTTGAGACTCGGATCTCTCATATGTATTTGACTATGATATTCGCTTGGTAGACGCTTTCATGTTTGCTTTTGGATGCTTATGAGATGATTTGATCCGTCTTCATTGAGCATACACCGATCTTTGTCAGGTCCTGCCAATAGTGTGTACATCTTGCTTTGTTACTCAAGGGATGTATCAGTTGTTCTGATGGAATTTCTTTACGCATTTGGGTGTTTGGCTCATGTTCATTGGCTCTCATAGTGCCTCCATTATGCCCACTTGATGCAAGAAGTAGATAAGTCTACTATTGAGACAGAGAATTCTTGATACTTTGTTTTTAGCTTCTGGTCTTGATCCTTGACGGGGATATCCCTTAGCAATTTTTGATAGATTGGGTCATGACATGCCTCTTCAATAGCTAGCTCAAGAATTGGACTGTTTGGCATTGATACCTTTGTGGCTAGAGATCTTACTGTTGATGGATCTTGCAAAATAAGAGAGTTTAGAAATGCCTTGCGACTGAGTGCATAGGCAACTACATTCTCTTTTCCAGGCCCATATTTGATTTCAAAGTCATATTCTTCCAGCACTTCGATCCATCGACATTGCCTCATGTTGAGCTCATTCTGGGTGAAGATCCATTTAAGACTCTTGTGGTCCGTCACTAAGGAAAATTTATTACCTAGTAGGTAATGTCTCCAAAGTTTGAGAGCATGTATGACAACCAACAACTCCAAATCGTGGGTATCATAGTTCCTTTTATGGCTCTTCAATTTCCTTGAGGAATATGCTATGGGGTGACCTTCTTGCATAAGCACACATCCTAAGGCAAGTGCACTAGCATCAGTTACCACTTCAAACTCCTTACTAAGATCAAGAAGTTTCAGGATGGGTGCTAATACTAAGCTTTGCTTTAGCTTGTCAATGCTGGTCTGTTCGGCAGGTGACCATACAATTGCTACTTGCTTCTTTAGTAGATCAGTCAGAGGCGCTGCAATCAAAGCATAATCTTTGATGAAGATCTTGTACCATCTTGTCAATCTAAGAAAGCTATGTATTTCTTTAACAGAAGTTGGTGTTGGCCATTCCAAAACGTCTCTGACCTTGGCTGGATCTACTAAAATTCCTTCTGTTGATACAATGAATCCAGATATTCAATCTGTTGCTTGAAAAATACATACTTCTTCTTCTTGGCATAAAGCTTGTGTGCTCTCATTGTTTCAAGAACAATGCGAAGTTGGGGTTCATGATCTTTTTCCTGTTTAGAGTCGACTAGGGTATCATCAAAGAAGACAAGCACGAAGTCATCAAGATAGGGCCTAAAGATATCCTACATTAACCTTTTGAAGGTAGCAGGAGCATTTGTCAGCCCAAATGACATCACTAGGAATTCAAAATGTCCATACCTTGTGCTGAATGCAGTCTTCGAGATATCTTCTTCCTTGATCCTTATCTAATAATATCTAGATCTGAGATCTATCTTAGAGAATATCTTTGCACTTTAAAGACATTCAAGTAACTCATCTATTCTTGGAATGGGGTATTTATTTTTTATGGTTGATTGATTCAACCCTCTGTAGTCAATGCATAGCCGAAGCCTTCCATATTTCTTCTTTTGGAACATCACTGGAGCTCCCCATGGCAAACTACTAGGACAGATGTAGCCTTGGTTTAATAGTTGCTTGAGTTACTCTTTCAGTTCAATAGCATCTGGGATGGACATCCTATATGGCCTCTTTACGACTGGTGTAGCTCCTGGCGCTAGCTTGATTTCATGGTCGACTTCCCTTTGAGGAGGAAGTTCTGTCAGCTCCTCAAGAAATACGTCTGCATATTCCTTTAACCATGACGATTCTTCCCCAAATTCCTGATTCTGATCTAGCTTATTCAGTTTAATTAGATAGACAAATAGGCCCTTTCTAACTCCTTTTATAATCTGTGTTGCTTTTGCCAACTATATTTTTGGCTTACCAGCCTCTCCTTGAGTTGTAACTAGTTCCCCTTTAGAATTTCGGAAGGAGACTTGGCCCTTTCCACAACGGATGTGGACATCATTGGGTATTAGCCAATCCATTCCGAGAAAAAATTTGTGGACACCTAGGTTCATTACCCTAAATCTCACTAAAGTCGGTTTTCCACCCAGTAGGAATTTCACCTTAGCAGTTTGCCTAGTACAAGAGACCTCCCGACCATTTGCCAATTCCACAGGTGCATCTATTTTGGCTATCCCAAGCCTTTTTGCACAGATTGGTGAAATGAAGAAATGTGTACTGCCACAATCGAGTAGGGATTTGAAGCTTTTACCTTTATAATTTGATGGAGTTTGGATCATCGAGAATTGGCGATTTGGACCCTTCTTATGAAGAGCAGCGTAAACCGGTACCCTCTCAATGTCAGCATCCATGGATAGATCTTTGTATCACCCAGCTCCTTGTTGGCAACACTGGAGGTTCTCCCTCTGGCCATGACAGTGGCTCCTTGGCCATGGGCGACTCCTTGGAATGGCCCTTGGCGATGTCCTCTGCTAAGCTTGGGACAGTGCCTCTTGAAGTGTCCAAGCTCATTGCAATGGAAGCAACGTAGATTGCGGTCATTACTTCGTGTAGGAACAAATTTGTTCACAGTATTAGTCCTAGATTTCTTCCTTTGTCCCTGATTCTGACCCTGCGCTCTCTTAGTCTGAGCCCTAAACATTCCCTTATTCTGATCCTTGTAAGGCCAAGTCATGTTGTTCCTTGGCTTGGTCTGCACCTCCTGTATTATTGGTGCAGCTCAAATGAGTGTGACTTGTAGGTCCGTTGGGCGCATTGATTCCAAACGGGTGTTTATGGGTGGATTTAACCTAGCACAAAACTTTGACACCTGTTGTGTAATATCCATTGGTGGCGTGTACTTTAAGAGAGAGACCAACTTTGAATAACATGCATCAAGGGATAGTCCAAGCTGCTTCAATTCATAGAATTCATTCATCTTCTATGTGCGGTAGGCAGGTGGTAGATACCTCCCTCACATAGCTTCCTTAAGCTTCTCCCAACTGACTGTTCCTTTCGAGATCTCTTAATCTCTGCACCATTATTTCCACCAAAGTCTTGCTTTGCCTGTAAGCTTAATTTTGGCGAGCATAGCTTGGTTAGCAGGTGCAGTTCTTGCTGCCTCAAAATAGTCCTCCATGGACTCGATCCAAATCTCGGCATCAGCTTGAACAGTCCTTCCCTTGCCATTGAACTTGGGTGGCTTAATTTGTTTGAGAAGGAACTTCTTCTCTTGAACCACAGCTGTACTTAGTGTAGGGGGTCAGACTTGGAACCTGCACTTGGGGTTGCGCCTGGGCAATAAGATTCTTTATGTTAAAAACTTATCAAATGTTTCCCATACCACATTATTATAAATTGCTAGCTTTTAGTCAAGTAACTTAATCACTTAACTCTGTTGCCAACATTTACAATCAGGATAGACAATAGTAAGAAGTCTTATTCATTTATGAGGGCATAGCCCTTTGAGTACATTTATTTTGGGAAAGTAGAACAAGCTCATTGGTACATCAATTTAGGGAAAATAGGATTGTGTTACAATCGGCTACATGGATTGAGTAATAGTATGGAGTGAGGTCATGGATTTTTAGAAAATGATAAGCCATAGGAAGCTTGGGGTATCCCTTCCTTTGATACTCGTTCCTTTGATACCTGTTCTTCTCATAGTGCCCCAGCACTTTGATTTTGTCGGCACGGATCACCCCAGTCACTTCTTCATACACATACTTGTTCTGCTTGACTTTCCGACCGCCAATATGTAGGGTTGCATTTGCGTGAGCTTCGACAAAGATGAACAGCTTTACGATCTTTAAATCATCCATCCAATTGATTCTCTTCAAGTTGGTCTGAAGGTACGCAAGTCAGTGGGCTGCTATGTAGTATATTCGTGATTCTCCCGTCCACCTTCATTCTGCATACAGAGGTGAAGGATTGTAGATGCAGTCTAGAATATTCATCATATCTAGCCTCCATCGATAATATGAAGCACTCATTGTAGTCATAAACATAACCTGGAATACCAAGAATTTGTTCCATGCTTCGTGACTCTACAACCCAGCATCCATAAGTGAGTAAGGAAATGTTCTCAATAGAAAACACTGCTCTATTCCACTCACCTTCCCTTGGCTCTCCCCTTATTCCCTTTACTTTCCTCCATTAAGTTCCTTTGTAAATCTTAGATCCTATTGGTTTGCTCTGATACCAACTGTAACGTGGCCGCTTGTTCATTTGCGGGACATGTCTTAGCAGCCCATCGGGAGGAGGGTCTAGAAGGCTCTGCCTGGCACTCACAGGAAATGACACAGGGTTTGCGATCTAGGTCTTCTCGAGTCTGCCCCAAGTAGAAGTGTCCAGCCATTCCCACTTGGGATTGACCTGAGGTCAGGGTTCCTTTCCTATCAGGAAAGTCTCTAGGAAAACGCTAGCATCGAGCTCCAGTTGTACTACTTTTCGTAGGAACAACAGAGATGAAGCAGTTTCAAGCTGCACTTTGTTCATGGAGAATAGGAAACGACAGGGATGCAAAGCTCAACCTCTTTGACGTACAGCATAGTCCCATTCCTTTTCCTTAAAACAGAATAGACTGGAAATTCTACATCTACGGACACTAGGTCTTCGTTGTCTTATTATCTCAATATTTGAGAAAAGTTCCCAGCTAACCAGAACCATCCTTCCATAGGATAGACCTAAGTCACGTCCACTGCACTTTTCTCGATTTTCTTTAGTTATCTAATTACCTAACACATTACGTTTTGACATCAAAAATCATCTTTTCTTAATTAAACAAATTAATCATGGGTTCCTTCATGTAACTTAGGCACTGACACAAAAACAATGCCAAGCAAGTTCATTTTTCTCCAATAACTGCTTTTTATTTATTAGAATCCTAGAGTACATCCAATATCACGCCCGAAGGCTATCCCATCAATCTATAGGATTGCTACCCCAAGTTCTGCCCATTGACTAGTACACGGGCCTCAAGATCCCATCTCGAATCACGTCGCCCTCTTGTGCGGGATTCCAAGGCAAGGGATTTACAGCCAGAGCCTCCTTTGGTACCCAAGCGCCCTCCCACTCGAAGCAATATCCACGGAGAGACCTTCACAGTGGATTAGGTCCATATACCTGATGCGGCTCACAACCCCCTTGGATAGGGCCAGACAGACAGTCGGAGGTAATTGTTCATGCCTCTCCCTCCAAGCTTTCAACCTGAAGTATTAAGTGATTTCTTTGAATTAGTTCCTTTAGCAAAGAGATCAATTAATGTACCTAAGTACAAGCACGAACATTTCGGAGGTCATTTGTACGACCGACCGCCAAGGTGTGACTTTTTTTTTTTCCTGGATGCTCCCAACATCCGATATTGGGTCTTTTTGCGACTTGGCGAGATCCTAATAATTTCAAATAAGATACGCAAGTAAATGGTCTTGGTAAGTTGACTTATACTTGCCCTTTTCCCATGGGTTTTTCCTTAGGGTATCCTAGTCCCTAACTCAAGCGTTAGCTGGTCAGTCAAGGCAACACACATGCCTTAATCACAACCCAATCAAGGGTCTTTTAATCTTTAATTCCAACCAAGCTCAGTTAACACACATGGCAACACATGATTCTTTGTTTAGACTTTCAAGATGCAGTTTAGATGCATGCGATCCTTCCATTTCTCTTAGTGCAGTTCTATGCAGGATTTCCCAATCAGCCTTAAACATCATGCACATTGTGCGTTTAGTATAGTTGTACATCCTAATGACTTTTATCTCTCTTTAATCCTGGAAACGAGTACTTATTTCTAATGCACTAGATCACATGTGACTTGCGTATATGAAAGTCTGGGATTCTATCTAACGATGCAAGTGTATTTCATAAACCGAAATTAACATTTCATGTGTTTCTTTTAGCCATTATTGCAAAACATGAATTCTAAATGACTATTCATGCACTGAACTGGTTAAAAAGCTATCATTTTATGTGAAGTAAGGCGATAACCTTATCATAGAAGCTATCATTTCACGTGAGGTAAGGCGATAACCTTATCATTTTATGTGAGTAAAAGCTATCATTTCATGCATAAAATCTTATGCGAATTCCAAACTCTACCATTTCGCGCGTGCAACTTAGTACTTAGAGCAAACAAAACCCTAAGACTCATTCTTATTCCATACACGTCACTAATCCTTTCATCTCTTCCATGAGAAATAATACCTAACTAAATTTTTTAAAGCTTAGAACCTGGGCTTGATTCCTGTGTGCTGCGTTGGTCGTTCCGCTCGCCCCTCCAGCATCAATGGTGGCTTGGGCGCCTAAGCTTCCCGCGACTTTCTTCTTGGGAGCCATTTGCCTCGCAGAGATTAGGCAGTCCTGACCTTAACAGGCTTCGGATTGACATGTTCGGTAGGAAAGACCGTTGAATGGGGTCCTTTGCTGAGGGAGTGGTTTGGGTGACTTGTTGCTGTTACTTACCAACTCCCACTGTCTCTCCTTCTTTCTTTCTTTTTCTCTCTCTTCTTCTTCTTTTCCTCCTCTTCTCCTTCTTTCTCTCTCTCTTTCTCTTCTTCTTCTTTTCTCTTACTCTCCTTCTCTTCTTCTCCTTCTCTCTTATTCCTCTACTCTCTCTCTCTCCTTCTCCCTCTCCCACTTCTTTTCTCCTCCTTCGCGTTCTTTCTCTTCATCTTCTTCTACTACTTCTCTCCTCTCTCTTCTCCTTCTACTTCTCTCCCCTTCTTCTCTTCTCTTCTCACTCCTTATCCTCTCCTTCTCTGTCTCTCCTTCCCCTTCTCTCCCTCTTCTTCTCTTCTCTCTTCCACTCCTTATTTTCTCTCCTTCTCCTTCTCTCCCTCTTCTTCACTCTCCCACTCCTTCTTCTTCTCTCCCTCTTCTTTTCTCTCCTCACTCCTTCTTCTTCTATCTCCTCACTCCTTCTCTCCCACTACTTCCCTTTTCTCTCCCACTCCTTCCCCTTCTCTCTCCCTCTTTCTCCTCTTCTCTCTCTCCCTCCTTCTTTCTCTTCTCTCCAACTCCATCTCTCCCTCTTCTTCCCTTCTCTTCCCCACGCCTTCTTCTTCCCTCTCCTTACTCCTTCTTTCCCACTACTTCCCTTCTTCTTACTCTTCCTCATGGGGCCCCGTGCAACCAGTGATCAAAGGGGGGGTGGTTAGGGTTGTGGCCTAGGGCCCATTTTAGTAGCATGGCGGGTGATCAGAGGGGGAGTGGTTATAGTCGAAGGCCCAGGGCCATTTTAGCGGCATAGACGGGGGGAAAAACGCCTAGTCAAAGGGCCTAACAGCGCCGCTAGTGAGGAGAGGAGTAAAACCTTTAGACGGAGGCCCAAAGGCCCTGCACAACTGCTGACAGGGGGGACACTGGGTGGCAGCGCAGCACATCGGACCACAAGCTACCGGCTTTGAGCGCAGCAGGTTTAGTGTGGGGAGGGGACGACTAGAGCATGAAACGACACAAGCTGATGGGGGGAGGGTGGCCACGTAGCCTCTTCTCTCTCTCTTGGGGAGGGGAGAAGCCTCCCCTTATATAGGGGAGGGAAGGAGATAGGTGGCATGGCCACCCCTCCCACCTGGGAGGCTGCATGTGTCCCAGCACCTTCACTCCTTCTCTCTCTCTCCCCGATGTGCTGTTGGCGAGGAGAGAGGGGGAATAAAAAAATTTGAACTTATGATTTTTTGTTTTCCTTTTCTTTTAAACTTCTAGGGGGAGGGTTCCTATGGCCCGTTACATGGGCATGATTGCCAACTGCTCTACACCCAACATTGCTATGCTAAGATGGATTGCATATATTAAATCTCTCAACCCCGAATTAAAGCATATTGCATGAAATGAGAATCTAGTTGCTAACATGCTATCACATGCAAGATATGACAATGAAGAAGAGCTGATGGAAGAAGATGAAGCCGAAGAATCTATACTTGCTGAATTTCATTCCTTGGCTGCTGAAAATACATTTTCTGTTATTGCATATACTGGTTCAAAGTTGAAAACAACAGGATGGTCAATTAGAAGCTAGCAAGCTCATTGCATTGCTCAAGTTCTAGTTCATTTCCTTCAAGAAGATTATGAAGAAGATTGGCTATCAATATTTGAGCACAATGAAGAATAAGGAGACTTGGACTGATGAGGAGTTCAAGCATATCAAGAGAAAATATTATGGTTTTTTTCTTAAAGAAGGACAAAGCACGCAAAGAAGAAATAAGGAGCGCATGTCTGAGTTTGAGGTAACAAAAGATTGCAACAATAGGTAATGAAGGAATTTCATGAAAGCTTGTAGGCTAGCCATAGAGGCATATGGGGAACCTTTAGTAAAGTCAAAGAAAAATATTGGTGGCAAAACATGTATCGGGACATAGCACATTTTGTTAAAACCTGTTATGTGTGTCAAATGTATGCTATGGTTAAGCATCGAGATGGGTTACAACCGATTTATCCCTTGTCTATACATTATAGATGGGTTATTGATCTTGTAACCATGCCTATAGGAATATGGAATATGCGGTATTTAGTGCTTGCAAGAGAGAATCTAACCAATCAAGTTGAAGGCAAAGCCTTAACAACCAAATCCACTCAAGCTATTTGTCATTGCACCCCCTCTCCTTCCCTCCCTTTCATTGGACCTTTTGTTTTGCATCTGCCATGCAAGTCAAGGCCAAATAAGCACTAGGATTGAGACAAAAATAGGCTTTGCTTTAGGTTTCTCTCTCTCTCTCTTTGTGTGTGTGTGTGTGTGTGTGTGTGTGTGTGTTGTTCACCATAGCGTCCGTTGAGCAACAAACCTCTTCTAATCGTCCTTCCCTCCCAGTTGTCAAGGAGTAGCATGCACCTCTTCTAGTCATCATAGCATGTGCCTCCTCCAATTTTCCATAGCCTATGCCTCTTCTAATTTTCCTTTTCTCCCTAAAACGAGCACGTGCCAGGCTTGTAACAGAGTCTCTCTCTCTCTCTCTAGTTTCTACTGCATATTATTTCTTCCACGCACTCAAGAGAGCAACTAGATGTGATGACCCTAGGGCCCCTTCGAGCCTTGCACGCGTGCATTTCCATGATTGATTCATCGAGGCAAGAAACTACTACTTCAAGTGCATGGAATCACCAAACTCATCAAGGTATGTGTATCATAGAGTTTTAACTATACTAGTGGTTAATTAAAGTAAACGTGAGTTAACTAATCCTTGTAATTTAGGTTTGGAGTGAGTTGATTGGTGTTTCGTTTTGCAGCTATATGTAGGGCAACCAAATTGAAGATTGAAGGGGTTCTCTAGGCCTACTAACTCTTCCATGTTGCCTCTCTCTCTCTCTCTCTCTCTCTCTCTCTCTCTCTCCCCTTTCTATCACTCAGGTTTGAAATTTTGAAAGGGGTTCATTAAACAATTTGTAGGTTTGCATGTTCAAAATTTACCAAAAGTTTAAGATTTGTTATTAGTGATCAAGTCATTAAGGTAATGTGTTTTTGGCATGAAATGTAGTTTAATGTAAAATATTATTTGCATATATCAATGATGAAGAATTGTGTAAATGAGTCTCTCGACATGGTGATGTTAATGGAGAGGAAATGTGGTGAAGCTCAAAAATAAATCCAAAGCTAACAGAAATCAAGATTATACTTTATAAGATGGTGCCTCTACTTTTAAATTTTGTGGTTAGGAACTTACCCTAATTGTGCAAGCTATGATATGTACTTTAGTTATATTTGTAATATGTACTTGTAGTATATTTTATGTAAAACTGATTTTTTTACTCTATGCTTTTTATGGTTTCTTTCAAGCTAGAAGTCCCCATGCTCCATAGAAAGATCCATATCATGCAAATGTTTGAAAATCTAGAACTTCCACAACTAATATTTCTTAGGTATCTTAGAATATTCTCCACTTTCATGACCTACTAACATGAGATTTAAAGTATGTGTTTATATGCTAGTGGTTTTGAGACATACACACCTTAGTAAGCCTAGAGAAGCTAGCATGTAATAATCGCTTTGTTCCTTTCCATATGGATCTCACAACCTTAATTTTTTGAGTTGATTTTTGAGTCTACCTCATAATGGTGCACGATGTCATGACAAAAATAACATTGTAGTGAAGTTACTAGAACTCTAGGGTCTCCTAATAGAAATCTAGAACCTAACTTTGCTATTTGAGTAATTAAGATGGAGAAACATTGTAGAAATACATCTTTTTGCCCATGCCAATGTTGGTTTTGCAACAGTAGAGTGCAATGTGTTAGTTACACCACCATGTAAGCTTTGTATGTGTGAATTGCTCCAAAGGTTGGTTTTTTTACATGAAAATAGTGAATGACAATGTGAAAGGCCCCTTATCTTTCCCATGAAATAATGGTGTTTTTGACTTTTGGCTCTTGAGTTTTCTTTTTTGATGATCTAGACAAGTGTTAGATTATTTGCTTGTCACACTTGTTTTGTAACTTTTTCAAGTTGCATGGAACACTTAATGATCTTCTCTTTCTAATTTTGATGTTTTTTTCCTTTTCTTCAATGTGTATGAGAAAACTTAGTAAAGAGACTAGATGCCAAAGAATAAAATAGCTACACATATAAACTCCAAAGGCATCCCATGAAAGTGTGACATATCAATGGGAGCATGAATTCAATATAGCTTTATAGAAGGAAGAGTTTGTTGCTTCAATGTACATATACAAAGACCATATGCCTAATGTGTAAATCAAGTAGTTGCACAAGTGAGGATGTGTCAATATTTAAATTGTGAAATGTGATATTTTTTTAGTAGGCCCAAAGCTATATAATCATGAACCTCACCTTATCTATGAGGAAATATTTAGCTAGAAAGATATGAATATCCACTACTATTTTTCATTTGTGCCCATCAAATCTTTAAATGGAAGCTTGCCTTCTTTGGAAAAGCACAAAATAAAGACGTCGCTTAAATAAGAAAAGATGGATACGAAAAAAGAAGAAGCCATTCCTACCTCAAAAGAAGAGGCCTTCTTATAGACAACTTATAAGATTTTGTACACATTACAAAAAGATAAAAAAGAAACTAGTGATGCTCGAGATTTGACCTATTTGATAAAACCCCCCTACAAGGTACGATTTTAATGTTTCTCAAAAATGTATCAAATGAAGTCCTCTTTAAAATGTCCCTTTTCAAAGTCTTTTTGTTTTTTAACCAAGTGTGCTTTCCTTGTGAAAAGATGGGTTTTTACTTTTACAAATTTTAATACTAAGGGTTGATTTTCACAAATCTCTACTCAAGAATGGGTTACAAAAAATTTCTCTAAACCATGACTATGTCAAAACTAGTGCCATGTGTGTTAACACCTTAGCCATGTATTTGAGGGAAAGCATGACAATTTATTCTCTTATAATTTATTCTATTGGAGGCTTACTTCACTTTGCTATATATTTTAATCTAAGCCATAGCGTTGGCTTGTCTTAGGGTTTTTATTTACATGAAGATATGGTGTTATTTATTTGCATGAAGTCATGCATCTCTCAGGTAGATTGTAGCTCACACTTTTTTCTTTATGTTGGCAACCAATTTCATTTTCAGGCAGCAACAAATCTAAAAAATTATTTAACAAAAATTCATTCTAGGTTTTTCAAAGGTAAGGGATTCTTGCAACAACTTTAAGTACACACAAGCATTTTGAAGAAAACCACATAGCAATTGGATTAGGACTGATTATTAATGCAAGGCCATGTTTACCATTAATAGTAGGATACCTTACCACATGCCAATTGTTTTTGAGAATACCATTAAAAAAGATTAGAAATTAGGTGGTATGGTGTGTGTGGTAGGAGAGGCTTGTTGATTGGTATGCATCGTTAATTTTGGTGTGTATGCATGCCATGAGACTATCCTTTCTTGTCACGACGTGTGCATATGTGTGTGTGTGTGTGTATGCATGCACATATCCATGTGTGTGATAGGAGAGGCCCTTTGACTGGCATGCACCATGAATTCACAATATGCATGTCACAAGAGCCGATAAGGCATTCCTCTCCTATCACTTACGGTGTGAATGTGTATACTCTTTACACGCACGTGTATGACATGGGGTTCATGATTGGCATGTATGTGTGTCATGAGATGATCTCTTGCCATACATTATTTGTATCTTTGAGTCTTTGTGTTTATGTATTTTGTAGTCACTTGTGAGATACATGGATTGGCATATGTCATGTATTTGACATATACATGTCATGATACTTGTCTCGTCATGGGTGTGTGTATGTGTAGGGCTGAAAGGTGCTTGTCAAGTAGGCACTCAGTTGTGAAGTCGGCAAGTGAGTGTATTTTGACAAGTATGTCACAACTGACTTAGCATTGTGTTGTGAACTCGGCATAGATGTGTCATTTTGATTGCAACACCCTCCCTTCCCCCTTGGGTATGGATGTGCACTTGGCTGTGAATTCTACTAGATAGTGTCCTAATGGGCTGTAAATGAATAAATAAGTGATGGGAATTTGGTTGTGCTTTTGGCTACGTAATGTCTTGACACACTAGTTGTGTAATGAAGGAGACCTAGGAGAGAGAAGGAGAGAAGGGAGAGACTGCAGAGAGGAGAGAGAAAGAGGAAGAATATGAGAGAAGAAGAGAGAGAAAAACTAGCAAAAGAGAGAGAAAGAGGAGGGAAGCCATGAAAGCTAGAAGGAAGGATAAAAGAGAGACTTGATTATTGATAACTGATGCCCTAATTGGGTCTCTCAAAACCTTATATACCCTGTCACTATAACTGGGTATTCCCATGCTAACCTGTGTCCTACTTGTCTATCCCCACTATTTTACATTCCATCCCGCCCCGAAGGTTTTTGCCCTCAAAAACAAAAAGAGGACTTGTGGCTCATAATGAAAGGGGGGGTTACAGAGTACTACTCTACTCAGCATTACAAAGGAGAATATAGGTATGGGGAAGTACAATCTCATGTGGAATTTGGGCATAGAATTGTGTATATAATGTATATGACATGTGCAAGTTGATAGCATATGATTTTGGCCTCCAATTCTTGACAATTAGGGGCTGAGAAACAGTGGACAGCATGCTATCTAGAACAGGACTATTGGAGAAAACTGGTCATAACTTGCTATGGGCAGCTCCAATTGAGGCATATGACATGTCAAAATGAAGCTCATGAAGCGTACTTTAAAGCCATATAGGTGACACTTGATTGCCATCAATGCATGGTAAAAACTATTCTAAAATAGTATGATGTCTATAAGTTGTCTGCAAATTTAGCTACTGCTCAATCAAAATTGCACCCTTGAAGTAGGGAAAGAACTGCACTAGTGAAATGCTGATCAGGATAGGGCTTTTCCAAGACCATCCTGTTCCCCCGGATCAAATGGATAACTTGCATCATAAGCATCAAGAGCACAAGGGTCATCCATACAAGCATGGGACATCATACTACCACTAGGGTCAAAGGATAATTGTGATCCAATGCATCTGCTGTATCATAGAAGTAATTCATGGTGTCATCGTCAAGCACTGATGGTGGCACAAGATCCTTACTGACCCATATGGTAGCATGCATTGACTTGTCTATAAACTTGTTAGGAACCACTAGGTCAAATTAGACTGGAGAAGATGAGGCTGCAATCAATACAGCATTCACTACATCAATCCCTAGGCATTTCATGTCCATGAGTTTCAGATGCGTGGCTACTACTGGGCATTCAAAGTTAAGGGCCTTGGGCTGATGGGGCATTGGCTCATGAGCCTGCAGCAGTGAGATGCTCTCATCATGGCATCATTCTTGAGAAGTATCGTGTGGCTCATAAGGATGCGTATGTTGCTTATAGTAATGATGAAGTGGCTAATGATATCGAGCACTCCATTGCTGATAGTGATGTTGCTCCCCATGTACATACTTATATACATTTGCATGATGATGTCCATGTACATAATGTGTTCTAGATGGTTGTCCATGTATGTGACCAGTATGTAGTTCATAAGAACATATATAGTCATTAGATGGATGCTGCTCAAAATATTCACACTCATCATATACATGTTGACCATAAGTAGGCGCATGCACTTTCCTTTGCACATCGAACCCATGCCAATGGTCATGGTACTCATAATGTCCGTGAGAATACCCATACATGCCTTGCTGACCAAAATTTCCATGGGTGTGTGGGCCAAACTGATTATTAGGGCCTTGCTGCCCAAAATTCCCATGTTGTCTATGTGCACATGCATTAGGGCCTTGCTGCCCAAAATTTCCATGCTGCCCATGCAATACATGCAAACCAAACTAAACATTGGGTCCTTGCTGGCCAAAACTACCATGTGCATGCTGCCCATGTGCTCCCTACATACTATGCTGCCCAAAATTTGCATTTTGCCCTTGCATATAGCTTCCACTACGGGGTAGCTGTTGTCCCAAGGATGGGCTAGAAGGGTTTGTCACAAGTGATGGAAGAATGGGTTCATCATGTTGCATAGGGGGACTCACCCAGCTCATAGGTGCTATGGGGAAGGCCATGGGTGCCACCAAAACATTGTGGGTTACGTCCGGTCTCCAAGTTAGGAGGGGGAGTTGGCCTCACGAGGAGGGACATGCTCCTTGGGCTAAGCCGAGGAGGGTGCAATGGTGGAGATGAGGGAAGCCATGCACTCGATGAGTAATTCCATCTCGGCCATCATCTTGGAATGATGCTAATCTTGGCGGGTTTCCATCTCCCTATGCCATTGTTCCATCTCTCGATGTCGGTCGCATGACGTGTCTCATGTTGGCATAGAGTATCATTGAGCATAGAGAAGCGGTCTATCTCGGGGGCACCCTCTTCAAACATGTCTTCACAATCCTCTTGGGTTGAGCTAGGATCATTCATTGAGGCACGAGAGTCCCTTATTTCATGCTGGAAGTCCTCTTGGGCCTTTGCTTTACCCTTGTGGCCTGCCATCCCAAGTGCAGTCCACCAGATCGCTTGTTACAAAAATGGCAATATCTTGAGCTGGGAAGCTCCGATTACCAAAATTTTGATTCAAATTAAATCTTTCAATCCCCTCTACAACAGTATGTAATAATATCTCTCATAATAAATGATCAGGGCTTTGCTGTAATTGACTTTTGTGGGCTAACTGTGTAGGACTGTTCCCTGTTCTGCAGTACCTGTGAACGCAAAATTGAGTGTATCTCCCAAACCGTAGGGCGGAATGGGGAGATATTTGGTTCAAATAAAAGGGGGGGATGCCTCTTCGAATCAAGCTATGGGGCCTACACTCAATCACATAATAAGGCTTTGCTATAATTGACTTTTGTGGGCTGACTATGTCCCACAGTACCTCTGAGCACAAAATTGAGCATATCTCCCAAACCATAGGGTCAAATGGGGGGATTTTCGGTTCTAAATGGAGCTATGGGGCTCACACTCAGTCACACAAGAACGCTTTGCTATAATTGACTTTAGCGGGATGATTGTGTAGGATTGGCTGTCTGCAATACCTTGCAAGGACTCCTTCAATGAGCATACCTTTTGCCAATGATGAGGTGCTTATTTCAAGACATCCATGGCCTCAATGGTGGTTCTCAATGACACATAGAGCCATGCATCATTTGCATCCATAGTTCTCTTTATGAGACCATTTTCATGACTGCATACCTTGCCCTTCCTACATGCATCCACCATACATTCCCAAGTGATACATGTCATTACCAATACATGTACAGGGCTATGGATGTAAATGATCAGGGCTCGGGCTATTCATTCAAGTATACCTGCACTTGCAAGAAGCTTTGGGCTTTGGATCGCCGGGAGGTGGGCAAAGTTTCCCCTGGGCCGAGTTGTGCACCCCTTCAGGGTCTTTGATGGCAAGGGGGGTCACCCCTCTTTTGTCTTGCCACCTCGCCTGGCATCAGCCTTTTCCTCACCCGGAATATACATGGCAGACATTTATTATTAAGAAACCAGCATGATATGCATTTACAAATTGAGGATTGGGCCTTTCATGATATGCATGATCAATAAGGAAAATGGGATGGGAAAATGGGTTACCTCTGCAAATCAGTGACTGATTGATTGCATGACTTACCCTTCTTACAATTTCTTTCTTATCAATCGAAATCAAAATAAGAGTACAGTTAAGGATTAGAGTAAAATCTTGATCAATGGGGAAAGAAATTTAAAGATCATCCAACCATGCATGCATTGGGGTGTGGACTAAGGATGGGAATCCAATTGGCACTCTCAACTCCAAGAGAGGATGAAACAGGACCCGGTCGCTTGTGGGGAATGTTATCAGAGCATGCGATATATGGCAGACGATGGTTGATATGGGTGATGCAAAGAGTAGCCGAGAACAATCTACCATTATTATCCTGGACCCATAGGTTGATTAGACAACATATTATGCGTACGCCTCTTGCTATATATGCAGGAGGAATGGGTCATAACCTTATGCATTTAGTTTAGGGCTGCGAGCCCTGTGTTTTCCTCCTTGGGAAGGAGCTTATTATATCTATGCTCTTTCAGGCAGGGATGTGTAGGTGCTATTCTGTTTGATCTCATTAGGCCAAGAGGGCCAGTTTTGCGAGGTTTTACTGTTTTATTTCATTAGGCCAAGAAGGCCGATCAAGTTTTGTAGTGAAATGCTTTATTTCATTAGGCCAAGAGGGCCAGTTGTCTATTTAGTGCAGGTACGGTTAATGGTTTCTTGTTTTAGTTTTGTGCTAGACAGGTTCGGAAGAAGAGCTTGGAAGGAGCCTTTTGTTGCATGGACGCTTCTCGTGGCCCTCTCCAGGTGATATCTTTTCTTTATGAGTACCATGGTTTTTATGCTATACATGTTTGTGTACCTGTAGGGGATTTTCCGTTTCTTATTGGGGACCGGCGTCCAAGGCCTGAAGTCTCGAGGTTTCAGTTCAGTATGTTTGAGGGAGGTCTGAGTGGTCATTGCCTCCTGTAAAGGCATTGTCAAGCATTGAAAGACATGTTTTAGATGGAAGTCCTAGTGACCCTGTTCTGCTAGCCTGCTAGGCGGCTGTTCTAGGAGTTCTTGCTCAGTTGTGAGGCAGTTAGAGAAGCCTGCCGAAGGAAAAAATAATGATGATAGAAGGAAAAAACCTTGAATATCTTAAAGACAAAAAAAAAATATACAAAGGTGTGTAAAAAGGGGTTCTAACCCCTATCAAAGAAAAGAAAAGAAATGAAAATTTATAAGCAGTTGATCATCGCCTAGCGAAGGCCTGGTAGGTTTCTGGGGATGAGTCAGACCCGGGGCCAATGCTTTGTCTTCCTAGGGGTGGCATCTTGATGGAAAAGAAGAAATTAAGGAAGGTTGGAGCGAAAATAAAAGTGAGCGTCAGAAAAGGATTAAGTGTTGCCTTGCGAGGGCTTGGTAGGTTCTTGGGTACCGAGACACGACCTGAGGCCGATGCCTTATTCTCCTTGGGTCACTATGCTCAGCTCCCTCCTTTTTACATGCCCAAGTATAGAAAATAAAAACCTAAAAGAAGAAATATGCTATAAGAAAATACTTCTTGATCAGGCTATAGGAGTCCTCGCCTAGTAGGAGCTCCTGGTTGTGTTGTCCTTAGTCAGATAGGTAGTTTAGACCACCACTTAGGGCAACCTCTTTGATAGTTCTTTTTAGTTAAGCCATGTTGGAGGAGTTGGTTAGTGACTAGCTTCGAACCTTCTATCAGATTATGCTAGGCCTACTCCTTGAGGATGTCATGCCTTGGTTTTGTTAGGGGGTAGGGTGAGCGTTGTGCTATGTGTAGTGTGTATCTATTTTGTATCAGCTTGATGCTTCCTTTGGTTGTTTTGTGCAGATCTCTTGTGGGATTCGATGCGCTGAGTTGCCCTATCCCGTGGTCGCCAATGAGAGTGGAGTTTTTCACATTGCCACGCAGGTTGTCAAGAGTTGCTAGCCAATGCGGGATGTCAAGCTGAACGCGCAAAAATTTACAGCACTCGATTCGTACACCAGACCAACAAACGGTCAAGATATGAAAAGGTGGACATTTGAGAGGCCAAATTGGGTGTGCTCTTTGGGAGCTAGACCCCCCCACTAAAAATTTTATGCAACATTGATCAAAAAACGTGGAGAGAGAAGGAGAAGCATGTCGTGAAGAATGCACCCAAAAATTACGCCAATATCTTGATGAGGGGAGTATGTAGGCTATGAAGAACCCATGTAACCGATGTTACCCCTGATCTTCTCCCTTTTGAAAGATCTTATCGCCTGTCTTCGCTCATCCAATGATGGCCTGAATGAAGAGAGCCAATTCTAGTCTTTCTCTCTCCTCCCTCTCTCTCCCTTAAGGGGCTGTTCTTGTGTGGAAGAAGACAATGAAGAATGGTGGAGGAAAGCTTGTCCGGATGAGACCGGATTGCTTCCGGATGAATGAAGACATGAAGAGTGTTGTTCTTGAAGATGATGAGCATTAAATGCATGCTGGAAATAAGTCTCGTAATCAAGAGCAAGAAATCGAGATCTGAAAATAAGCGATAATGCTATTTTTATGAAGAAAAATGATATTTTTATGCTATTTGCTTTATGAAACTTTGTTCATATGGGATGAAAGTTCATTATAATATTTTTTGCCACGAGTTTCAATTGTATGCAACCTGAAAATCAGAAAATATAAGGCTACATGGCCGGAATTAATGTCAAAATACATGAAAAACATGCGTTTTAAGGGTAAAATTGGGTTTTTTGCTATATAAATGAAAAATATGATATGTCACAACAACTAAATCTGATTTTTTTCTATCAATGAGCCTAAGGGCCACAGCCCACAATTAATTTTCATTTTTAGTCATTATTTATTAAAGGAAAATAGGAAAAAAATATCCAAAAATGGAAAAAATGGGTTTAAAATTAGAGGAAAATAGAAAATAGACTGAGGAAAATTAGGGAAAATTATATCTATGTTTGTGCAATGTATAATGATGGCAAAGCACAAGGTTGGCCTCGCTTTGTCCCCGTTTCTATGTTTTGTGCGTATTTATTATTTTTTAAAGGGAAAAATGCATAGAAACCCTATTTAACTGATCAATGATACAAAAAGCTAAGAGTTGGATGAAAAGGGGTTGAAACACTGAAAGATAAAGAAAATATTTGATTTATGCATTACACTTGGCATATAGGAAACGATTTAAATAAATAGGATGGTAGCATGGGCATATGGCTCGGTGCCTCCTTTCAACGCAGTACATGCTAGTGAAATTCATGAAAAGAATGTTTTATGCACCATTCATGATGATGATCTTGATTTTGTCTTAGCACATACTCATACACGATTCGCACTAAGCATAATAATTAAAAGGTATCATAAAAACCTCCTGGATGCATGGCACCTGTCTTCCTTAGGTTGTGACCAATGATGAGCGTGAGAGGACGTCCCAAGCTGTAGGTTAGTCGTTGGGTCCTAAAGGGAAATTGTTGTGAGGAATGGTACATCCTGGAACATAAAATATTGGTACCTTGAGAGGAGTTTGTGCTCGTATGTGTTATATGTCTAGCAGCGCATCAAAGGGCCAATCCCTGCGATGTAGGAGAGCTGCAGTGGGGCTCCGACTATTAGTCGGTGGAGTGCCTCCTATGTGTGTGTGACGAGACGTTATGCCTATGTACTTTGGGTTCTCCCTTTGAGGAGTTTTAGAGAAATGCTGGACTGTAAACTATCAACGCAATAGATTCAGCTTTAGGGCAGTGTGCCCTTTAGCATTAGATTGACGCTCCTGGTCCACGAGGCCGTGAGGGTGTTTGTGTGTCATGAGCATGAGGTCCGGCTAGTGCTATAGCCAGTGCCGGCCCATTTCAGGTACCATCAATGATGTTAGAGAGGGGGCTCCATTTTTGTAGTGCAGAGAATTTTTTTTACGAATATATGGGCGACCATCGCGTGTCACGTCGTGGGGTGGGTCTCACTCCAAGGCTCATGACTAAGGCAGTAACTAAGGTGGCGAACAAGGCATAGACCTTGGCAACTTGTCCTTGGCATACTTGGCAATGGGCTACGAAGGCTTCATTGGTGTCATTAGATGTGCATGAGAAGCTCCCACTAGCTTGTAGGAAAATCTTCCTGGGAGTTCACCCATCCCAGCAATGTCATCACCCAATTGTACTTAACTGCCAAGTAACTATCCATTAGGCTAGTTCTTTTTGTTGTTCTATACTACAACATAGTTTTGATAAGCTAGTCTTGGGGGGGTTTCCCAAGTCTTTCTTCCATGAGCTAGCATATAGTACCTCATTAATAATAACAAATATCTTCATATTTAGAGCTAGTTTTAAAAATATGCAACATAAATAAATTTTTAGAATGTATACACACATTGTTTATAAATTAAGTAATGGGGACATTACATTGGTAAAGCTTGTTTTTTAGTGAAACTCTAGTTGCATGTCCTTGGTAGCTCCACCTATGGTCTAGCTCTACCCCTATAGTTCATGCCTATGATTTGCGGTGCAAATCACATTGATATCCCTACTCATTCCCACACAATTCTCAAGTTTTACACAATCACTCTTTAGTTACCTAAGTTACTAATAGGTCATCTTATTCCATGTCTTGTGCTCAAACCTAGTTGATTTGTTGAAGGTAGTAACTTCCAAACAAAAATTAACTTAAAGAGTCCTTGCATTCCATCCGATCACTTGTCTTGAAGCTCCTATAGGCCAAGTATGTAGACTTACATGATCCATAACATCTCCATTTTTCACATTGTAAGTATAATATCCCATGACATCCACCCTCTCCTAACCTACACATCCTCTGAAATGTGCCAACATATTATGGATTTGCAATGTCAGAAGAAGTATCCTCTGCCATGTTAATGTGTTCATCCTCCATCTCTTCTTCTTCCATATTCTCATGTTCATGCCTACTAGTATACAACTCATATGCTGAAGACTCTCTGCATTTAGAGAGCTTAATACATTTTCTAGCCATTGGAATCCCTAGAGTAGTCCCATCCATCTCATTTAATGCATAGGTAACATTGTCAAAAATAAATCTTACCAGATATGGACCAAACCACCACTTTGCCATCTTCCAAGTGGAAGTATGCTGATTTTCAAAACTGCTGTCATAAACCAACACCCAATTACTGTAATATTTATGTTGGAAAATATTACTAGCCGCATGAGACTCATGCAAATGACAATGCTGGCATTGAAGTTACGGACGGTGTGATCTTTAAATTGTACGCGATGTATCATCACTCGCAACTGGCCAAACGAGGCTGAGGTTTAAAAACCGCATAGCTGTAGGTGAACATCCTCTTGGGAGGAGGTCAAGAGGATAATGTTAGATTTATTGAAACATTTTTTTTATTACCTTCCCCCAGCTGAAGCGTGGCTGAGGGAAGGGGATGGGCTGAATTGGGAAACCATGGATGTGGAAGGGGGGCTGGCCATGCGAGGCAACACATGGGAGGGAGCCCTCACCCCCCCTTTTCCTATAAATATCCCCCTCTAAGGGGTAAAGAAGGAGGGAAGCTGAGGAGTCATGATGCTGACACATCGTGAGAGAGATAGGAGAGCTACGTCGCTCTGAGTTGCACTGTGAGGGGGGAGGACTTGCCGCAGAAGAGCCGCCGCTGCCATCATTTCGCCTCCTGCCCACCAACAAGCCGTCATCAAATCGTCGCCTCCCCCTCCACGTAGATTGCTCACGGCCACAAAAGCTTCCAAGAAGCTTCTTGGAAGCTTCTAAGGGGGCTCTCTAAGCCCCCTTTTCCATTGCTCCCTATAAAGCGGTTTTTACAACCCCGGGATTTAAGCCCCCTTATTCCCCTTGCATTCCACAAAGCCATTTTACCCCTTCCCGTGGATTCACACTAGTCAGTTTTAAACACCCTTTTTTCCCACTGAATCTCCTTAGGTCCACTTTACCCCCCCGGTTTTCTTTAAAACCCCTTTTCCATTGCGATTCCCACAAGCACATTTTACCCCCGAGTTTCCCTTAAACCCCCTTCCCATTGCAACTCCCATAAGTCCCTTTAGATTCTCAATAAGCCATCCTAGCTTTGAAGCAAAGGAGAAGTTTATAAATCCCCATTTCTGCAAAGCTATGCAACCCTTCCTAGTCGGAATTTCAAGAGAAGAATCTCCCAAGCCTCCGTTTCCGCAAGGCCTTTGCAAGAACCTACTCACGAATCCCTCTTTTCTGAAAGAAAGAAGGTCCAAGCTCCAAACCCTAAGGCCTTCCAAAGCCCAATTCTGCAAGTCGGTACTGTTCTCAAGAAACCATACCTTAAAGGGATTCGCGCCTACAAGGGAAAACGGACCAAGATCATAAGACTGCGGCCAATGCAAGAAGGTCGAATTCACACTGGCCCCTAAAAAGGCACAAAGTGCAACCGCAGGAGGATCATCTCCTAACATTCATATGGACATTTCACCAAACCCACAAGTCCAGGTTTTCTTCCTATTTCTTGATTTATATTGAAGTATTACAAACATGCATGGTTAATTCATGGAATTACATTTTTGTCAAATCCACCTAGTTTGATAAGATGCACTTTTGCGATTGAAATACATTGGCTATTTTAAAGGAAATAACTCATGATTCAAGATCGGTCATTTGTGTTTTTTTTCAATGAAATGAACGGAAAAAAGAACATAAGATGTCTATGCATTCTTAGCAAGTTGTTTTTATGCATTGCAAAGTAACAAATCTAGACCAACTAATGACCATCATTACAAAGTTGAAATTATTGTAGTACACTTCGATTATGCATGGAAAGATTAAATCGCATGTCGCATTATTAGACATCTCTTTCTTTGCAATGATTCATTAAAGAAGGTTGCTAACAACCATAGGAATTTGCAAGGCATAGAAACGTTTCTAGGGCTGCATGAAGTAGGTTAAAATCTAGTTAATTGGCATAAATCTCAATCAACTATGTAAGTAGCTAGGAAAGGTTGTATAAGGCTCATTCAGCATACGAATATTTCATTCAGAAATGAAGTTAGGGAAAGGCTGCATGGTTTGTTTTAACATAAAACCCTAAAAGCTTAGTGGCATGAATCTTGAATGCATATTCTAGAAGGATCAATAGAAATTATGCCGTAACTTAACATACGCTTTGATGTTAAGCAGAAAAGCTAGGGGTTGTAAATCTAATCATACAAAGAGGTAATAAATCGTGTGTTTACGAGAATGGTATCGTAATGCATCTAGTTTTTCCCCTCTTTGATTCAAGACAATATCTTTAGGAATAGACAAGTACATTGTTTTACCCTAAAACCCTAAACCACAAAGGACTCGCTTAGGAATGGTTAAATTGATGCAACATATCCCAAGTGCTAACTAGGGTTTAGCACGTTGAGGACGTGACCTAATCGCACTTATTGCCAAGTCGAAACTTTCATAACCCTAAAGACTTGCCCACATCAAGGAATGTAGGGACAAAAAGACATACTTGCAAGAAATGATCTAGGGTTTCTACCCTATGGATTGCTCGCTAAAAAGATGAAACTCGGATTGAGATGGAACCCTAGGACTGACGATGTCAGCGTAGTGCAATCGGAAGTGGATTGGATATGAAGACACCCTAACCCTATTTCCTATCTAATCATGATTCCGTGATTAGAAGACATCATTCGATGGGTATAAAAGTCCCATGGATTAGATGCAACACTTGTGCAACAAATTGCAGAGTCACATGATCTTGTGGTTTGATCACAAGGGAATGGCCAATTCCTTAGAATGAGATTGGCAGATTATTGCGCAAGTTTATCTTGCAAGAGGATTAGTAGTCATCCTGATATAGTACCTTTCTTGGGAAAAGTGACCAAGATAAGGGGATTAGATATTTGCTTGGAAGCAAAGGACCAATCAATAATCTAGAGCAACATATTTTCTATTAATATAACTTAAGGTATTAGTTAAGTTGGGTTAACAGGGTACAGCCCTAACCCAAGGACATAAGGGTTAACAAACAAAACCTTGGGGATCTTGCCAAGTCGCATTTGATCTCGGATCGAATGCTGGATGGATTCGGAGAGAAGGCTTCACTCCTTAGTAGTTGGCCAAATTAACAACCACTGGAAATGATTGTGCTTGTAATAGTTTAGAGAGCATTGTTTGCTTTGTTTGCTCAAGGAATTAAAGGATGAAAAGATATCTAATGCTTTAGGTTGAAGGCCTAAAGGGAGAGGCAGCCTCAGTTACCCCCGACTGTCTGCTTGACCCTAACCAAGGGGGTTGTTAGCCATGCCGGGAAGTTGGACCGAACCCGCCGCATGAGGTCTGTCCATTGAGCGCTACTTGGAGCAGGAGGACGCTTGGGTGCCAAGGGGGGCTCTGGTCGTAAATCCCTTGCCTTTCGGGCCCTGCAAAAGAGGCCAACGTGACTTGGAATTGGATCTTGAGGCCCGCATACTAGTCTACGAGTGGAATCTTGGATTAGTAATCCCTGTGGATTGCTGGATAGCCTTCGCGTGGATTATGGATAAGCCTACGAGTTGGACTTTATAAATGTATTTCAAAGATAAATATGATAACTTGTTGAAAAGGAACTTTTTTGACACTGCTTTTCTATGTCAAGTGCTAAGATTACGTGAAGGAACCGGTGCGGGCTAATTAAGGAAGCTGCTTGATGCATGTCCAACTAAATGTGGTAGGTAATTAGACAACTAAAAAAACCTGAGGAAAGTGCGATGGATGTGGCCATGGGTCCGTTCTATGGATGGGTGGTCCCAGTTGGCCGGGAACTTTTCTCAATCATAATGGATAGCAAGAAGATCGTTTTAAAGGAAATGAATAGCAAGGGTGGTGACCTAGAGTCTAGGTGATAATAATCCTAGATTTATGCTGTTTTAGGGGAACGGAATGGCGGGACTTTGCCTTATGGTAGAGAGGTCGAGCCTTGCATCCCTCTCATTTCCCATTCTCCTTGAACCAAGTGCACCCTGAATCCGCTTCGGCCATGGCGTTTCTACATAAAGTAGTTCACTCGGGTTTTGACGCTAGTTGCAGTTTAGAAATTGATCATTAGGAAAAACCCTAATTCAGGTCGGTCCTAAGTGGGAATGGCCAGAATACTTCCGCTAGTTGCAGTTTAGAAATTGATCATTAGAAAAAACCCTGATTCAGGTCATTCCTAAGTGGGAACGGCCAGAATACTTCCGCTACATGGCAAACACGGAAAGTCCTAGATCGCAAACCCTCTGACATTCCGTGGGAGTGTTGGGCGGAGCTTTCTAGACCTCATTTCCGATGGATTGCTAAGACGTGTCTTGGAGGGAACAAGTGGACACGTTACAGTTGGTATCAAAGCAAACCAACGAAGGATTTGTTTTTAAGAAATCTTAATAAGAAGAAGTAAAGCAAATGTTGCTATTCAGAACATTTCCTTACTTTCGATGTTGTCTTGCAGAATAATGAAGCATGGAACAGGTTCTTAGTATTCCGAGTCATGTTTATGACCACGATGCATTCCCCGAATTATCAACAAAGAGTTGAGATGATGAGCATCCTAGACCATATTTATAATCTATCGCCTTTGTACGTGGAATGAAGATGGACGGGTGACTCAGGAATCTACTACATAGCTGCCTACCGGTTTGCATACCTTCAAACCAACCTAAAGATGATCAAGTGGTTGGAAGACCTGAAGATCGTCAAGCTGTTCATTTTTGTGGAGGCTCACGTAAACTCAACTTTACATATTCAAGGTCGGAGGGTTGAACTGAACTCATATGTATACGAGGAAGTGACCCGTGTAATCCCTGCTGACGATAGGATCAAGGTATTGGGGTGCTATGAGAAGAATGGGTTCCAAAGGAAAGGATACCCTAATCTTCCGATGAATTACCGATTCCTAAAGATCCATGATCCAAAACCATACTATTATCCAATTTCCGTAGATAAATGTAACACAACATTATTCTCCCCAAACTAAATGTAACAGTTGCTCTGCGAAAGGGCTATGTACATATAAATGCAATAAGACTTCTTTTTATCAATGTGTGTCTTGTCCATGAGAATTGACAAAAAGTTAAGTGGCTAGGATTCTTGGTTGATAGCTGAATTGGTTATGAAATATAAATCATAACGATTAGTGAGTTATAATATTAAGAATCCTTTATTCAGGCACAACCCCAAGTATAGATTTCCAGTTCGCCTCCTACATTAAGTACGACTGTGATCCAGGAGAAGAAATTTTTTCTCAAGCAGATTAAGCCGCCTGAATTTGACAGGAAAGGTAGGACTATCCAAGCGGATGCTGATCCAAGAGAAGAAATTTCTTCTCAAGTAGATTAAGCCGCCTGAATTTGACGGGAAAGGTAGAATTGTCCAAGCGGATGCTCAGACTTAGATAGAATCTATGGCAGATTACTTTGAAGCAGCCAGTACTGCACCCGCCAACCACGCTATGCTCGCCAAGCTAAAGCTCACTGGCGAAGCCAAGCTTTGGTGGAAGCAATGGTGCAGAGATCAAGGGATCGCAAAAGGATACGTTACATGGGAACAACAAAAGAAAGCTGTGCAAGGAAGACACTTACCATCTACGTATTGCACGCAGAAAATGAATGAGTTCTACAAGCTGAAACAGCTAGGACTCACTCTTGACGCATATTACTCAAAATTTATCTCACTTCTTAAGTATGCGCCACAGATGGACATGACACAACAGGTGTCAAAATTTTGTGCTGGTTTAAACCTACCAGTGAATACCCATCTCGAATCTATATGCCCATCAGAACTTTAGGACATACTCATTCAAGTTGTGACTATAATTTAGGAGGTGCAGGCTAGGCCAAGAAGTAACAAAACTTGGTCTTATAATGTCCGGAACAGAGGAGCATATAGGCCTCAAATGAAGAGAGTTCAAGGTCAGAATTGGGGACAAAGAAAGAAGGCAATGACTAATAATGTCAATAACTTTGTCCCTACTCAAAGCAATGGCCAAAACCTCTGTTGTTTCCACTGCAACGAGCCCGATCATTTCAAGAGGCAATGTCCCAAGCTTGGAGGAGGACATCGCCAAGCACCTTTCCAAGGAATGGCCGTGGCCAGGGAGCCGCTATCCGAGGAAGAGGAAGAACCGCCTGTGTTGCCAACAGGGAAATATGCGAACAAGAAGATCCAACCGTGGAAGCAGAGTTTGAAAGGGCAACAGTCCATGCCGCTCTTCACAAGAAAGGGCCGAATCGCTAGTTTTTGGTAATTCAAACACCATTGGACTATCAAGGTAAAGGTTTTAAGACCTTGATTTATTGTGGCAGTACACATTCCTTTATCTCACTAGCTTGTGCAAGAAGATTAGGAATAGCCACAGTAGAAGCACCTACATTGCTTGTGGAATTAGCAAATGGTTGTGAGGTCACTTGTACCAGGCAAACTGCTAAGGTGGAATTCTTTCTGGGAGAAAAGACGACTTCGGTCAAATTCAGAGTCATGAACCTAGGTATCCATGATTGTCTACTCGGAATGGATTGGCTTAAATCTAATGACGCCCACATTCATTGTGGAAAGGGCCAAATTTCCATTCGGAACTCTGAAGGGGAACTAGTCACAACTCAAGGTGAGGCTGGAAAGCCAAAAATTCAATTGGCCAAAGCATCTTGAATTATAAAGGGAGTTAGAAAGGGACTACCTGTCTACTTGATTAAGCTCAATAAGCTAGATTAGAAACAGGAGTCTAGTGAAGGACCTTCATGGCTAAAGGAGTATGCGGACGTATTCCTTGAAGAGCTGATAGAACTCCTACCTCAAAGAGAAGTGGATCACGAGATCAAGCTAGTGCCAGGAGCTGCGCCAATTGCAAAGAGACCTTATAGAATGTCCATCCCGGAAGAAATTGAGCTGAAGAAACAACTCAAGCAACTACTAGATCAAGGCTATATCCATCCTAGCAGTTCACCATGGGGAGCTCCAGTACTGTTCTAGAAAAAGAAAGATGGAACGCTTCGACTATGTATTGATTACAAAGGGTTGAATCAATCAACTGTTGAGAACAAGTACCCTATTCCTAGAATAGATGAGCTTCTTGATCATCTTTAGGGTGCGAAGATCTTCTCGAAGATTGATCTCAGGTGTGGTTACTATCACATAAGGATCAAGGAAGAAGATATCCCAAAGACGGCCTTCAACACAAGATATGGACAGTTTGAGTTCCTAGTTATGTCATTCGAGCTCATGAATGCACCCGCCACCTTCAATAAGCTAATGTAGGATATCTTTAGGCCATATCTTGATAACTTCGTACTCATCTTCTTCGACAACACTTTAGTCTATTCTAAACATGAAGAAGATCATGAACCCCAACTTCGGATTGTCCTTGAGACAATGAGAGCACATAAGCTCTATGCTAAGATGAAGAAATGTGCATTCTTCAAACGTCAGATTGAATATCTGGGATTCATCCTATCAGCAAAAGGAATCTTAGTGGATCTGCAGAGATGTTCTAAAATGGCCAATACCCACAACTGTCAAAGAAATACACAGTTTTCTTGGATTGACAGGATGGTATAGGGTCTTCATAAAAAACTATGCTTTGATAGAAGCACCTCTGATGAATCTATTGAAGAACAAAACATCCATTGCATGGTCAACTATCGAACAAACCTCTGATAGATTGAAGCACCTCTGATAGATTGAAGCAAAGTTTGGTATCAGCACCTATCCTAAAACTTCTGGACCTCAATAAGGAGTTCGAAGTTGTAACTGATGTTGGCATGCTTGCCTTAGGATGTGTGCTCATGCAGGAAGGTCATCCTGTAGCATACTCTTCAAGGAAACTAAAGATCCATGAGAAGAATTATGCTACCCATGATCTAGAATTGTTAGCTGTCATCCATGCTCAAAAGCTTTGGAGACACTACCTATTGGGTAACAAGTTTACTCTAGTGACTGATCATAAAAGTCTCAAGTGGATCTTTACCCAGAACGAGCTCAACATGAGGTAACGTCGATGGATTAAAGTGGTGGAGGAGTATGATTTTGAAATCAAATATCGACCGGGAAAGGAGAATGTAGTTGCCAATGCACTCAGTTTGCAAGGCATTCCTTATTTCTCTAATCTTGCAAAATCCATCAACAGCTGGATCTCTAGCCACAAAGGTGTCCATGCCAAACAACCCAATACTTGAGCTAGCTAGAGAGGAAGCATGCCATGATCCATCATATCAAAAGATGCTAAGGGAGATCCCTATCAAGGACCAGGACCAAAAGCTACAGGCTAACTATCATGAACTCTCTATCAATAGTAGACTTGTCTACTATAGAACGAGATTATGTATACTAGCAAGCCAGTCACTTAAGCAAAAGATACTGTGGGAGGCTTATGATTCCCCTTTCTCAGGATATCCTAGATATGCTAAGACTCTCAATGCAGTTAGCAAGAGCTACTATTGGGAGAGGCTTAAAGGTGACGTTCTCAAATATGTCATTGAGTGTTTGTCTTGTCAACGTATCAAAGCTGAACATGTCAAAATGCTAGGAAAGTTACAACCACTTGACATTCCCCAAATAATGGGAATTCATCAGTATGTACTTTGTTGTTGGCCTACCCCAAGTTCAGGGAGGATACAACTCCATCATGGTTGTGGTTGACATGCTTACTAAGGTTGCACACCTTATTCCAGTAAAGACAAACTATAAAGCCTCAGACATTGCAATGTTGTTTATCAAGGAGATATTCAAGCTATATGGGCTACTCAGAAGAATCATTAGTGATCGTGATTCGCTCTTCACATCACACTTCTGGAGAGCTATCTTTGAAGCCATTGGGACTCAACTCTATTTTAGTACAACTTACCATCCCCAAACTGATGGCGAAATGGAGTGAGTCAATCAAGTTAATCGAGGATATGCTTAGGGCACACTGCTGCCGTGAACCAAAAAGGTGGATTCAATACTTTCCTCTAGTTGAATTTACCTACAATGCTTCTTACCAACAAAGCATTCAGATGACCCCTTTTCAAGCATTGTATGGTCATGACTATCGAAGTCCCCTAAACTTCTCAGATCTGACCTTGAGGGTTGAAGCTTCAAGGCATATGTTGGAAGAGATGGATGACCAAGTAAAGCCAATAAGACAGGACACCTAAGCCATCAAGGATAGAGAGAAGGCATGTGTGGATTTGAAGCGGCAATATATAATCTTCAAGGAAGGAGACATGGTCTTCATTCGCGTATGCCCAAAGAAGAGTTCCCTATCCTTAGGAGATTGCAAGAAGCAAAGTCCAAGGTATTGTGGATCATACAATATCCTCAAGTGCCTAGGAATGTATTCCATATCAGCCTATTGAAGAAGTATATACCTAATCCTAGCCATGTACTTGATGACCAACAAGTTGTAATGCCTAGCTAAGGAGTCCTTGAACTATAGCATAACAGGATCTTAGATGTTAGGGAGAGACAAGTGAGATCCAGAACCTTGAGAGAATGCCTCGTCCAGTGGAAAGATTCTCCTGAGGAGGATGCCACTTGGATAGATAAAAGCACTCTCAACCATCAATATCCCTACTTTATCTCGAGATGAGGACATCCCAATTCCTCCAAGGGGGAGAGAATGTAGTATTTCTATTGGAAAATATTACTAGCCAAGTGAGACTCATGCAAATGGCAATGCCCGCATTGAAGTTATGGACGGTGCGATTTTTAAACTATACGCTACGTATCATGACTCTCCACTGGCCAAATGGGGCCGAGGTTTAAAAACCGCATAGCCGCAGGTGAACATACTCTTGGGAGGAGGTCAAGAGGATAATGTTAGATTTATTGAAATTTTTGTTAATTACCTTCCCCCAGCCGAAGCATGGCTCAGGGAAGGGGATGGGCTGAATTGGGAAACCATGGAGGTGGAAGGAGGGATGGCCATGCGAGGCAACATGTGGGAGGGAGCCCTCACCCCCCCTCTTCCTATAAATACCCCCCTCTAAGGGGTGAAGAAGGAGGGAAGGTGAGGAGTCGTGACGCTGACAAACCGTGAGAGAGAGAGGAGAGCTACATTGCTTTGAGTTGCGCCGTGAGGGGGGAGGAGTTGCCGCAGAAGAGCCGTCGATGCCATCATTTTTCCTCCTACCCACCAACAAGCCATCATCAAATTGTCACCTCCCCCTCCACGTAGATTGCTCACGGCCACAAAAGCTTCCAAGAAGGTTCTTGGAAGCTTCTAAGGGGGCTCTCTAAGCCCCCTTTTCCATTTCTCCCGATAAAGCGGTTTTTACAATCCCGGGATTTAAGCCCCCTTTCCCCCCTTGCATTCCACAAAGCCATTTTACCCCTTCCTATGGATTCACACTAGCCGGTTTTAAACACCCTTTTTTCCCACTGAATCTCCTTAGGTCCAGTTTATCCCCTCGGTTTTCTTTAAAACCCCTTTTCCATTGCAATTTCCACAAGCACATTTTACCCCCGGGTTTCCCTTAAACCCCCTTCCCATTGCATCTCGCATAAGTCCCTTTAGATTCTCAATAAGCCATCTCGGCTTTGAAGCAAAGGAGAAGTTTATAAATCCCCATTTCTGTAAAGCTATACAACCCTTCCTAGCCGAAATTTCAAGAGAAGAATCTCCCAAGCCTCCTTTCTGCAAGGCTTTTGCAAGAACCCACTCATGAATCCCTCTTTTCTGAAAGAAAGAAGGTCCAAGCTCCAAACCCTAAGGCCTTCCAAAGCCCAATTCCACAAGTCGGTACTTTGGTCAAGGAACCATACCTCAAAGGGATTCTCGCGTACAAGGGAGAATGGGCCAAGATCATAAGAGTGCAGCCAAGGCAAGAAGGTCGATTTCACGATGGCCCCTAAAAAGGCACAAGGCACAACCGCAGGAGGATCATCTCCTAGCATTCATGTGGACATTTCACCGAACCCACAAGTTCAGGTTTTCTTCCTATTTCTTGATTTATGTCGAAGTATTACAAACATGCATGGTTAATTTATGGAATTAGGTTGCGCTTATGCTTGTCAAATCCACCTAGTTTGATAAGATGCACTTTTGCGATTGAAATACATTGGCTATTTTAAAGGAAATAAATCACGATTCAAGATCGGTCATTTTTATTTTTTTTCAATGAAACGAACGAAAAAAAGAACATAAGATGTCTATGCATTCTTAGCAAGTTTTTTTTATGCATTGCAAAGTAACGAATCTAGATCAACTAATGACCATGATTACAAAGTCGAAACTATTGTGGTACACTTCGATTATGGATGGAAAGATTAAATCACACGTCACATTATTAGACATCTCTTTCTTTGGAATGATTCATTAAAGAAGGTTGCTAGCAACCGTAGGAATTTGCAAGGCATGGAAATATTTCTAGGGCTGCCTGAAGTAGGTTAAACTCTAGTTAATTGGCATAAATCTCAATCAACTACGTAAGTAGTTAGGAAAGGTTGTATAAGGCTCATTCAACGTATGAATATTTCATTTAGAAATGAAGTTAGGGAAAGGCTGCATGGTTCCTTTTAACATAAAACCCTAAAAGCTTAGTGGCATGAATCTTGAATGCATGTTCTAGAAGGATCAATAGAAATTATGCCATAACTTAACATACGCTTTGATCTTAACCAGAAAAGTTAGGGGTTGTAAATCTAATCATACAAAGAGGCAATAAATCGTGTGTTTACGAGAATGGTATCGTAATGCATGTAGTTTTTCCCCTCTTTGATCAAGACAATATCTTTAGGAATAGACAAGTACATTATTTTACCCTAAACACCTAAACCACAAAGGACTCCCTTAGGAATGGAAATCGATGCAACATATCCCAAGTGCTAACTAGGGTTTAGCACGTTGAGGAGGTGACCTAGTTTCACTTATTGCCAAGTCGAAACTTTCATAACCCTAAACACCTACCCACATTCACGGAATGTAGGGACAATAGGACATACTTGCAAGAAACGATATACGGTTTCTACCCTAAGGATCGCTCACTAAAAAGGTGAAACTCGGATTGAGATGAAACCCTAGGACCGATGATGTCGGCATAGTGCAATCGAAAGTGGATTGGATATGAAGACACCCTAACCGTGTTTCCTATCTAATCATGATTCCGTGATTAGAAGACACCGTTCGATGGGTAAAATAGTCCCATGGATTAGATGCGACACCTGTGCAACAAATTGCACAGTTGCATGATCTTGTGGTTGATCACAATTGAACGGCCAATTCCTCATAATGACATTGGAAGATTATTGCACAAGTTTATCTTGCAAGAGGATGAGTAGTCGTCCTGATATAGTACCTTTCTTGGGAAAAGTGACCAAGATAAGGGGATTAGATATTTGCTTGGAAGCAAAGGACCAATCAATAATCTGGAGCAACATATTTTCTGTGAATAGAACTTAAGGTATTGGTTAAGTTGGGTTAATAGGGTAGAACCCTAACCCAAGGACATAATGGTTAACAAACAAAACCTTGGGGATCTTGCCAAGTCGCAATTGATCACGGATCAAATGCTGGATGCTTTCAGAGAGAAGGATTCACTCCTTAGCAGTTGGCCAAATTAACAACCACTAGAAATGATTGTGCTTGTAACACTTTAGAGAGCACTGTTTGCTTTATTTGCTCAAGGAATCAAAGGATGAAAAGATATCTAATGCTTCAGGTTGAAGGCCTGAAATGAGAGGCAACCTCAATTACCCCCGACTGTCTGCCTGACCGGAACCAAGGGGGTTGCTAGCCGCACCGGGAAGGTGGACCGAACCCGCCACGTGAGGTCTCTTCCTTGAGCCCTACTTGGAGCAGGAGGATGCTTGGGTGCCAAGGGGGCTCTGGCCATAAATCCCTCGCCTTCCGGGCCCTGCACAAGAGGCCAACATGACTTGGGATTGGATCTCGAGGCCCGCATACTAGTTTACGGGCGGAATCTTTGATTAGTAATCCCTGTGGATTGCTGGATAGCCTTCGGGCGGATTATGGATAAGCCTACGGACTGGACTTTATAAATGTATTTCAATGATAAATATGATAACATGTTGAAAAGGAACTTGTTTGACAATGCTTTTCTATGTTAAGTGCTAAGATTGCATGAAGGAATTAGTGCCTAACGGGCTAATTAAGAAAGCTGCTTGATACATGTCCAACTAAATGTGGTAGGTAATTAGACAACTAAAACAACCTGAGGAAAGTGCGATGGATGTGGCCATGGGTCCGTCCTACGGATGGGTGATCCTGGTTGGCCGGGAACTTTTCTCAATCATAATGGATAGCAAGAAGATCGTTTCAAAGGAAATGAATAGCATGGGCGCTGACCTAGAGTCTAGGTGATAATAATCCCATATTTATGGTGTTTTAGGGGAAGGGAATGGGACTATGCCTTATGTCAGAGAGGTCGATCCTTGCATCCCTCTCATTTCCCATTCTCCTTGAACCAAGTGCATCGTGAATCCGCTTCGGCCCTAGCATTTCTGCGTAAAGTAGTTCGCTCGGGGTTCGACGCTAGTTGCTGTTTAGGAATTGACCATTAGGAAAAACCCTGATTCAGGTCAGTCCTAAGTGGAAACGGCCAGGACACTTCCGCTACATGGTAGACACGGAAAGTCCTAGATCGCAAACCTTGTGACATTCCATGGAAGTGTTGGACGGAGCTTTCTAGACCTCCTTTCCGATGGACTGCTAAGACGTGTCTTGAAGGGAACAAGTGGACATGTTACAATTACCTTCCTGTATAGCTCATTGGTCAAAGTATATGCTACTTGTCAAACCTCTTCTTGTTCTTGATTCATGCATTTTTCAGCTTTTCCATGGCTGTCTCAATGTCTTTAGGCCTTCTTTCTAACTGTAGAATTCGCAGGACCAACAACTCTTCTCTATTCAAACCTTTTACCCATGGTAACACTCTCCAAGTAGCAATAGTCTCCTCAATAGGCATGATTGTTTGATGTACATACATTAATTCAGAAGGCATATACACTCTAACTGCACTATGAGTTGTCCTATCAGCCCACAAAGTAAAGGATAACATTCTTGGCTACTCTTTCATCATGTCCTTGCATGACTTTGCTAGTGCCTTAGTGATAGACTGATGACCCTCTTCACTTTTGCCATTTGCTTCAGGATCATAAGCTGAATTTAAAGCCATCTTGATACCAAATCGTGAAAAGAATTCATGAGCCTCATCAACATCCAATTCCCCTCTATCAGCACAATCACTTTACCAACACAACCATACATGCAAAAGACTTCTTTCAATAAGAACTTGCAAATTGCTTGAGTAGTCTTTGTACTAAGAGCTCAACCTTCCACTTGATTTGTCAAGTCTTTTGGTGCAAGCACAAGATATCTCATATTCCATAAACTTGTAGGCATAGTAACCAAATCAACTACCCATTTGTAATGCATAGACAATGGATAAGTTGGTTGCAACCCATCCTTATGCTTTACTATGGAATAAATATGATAGAGACTGCATGATTCCACAAAATGCTCCACATCGTTATACATGTTTTGCCACCAATATTTCTCTTTGATCTTGGAAAATGTGCCCGAAACTCCTCTATGTCCAGCCCATAAGCTTTCACGAAACTCTTTTATCACCTCCTTTTAAGAAGCCCTATCTCCCGATACACATATTAGAGCTCCTCTCTTTTTCTTTGCATGCTTCCATAAATACTTGTCTTTCAAGAAAAATCCATCATCTTTTCTTTTAATCCTTCTAAATTTAGTTTCAGACCACTTAGCCTTCTTTGTCATGAGGCTGAGATATTGGCCTATTTTCAATCAATCATCCTCATTCAATTCTTCTAAAATTTGTGTTCGCACTCAAGTATAAAAATGTTGATGCTTTTTCTCTATTGCCCATCTCTTCTACATGGCTGAAAGCTCTTTTCTTACTGCTAAAATACCTCTTTCAACAGTTGTACCTGCTATATTTGCTATTATGACAACTATACTTGCATTAATAAGAATTGTACTTGCATTTATGCCAGCTGTACTTGTTTTTTAAAGAACTGTATCTAAAATAACAACAATTGCATACTCATTCTCTACTATCATCAAGTCATTTTCAGCACCTATCAGTTGTCCTCTTCATCTTCCATCAACTCCTCTTCATCTTCAAACCTTGCACATGAAAGCATGTTAGCTAGAGGGTTTTCTCTACCTGCAATATGTTGAAAAGCAAGGTTAAGGGATTTTATATATGCAATCCATCATAACATGGAAATATCAGGAGTTAAGAAACTCACTATCATGCCCAATAGAGGTTGAGAATGAATCTCTACCACTACATGAGCTCCCATAAAATATTCCCTATCAGACTTAAGGGCTGTCACTACAACCCAAAGCTCTCTTTTGACTTGAGAATACCACCATTGCCATTCATTGAGGACCTTTTCTCCAAACCAAATTGCATACCTATTCCCATTAGCATCATCTTGACCCACTGCTCAATTGGACTTGTATGAGAGTGATAGGCTGCCCATTCTCATAAGTTGCTCTCTTTAGTGTTGGAGCTAAAATCAATAAGCTCTTTAAATTTTGAACTACCTTCGTATGCTATTTACCCCACCAAAACATTTTTTTTTTCTCAAGAGTTGATATAAACTCTTAGCCACATGAGCAAAATGTAGAATCCATATCAAGTAAAAGACAGATGCACCCAAAAATCTTCCCACTTCGAATGCATCCAAACATGTCTTCCGCATCTTGCCTATGGCATCAATCTTCACTAGTTAGGGTTTTCTTCCGTAAGATCCACACATGTGCCCATCAACCCATACTTCCTCTACTCCAAAAACTGACTTATCTCCTGATACAGTCAAAATGCACTTCTTCAAGACGACTCAAGATCTAGTCACAATTAACAATATGATCAACCACAAATTTTCTATATCCTTGCTCATTCAATTCTTCATTATTCTCATGGATATCATACCCTTTTATTGGCACATCATCAAGAAAGAGTAAGGTCAATTGATTGATATACTCCCTGAAAACTTTATGCATAAGATTCATCATATGTGCCACTAAATTGGTTGCTCCTTCACACCCTTTTATCAACACATCATCAAGAAAGAGTAAGGTAAATTGATTTGATATACTCCTTAACAGATGATTTTGACACCGAGAAGTGCTTAAAAATAGCCAAAAACTCCAAATTATAGGGGAAAACTAGACTTCATTCAAGGCGGTAGCTGCAATTAGTTCAAATTTAAGCGGCAAGGACCCAAAAGTGCTTTAAAGACCCATTGGACAATGGTCGGTGAATCTTCATAAATTTTTACCGTGTCAGACGAGACTTTGGGAGATGCTCGGTAGTGCAGGACTTCAAGAGGAATGCCCAGGATTTTTCAGTGGCCGAATCGGAGGCCGGAAGATTGATTAGGAGTGCGCGGGAGGCCAAGGCCAAAGTGGCCAAGTGGAAATAGGCTTGAGAGCCAAAGGGGTGTGCCTTTTGGGGCCTCCTTAATTTATTGATTTTTATGGCAGGGGGGAGGGGGGGCGTTTTTTTTCGACCGCGTGCACGATGGAGGCGCCATGGAATCGTTTGATGAAGAGGGGGGTTGGAGAGCCTAAGAGCAACCCCCCCAACTGATCTGATGTACGATCTTTCTACTATCTTCACTCTCCATCTCTTGTCTTGGATTTAGAAATGGCTACCGAGTTGCTGAGATAGAAAAATAGTATTTCTCTCTCCTCCCTCTCTCTCCCCTTAAGAGGCAATTCTCATGCCTATGAAGAGGATTGAAGACCGCTTGTCTAGCATGATACCGGATCACTCTCCGATTGGTGGAGAGCTAGAGTTTGCTGTTTCGAGGAGGGCTAAGCCTTGAATGAGGGCTGGTCTGTAGTCATGCATCAGATTTTAAAACCCGCAAAAAAGGAAAAAAACCGGTAATTCTATTTTACAAAGGAAAATTACTTGTTTTTTACATTTGATTGAGCTAATGTTGTTCTTATGGAGTGAAAATCGATAGAAATTCTTTTCACTATTTTTTCTATGCTTGCATGATAAAAAAATAAAAAAATATAAAGTTAAAATGCTGGAAATAAATTTTAGAAACTTGTGAAACATGGTTTTTATGAGGAAAACGGGGTTTTGGGTGTTTCCAGGTGGGATAAACTAATACACATGGGATAAAATGCCAATAAAATCCACATTTTTGTTATTCTAAGAACCAAGAGCCACAACTTTGAAAGTCTTAGAAAATAAGAGGAAAAATAGAGAAAAATAAGAGGAAAAATAGGAATATGCCTTAGAAAAATATGGAAAAATATAATAAGTGGTTGTGAATATATGGTGGGGAAAAGCATGAGGTTTGGACTCAATTTGCCCTATTTTTTTATTATAATGTATGATTTATTACTCTTTATACACTAAATCATGACAAAATAATCTCTATTTACCTATGCAACAAAGCAAAACTTAAACGAAGAGCGCGAGTAGGATTTTGTGCAATAGTTTGAGGCTAAAATAATACAAATTCTGATTGTTTTTCTATGCCTAGCATTTAGAAAACGGCCTATTTGGAAATTAGGGATCTAGTAGCACAAGGTTAGCCTTGGTGCTAGATTCTTGCAATGAACCATACGCATATTAGTTGGAATTCATGAAAAGATTGTTTGCGTACTAGCACATAGGCTAATTTTGAAAGATAACTATTTGTGCACAATGAGACATCCACTATTGCATTAATCATACATGTGGTATCAACTCCTGGAAATGCATAGCAATTGTTTGAATCATAGTTGACCCACATTTGAGAGGGTGAGATTTCCCTTGTCGTAGGTTAGCTGTTCATTTCTTGGGGAAGATTATTAGTGAGGAAACATGGTATCTCCTAGATCTGGCTGACAAAGAGAGGAGTCTTATGTGAATGTGTTTATCTGTGAAAGCAACGTATCGAGGGGCCAATCCCCAAGATGTAGGAGAGCTGTAGTGGGGCCACGACAATCAACCGATTGTGGGTGCCTCTTATGTTTGTGATACATGGCACTTATTGCCAATATGTGTGGGATACCCCCTTTTAAGGGTTTTGGGGAAGGTGTTGTTGGACTCTTATCGAGCTATAAACACAATATTAAGAAGTATCTAGTGTGCATTTAGTTATTACAAACGCTCCTGGACTGCGAGGCCGGGTGGTGGTGGAGGTGTCTATTGTATGCATGAGGTCTAGCTAGTGCCATAGCCAGTGCTGGCCCATTTTTGGGTGGTCCCATCAGTGGTACGTCTACTGGGAGCCACCTCAAAGTGGTGATTTATGAGTCTAGGGTCTCTTGGGACCTACTTTTTAGTTGATCTCCTTTGAAGAGATCCATCAAGCCGAACTCATAAAATAGGAGAGAGCCAAGAGGGCTAGATAGAGGGCCAAAATGAATAGGCATTATTCTCCTAAAAGGAGTAGTCCTGAACCTATTTAAGGGCGGGCTCTTAGTAACCTTAGCCTGAATCCTGTCAGGAGGTGGAAGTTCTAGTACTTTCCCCCTCATAATTAATCTGCCCACTTTAAGTAGTGTGACAGCTTTGCCTGTCTCGATTCCATTAGCAAATCTGATCATTGTCATGGCTCAACCTATCGCAATCCCTAGGGGAACGGCGGATTTTCCAACCTTAGGTTTCCCCCTACCCATTTTTAATGGGCTAGTGGAAGAGGATGCAGAGCTTCATATAAGGGAGTTCCAAAAGCTGATGTTTAATTGCCGCATCCAAGAGGAATTCAAAGAGGTTTTTCGTAAATTGGATGCCTCTATCCCTATTCCACCCACTGCCCAATTGCAATACTTCTTGCATTTTCTTAATTTTAACATCCAAGTGCAGCTAAGTAGTGTCACCTTGGCAGATATAGACATTGCCATTAGACGAGTGCAAGAAATAGTCCCGTCTACAAGCAACCTATGCTTCTTGAATCAATCCCAATATGGGTCTAGCCATGAGAAATAATTTTCAATTGATCAATGGCAGTAGAAGCCAAGGGATGGGGATGGCCAACCCTAACGGGAGAGAGAACGTGGTGTTGAATGCGCCTTTATTGCCAGCTTCGCCTAGTGTGACTATGCCTATGGCTAGTCAGATGCCTCCAAATGTGGAAAGCCAAGCAAGGAACCCTAACGTTGTTCCTGTGGGTCAACACTCGATGCAACCAATGCCTAATTAGATTATGCGACCAAGGGATGGATGGATAGATGATCAAGGATATGAATCAAGTTGGTTAAATGTCTTTAGCAAAGTCAAGGACATGATGAAGCACTACATGGATATGATCTCTAAACAATATCAACAAATAGTCATTAACATTAATTTCTTAAAGAAACAACAAAATGTGATAGGGAGTGGACACCCTGAAGTCCAAAGAGGGATTAACCACAGAAGATGTCTATCAAGTAACGCTGAACGAGCCATTGAAGTTAAAAATAGAATAAGGGACACAGATGTTATCGAACAAGACCTTGGTACGCTAGACGATGAGCGGCCAATAAAGCTAGGGTCTATGCTTAGTGCAAAGGAATAGGAGGATTATGTCCCTCTAATCCAAGAGTTCTGCAATATTTTCGCTTGGAGTTATGATGAACTTAAGGGCATTTCTCCGAGCCTCGCTATCCATACAATTCTGTTGAAGGAAAGAAGTCGTCCCATGCGATAGAAAGTCAGGCGTATGCCATTTGAGTTGCGGGATGGGTTGTTCAAGGAGTTACAGAAATTATGGAAAGTGGGGTTGATCTTCCTTGTGTAGCAAACTGAATGGTGTTCACTAGTTGTGATTAGAAAGAAGAAAAATAATCAAATCCGACTGTGTGTGGACTTTTGAGAGTTGAATAAAAAAATAGTTAAGGATTATTACCCACTGCCCTTTATTGACCGAATTCTAGAATCAATTGGCGGGTAGGGAGATATATTCATTCATGGACTATTTTGCAGACTATAATCACATGGCAATTACAGAAGAGAATAAGCTCAAAATGACATTCATAATAGTCTTTGAGACCTTTGCATATCATGTGATCGCATTTGGTCTATGCAATGCGCCTTGTTCTTCGCAATGAACTACTGATAAGACCTTTGGTGACATTTCTCCTGAGGAGATGAAGGTAATTATTGACGATTTAGGGGTAGCCACCATGAGAGAAAGGCACTTGATTATTTTATGAAAATTTTTTGAGTGATGCAAACAATTTTTCATAGATCTCAATCCGAGGAAGTGCGTTTTTGGCATACCTTATGGGCTCGTGCTGGGCTATGTAGTTAGCTTGATAGGGATTGTGATGGATCCTAAAAAAATCAAAGCTATAGTCGCCATGAGTCCACCATGTACCCCCAAAGAAGTCCACAGCTTTTTTTCATTAATTGGATATTATCAACGGTTAATAAACACATTGGCAGAAATATTTTTGCCATTGACAAATCTATTATCCTTCAGCTGTTTGTTTATGTGGAGTGACCCTTGTAAGGTGGCTTTCAAGGATGTCAAGCAGGAACTCGTAAGAGCACATGTGCTGAAAGCACCAAAGTGGGGCAAATTTTTTTATATCTTTTGAGCAGCCACCATGCATAGAATTAGTTGCTTTTGAGCGCAGATGTGCGAAGAGAAGTGGTATCACCCGATTGAATTCCTAGTTGGAATCTGGGTGTATCTAAAGTTAATTATACTTATATGGAAAAGTTGTGCCTCGCAATGGTATTTGCGACTAAAAAGTTCAGGCACTATCCTTTATGAGAAGGTTGTCCTTTATACGAAGGCGGAAGGGCTACGACTACTGATGAATAAGCTACAACCTCCTGACCATTTGGCAAAGTGGTTAATCACTTTGCAAGAATTTGACTCTGAGGTTAAGAGCAAGCTACCCAGGTTGCAGGGTATTGTAGAGTGCCTCGTGGACTTTGGGGAGCCAAAGGAAGCTCTAGTTGAAGGTAGTGACTGGGACTCATTGTTCAAGATTGACACGACATCTATTCTCTCCTGGTATGCAATGATAATGCATTATTTGTCGACAGGAGAGACTAGAGATGGTCTATTGAAGTTAGAAAAGTGAAAGATTAAAGAGTAGACATTGAAATTTTCCTTGATCGTAGGAACACTATATCGGTAAGGGGTAGACGATATCTAGCACCGATGCATAATGCTTGACGAGGTCCCTTTCATCTTAGAAGACTGCTGTGAATTTGCTTGCGGAGGTCATTTTACAGGGCGCCTAACTATGCAAAAAGCCTTGATGGCGGAATATTGGTGGCCAACCATTTTCCAAGATGCATTCGAGTATGTTAAAAGATGCAATATTTGTCAACGACATGATAGTAGCCGAGAGAATAGGAAGCAATCACTCACTCCTATTATGGCAATTCTTCTATTCAAGAAGTGGGGGATTGACTCTGTGGACCATATTACCTTGTCGTCCACCACTCCACAGAAAAGATATATTATCGTAGTGACTAATTATTTTACTAAGTGGTCCGAAGCACGTGCAACACGAGAAGACGATGCAAAGAAAACCGCTAGTTTCCTATTGGAGCAATTTGTATGTCGATTTGGTCTGCCAAAAGAAATAATATCGAACCGTGGAACCCATTTTTTGAACAAGGGGATTAAAAGCTTGATGGAAGCGTGGAAAATCAAGCATAATAAGATGACCCCCTATAATCCGCAAGAAAATGGACAAGTTGAAAGTATCAATGTAATGTGTCCACCTGTTATCTTCAAGGCATGTCTTAGTAGTCCATCAGAAAGGATGTCTAAAACGCTCCGCCCGACACTCCCATGGAATGTTACGGGGTTTGCAATCTAGGACTTTCTGCGTCTGCCATGCAGCGGAAGTATTCCGGCCGTTCCCACTTAGGACCGACTTGAATTAGGGTTTTTCCTATTGGTCATTTCCTAACAACAACTAGCATCAAACCCGAGCGAACTACTTTGTTAGATATGATCAATGCTCCACCCTCATTAGGTGCTACCAATGATCCATGGTGCTCAAAGTTGTAAGGTCCCCATTATGAGAAGAAGCCAAATGTGAGCCCGGACATTGGTTGAGTCCTAACTTGTATATCAGATGAGGTCTATGCGACCGGATGGCAAAAAGGTGACCATTGTGGGTCTAATCTTTGGGTTAGACGGAGTGGTTAAGCTGGTAGCAACTCAAGGCGAATTGCATCGAGTTGCGGGGTAAGGGAGTTAAAAGGGGCCCCTATTGTGGGGTCCCTAGAATATTCCCTAGAATATTCCCCGGTCGACTAGTGGAGGCTTATATGGTAGGTTGGTCAGGCCAACCTCATGGCCTTCGCAGGCTATAAAAGCTAAACCCCTTCAAAGCCATCGATCACTCATTTTTCACCCAATCAGAGTTGTTGTTCCAACTAGCCTTAAGCTCTTCACCTATCTTCTGTCTAGATTGTCATCTAAGCTTCACACAGTGGAAGCGCACGGGTGGATAGAGCCATCTTTGTATCAGTTGTTTGGAGTTAAAGAATTTACCGATTCTCCTCTTATCTGTTGTGTACTCTCTATCTCTTTCTCAGTTTCTGTTTGCTACGCCATGTAATATTTTACATACTTTACGCAGAAACGCCAGGTCCGAAGTGAATTCACGTTGCACTTGGTTCAAGGAGAATGGGAAACGAGAGGGAGGCAAAGCTCAACCTCTCTGCCATAAGGCATAGTCCCATTCAGTTCCCCTAAAACAGTGTAAATTGGGATCATTTATAATTTAGAGTCTAGGTTAACGCTCTTGCTATTCGTGTCCTTTGAACGATCTTCCTACTGTCCATCGTGACTTGAGAAAAGTTCTCGGCCAACCGGGACCACCCATCCAAAGGACGGACCTATGGCCACATCCTCCGCACTTTCCTCAAGTTGTCTTAGTTATTTAATTACCTAACACATTTAGTTGGACATGTGTCAAAATCAGCTTCCTTAATTAACCCGTTAGGCACTAGTTCTTTCACGTAATCATCGCACTTGACATAGAAAAACAATATCAAACAAGTTCATTTTTCAACAGGTTATCATATTTATCTTTGAAATACATAAAGTCCATCCTGTAGGCTTATCCAGAATCTACCGGAAGCCTATCCAGCAATCCACAGGGATTACTAATCCAAGATTTTGCCTGTAAACTAGTATGCGGGCCTTGAGATCCAATCTCGAGTCACATTGGCCTCTTGTGCAAGGCTCGAAAGACGAGGGATTTATGGCCAGAGCCCCCCTGGCACCCACCTGTCCTCTTGCTCCAAGTAGTGCTCAACGGAGAGACCTCTCGCGGTCGGTTCGGTCCACCTTCTTGGCGTGGTTAACAACCCCCTTAGTTAGGGTCAGGCAAGCAGTCGGGGGTAACTGAAGCGGCCTCTCCCTTCAGGCCTTCAACCTGAAGCATTAGATATCTTTTCATCCTTTAATTCTTTGAGAAAACAAGGCAAAACAGTGCTCTTAAAACTATTACAAGCACAATCATTTCTATTGGTCGTTATTTTTGGCCAACTGCTAAGGAGTGAATCCTTCTTTCCGAATGCATCCAGCACTCGATCTGGGATTAATTTTGACTTGGAAAGATCCCCTATATCTTGTGTTAGGACCATACCCTATTAACCCGACTTGATCAATACCTTAAGTTCATATGTTATTCCAAGTTATTGATTGGTCTTTTGCTTCCAAGCAAATATCTAATCCCCATATCTTGGTCACTTTACCCAAGAAAGGTACTGTATCAAGACAATTATTCATCCTCTTGCAAGATAAACTTGCCTAAGAATCTGCCAATCTCATTCCGAGGAATTGGCCATTCCCTTGTGATTAAATCACAAGATCATGTGACTCTGCAACTTGTTGCACAAGTATCGCATCAAACTATGGGACTATTCCACCCATCAACAGTGTCTTCTAATTACGGTATCATGATTAGATATAACAATCTGTCCTGATTGTACTAGGCCGACATTGTCGGTCCTAGGGTTCCGAGTTTCATCTTCTTAGCAAGAGATTCTTAGGAAAAACCCTAGATCACTTCTCGCAAGTATGTTCCAATTTCCCTACGTTCCATGAGTGTGGGCAAGTCTTTAGGGTATCGGAGTTTCAGCTCTGGTAATACGAGCGACTAGGAAATGTCCCCAACGTGCCAACCCTAGTTAGTTTTTTGGGATATGTTGCATTGAATTAACCCTTCCTAGACGAGTACCTTGCGGTTTTAGGTGTTTAGGTTTAAACCAGCTTAACCTGTCTATTTTTTGAAGATAATTACGCTACCATTTCCATAACCACATGATTCATTTTCTATGCGTAAGTTGATTTTCAAACCCTAACTTTTTGGTGTAAGATCAAAGCATAGGTTAAGTTATAGCCTAATTCCAATTAATCATCCTATAACATGCAAACAAGATTCATGCTAAAACATGCAGCCTTTTTCTACTTCCATTTCGGAATGAATTTGTCGTATGCTGAACTTACACATCCTTTCATTGATTTAAGTTTTTAGGCCAGTTGCCTAGAGTTAAATCTTCTTCTAGCAATTTCCTACGGTTGTTAGCAACTTTCTTTAGGAATCATTTCAAAAAATATATTCAATAATGCAATATACGATTTATTTCTTCCATGCTTAATCGACGTGTACTATCATAATTCCGTTTTGTAAAAATGGACATTAATCTAATTTCAATTCATTCTAATGCATAAAAACTACTTGCTAGAAATGCATAGCAATCTTCTACTCACTTTATTTTGTTCGTTTTCTTGAAAATACTAAGGACCAATGTCGAAGGATTTGCCAAAGTAAAGCAAAGTCGTGTCTACAGAAGACCTTGACTAATTTCAGGATAGAAGATCAAGCAAGTGAATGAATTCAAATCTGATATGACTGCAATTGCTTCCTGTGATGTTGATCAGTTGGAAAGATCAATAATGTTCATGGTCATACACAACCTTTTGTATTGAGTGAACCGGTAATCCTTCATAAACGAGGAAGAAGTACACACAGCAGTCTTATTCACTACTATGAATTTTTTTCTATCATATATCAATATGTTTTTTGGCAACTCTGGTACAATCTCAGTTCTGCATGGTATATATCATGTGTTTGCTATAAATTTGCTTCATTTCAGCAAGCAATTCCAATACTTGCAGGGCAATAGTAACAGAACGGCATATATGGGATTTTAATTAGAATAGAAGCAGCCATTAAAGACTCAATCCAGGCCAGAGCATCCTCATTTAGAAGGTTGATCAGAATTTGACAAAAGCCATAATACACTTCTTCCACAGCATAACTGGTATATTCATCCTTCCTAATCCTCTCTCATAAGTTTGCCTGGCTACCATCAAAATCTGCAGCAAGCTCTACTGCAAAGAAAACCTTGCTTGCCAATAAAAACAATGGCCATTGCACTGAACTCCATGCAACTGCCTTTCCCTCAGGTATTAGATTCAAAGGCATAAGCAGTAATTCCTTCTCCTTGTTTATTTTGTATAGCAGCATTCAAACCCTCTAGTTCTTCACTCAGATCTCCATGTAGAAATTGTGTATCGAGTAACCACGAAATACTTCATCCAGTCCTTAAGGACCAAAACCTGACACTGCAGGACTCTCTAGCTTTCATGAAGCTGTAAAAGCTATTATCCGATTAGTGATTGCACTCCGACAAAGTGGACATTCTTTACATGTTGCAGCACAGGGTTTGCACAAACAGAAATGTCTACAATGTAGCAAAACAGAAGTCATTGGCTCTTCGTAACAGACTTTGCAAATATGCTCATTCATTTCATCATCAAGGACACCCATACTAGTAAGTGCTTCATGTTCCTTCTCTCTTTTTCACCCTTTATGCTAGAATTTCCCTGATTCCCAACCTGTCCATGACCTTTGCATTTGGGTGGCATCTATGGTATTCACGGATCTCTTTCAGCCGATCATAGAAAGCACTGTACACATTTTGTCCACTGGCACTGTGTCCACCAAGAGCAGCAATCTCATCTGCTCTAGCTCTGTCTTTGTCTTCATAAATCTCAATCCGTTTTAGCTTCTCCGGTCCAAGCTCTATAAGCTCATCTACAGAGTCGTAATTGTCCAGGTCAATCATAAACTCCTCATCACTTGTAACTTCAGTTCCTGCACCCTCGCATCTGCCTCAGAAGTAAAGTCCCGTTGTAGCAATTTCAAAGGTTATGATCAGGAGAGCCGAGCATAGCCTCCCTCTCACTTCATCGAACGTCCGTCCTTAACTGATCGATCGGCCAGACAAAAAAAACAGCAACGTGCTGACATTAATTCCATAGGCTACCTTTCGTTCGTCAAGATTCCACGGTTCCATAGCTTTGCCTCTTCTCTTCCGATGCATCAAGGACAATGCCATAACTCATCCACTGAAGCGAAAATATGTGAGGTGTCCAGAATTCACACCAGAAGCAGAATTGGGTCCCTTCGTTGTCCGGCTCTCCTCAACTCTGGCCTTTCTTTTGTCACCTGAATTCTGCACATATTGATCTCCAGTCAGCTCCTCTCTCAATTTGTCAGCTTTTCTGACAAAACGCTGTGTCCATCCAGCCAAGCGATTCCTCACAATGCTCTTCTGTATGTTCCTAGATGGGCCTGTAAAACTCTCAATCCACTCAAATCATTCATCACAGTTTCCTTTCTCCAGCATAGAATTCGACAAGAAGATCCCGCTTTCAGTTTATGTATCAACTGGCAATTTTCTATTGTCGGTCCCGCTTCCCTTCTATATTCTTTCTTTTCTGATCATCAGAGTTTTCTTCCCTCCGCCTTTTCTGCATAGCGCTCTCCTTTGCCCCAAATTTTCCTTCTGTTTTTTTTTTCTCCTTCTCCATTAAGCTCCTTTCCCCCAAAAAAACCCTTTTCAAAAATAGCCCTCCGTGTATCTTTACTTTTTTCCAACATTCCCTAATGCTTTTGCTTCCTTCCTCTAGAAATACAATTCCCTTTAGGAAAGCATAAGGATTCCTTACACAAGTTGTTCAAACTTCACATACATTGCATGTAAATACTGCACACATACATTGTCTTGGTGATTCGCTCCAGAAAGACCGCTCTCCAATGGATTCAAATTATCCACCAGCTTGTGAAATATGCACAAAACTGTCCCTTCCTTGAAAGGAGCCATTCTATAGACCACTCCAATCCATCTAAACTGTACCAATGCATTAAATGTCCGGTCTGTGAAGAAAGTAGCAGCCCAGAGCCAAATAGGGGTATGAAAACAGTTTAGTACTTCAATCTGCATCTCTTTAAAACAGTTTAGTACTTCCTCAAAAAGCCCATAATCAGCATATCCTGAAATAAGTATAGCCCATGAGACTGCATCTCGAGTTACCAATCTATCAAAAACTCCGTGTTCTTCTTCAAGCATGTCACATTTAACGTACATGTCAACCAGAGCATTACGGATAAGTTCCTCTTGCACCAAACCCCTCTTCACTTTATTACCCACGCAGAACAAAAGTATAAACACAACAACTAAATATGTACAAAGTATCAAATCCCACACACAACTTTTGGGTGGATTTCACACCTTGAATGCGCAGCAATTCGACATCCACCCCCTCTAATCCTGCGCATCCTCCGGATGGGCCAACTACCCATGATCGTTATCATCAAGATCCACAAACAGATCAATCTCTTCATTATGCATTTCCGGTATATCAACAAGATTATCTGTCATATCATCTGTCCCTTCCATTGGAGTTTCTTCTCGTTGCTCTTCTCTTGAAAATTCTTCCAATGCATAATCTTCATCATCTCTTTTCTTGAAAATCTTGATTCTTTTTCCAGCAATAGGCACTCTAAGCACTGTCCTATCCAATTCTGTCATCTCATATGTTGCATTATCAAAGACATGTCTGACTATGTACGGCCCAAACCATCTTTTCACCATCTTCCGAAGTGCAGTATGCTGATTTTCAAGGCTGCTATCAAAGACTAATACCCAATCTCCCTCTTCTATTGCTCTAGGCCGCAACGATGCCTGTTGTCAAACCTGTCGTTATTTCTTAGTCTAGCAACCTTCAACCTGTCAATAGCTAGCTGAATATCCTCTGGTCTTCTCTCCAACTGCCGAATTCGAAGAGCTAAGAGCTCCTCTCTCATCAGATCCTCCTGCCAAGGTAAAACTGACCAAGTCAAAGCACAAGTCTCAGTCGACATAACAGGTTTTTGACCATACATCAACTGTGCGGGCATATATCTTGTGGTAACACTATGAGTCGTACGATCAGCCCATAAAGCAAATGGTAGAAGTCTCGGCCATTCTTCAATCCGTCCTCTGCATGCTTTGGCTAATGCTTTCACTATCGACGGATGCCCTCTTTCACTCTTCCCATTTCCCTCTGGATTGTATGCTGTGGTTAGAGCCAACTTGATTCCTAGTTGAGAGAAAAACTCCCTAGCTTCATCTGCATCCAATTCACCGCGATCCGCAGTGATCTTACCCACACAACCATACCTGCAGAAAATTTCTTCCAATAAGAACTTACACACTACACTAGTGGTCTTTGTTCTCAAAGATTTTCCCTCAACATGATTGGTAAGATCCTCTCTAGCCAAAACAATATACCTCATCTGCCATAGACCCATAGGCATAGTAACCAAGTCAACTACCCACTTATAATGAATGCATAGCGGATAAGTTGGATGAAGCTCATCTCAATGACGCACTACCGAATACATCTGGCAATCTCTGCATGTCTCTACTGTAACGTGTCCCCTGGTATCATCCAGGACACGTCTTAGCAGTCCATCGGAAAGGATGTCTAGAAAACTCCGCCCGGCACTCCCGAGGAATGTTATGGGTTTTGTGATCTAGGTCTTCCCGCGTCAGCCACGTAGTGGAAGTATCCTGGCCGTTTCCCACTTAGGATCGATCGGAATTAGGGTTTTCTTGTTTGATCATTATCTAACAGCAACTAGCGTCAGACCCGAGCAAACTACTTTACGCAGAAACGCCAGGTCCGAAGCGGATTCACGTTGCACTTGGTTCAAGGAGAATGGAAAACGAGAGGGATGCAAAGCTCAACCTCTCTGCCATAAGGCATAGTCCCATTCCGTTCCCCTAAAACAACATAAATCGGGTAAGATGTAACTTTAGGTCATCGTTCTCGTTATTCGTTTTGATGATGATAACCATTCCGCTGTTCTTCGAGATTTTTGAGAAAAGTTTCCGGCTAACCGGGACCACCCAACCGTAGGACGGACCCATGGCCCATCCTCCGCACTTTCCTCGATTTGTTTTAGTTATGTAATTATCTAGCACATTAATTTGACATATAACAATCAGCTTCTTTAATTAACCCTGTTAAGCACTGCTTCCTTCACGTAATCCTATCACGTGACATAGAAAAAAAATATCAACCAAGTTCTCTTAACATTTCATCATTTTATCTTTGAAATACAAGGAGTTTCGCCCATAGGCTTGTCTATAATCCGCCCGAAGGTTATCTAGTAATCCTCAGGGATCACTATTCCAAGCTTCTGCCCTCAACTAGTATGCGGGCCTCGAGATCCAATCCCGAGTCACATTAGCCTCTTGTGCAGGACCCGGAAGGCAAGGGATTTAGGGCCAGAGCCCCCCCTGGCACCCAAGCGTCCTCCTGCTCCAAGTAGAACTCAACGGAAAGACCTCTCGCGGCGGGTTCGGTCCACATTCCCGGGGCGGTCAACAACCCCCTTGGTTAGGGTTAGACAGGCACTTGGGGGTAACTGAAGCTGCCTCTCCCTTCAGGCCTGTAACCTGAAGTATAGGTACTCATTTAATTTGTAATTCATAATTCAAACAGAGCTCTAAAATCTCTAGCAAGCACAAACATTTCCGTTAATCAACTGAGTTGTTTGGCAAACTGCTAAGGAAGTGTTCTTTCCTTTTTGAGTGTATCAGCACTCGTTCCCAAGGTGTCTTGTAACTTGGCAAGATCTCTTACATTCCGATGTAGGGCATACCCAACTTGGTTAACCCTAAGGTGCCTTAGATATGCTAGTTTCTGGTTTACAACTTTCCTTATTTAGAAGGATATCCAAAAATACATCTTTTTGCAAGATAACCTGCGTAGGGATCTGCCGTCCTTGATTAGGGTTTTTACCCTTTCTCCTTGTGAATCAATTACAAGACTAAATAATTTCATACTTGTTGCGCAAGTCCTGCGATGGAATAATCTGTTTAGATTCTTTAAGCTGACGTATGTCAGTCCTAGGGTTTCTTCTTTTAAGAACCTTAGGGACAAGCCCTAGTTCCTTATCTTTACGAATTGATTGTCCCTACAGTAAGGAAAGTAGTCAAGTGTTTAGGGTATGAATGTTTCTATGTTTAGATTGGTTCAGTTCTTTTTTGGAAGGTAATATTAATCGTCTTGTCACGGTTTTGCTATCCTTGTGACAATTTACTTCCTAGTCAGTTTAATTTAACTTCCGTTTTCCTTAAAGATGAGCTCATGCCAACTAACAACACTTGCCTTGCTAAGATGTGCAAATATTCAAGATAATTTCCTAGTAATTTGAGCAACGAAAGAAACCTTTCATGAATTTAACCATTTACAACGATTCCTTGCGAAAGGAATAAGACTAATGGTGCAAGATATAATTTCTACACCTTAGGATTTAACTAAAATATACTACTATAGTAAATGGTTAATCTTGCTCGTAATTTATAATGCTTGATGCAATTTGAAGAAAGCTAAGTTCTATACATTGTCATTCATAAGCTAAACTCCTTCGTTACAAATAACTCAAACAAATATATCCTATTCTTAACAATTTTTCTTTGCATGATCGACTTAAAACCGAATTAAAGCCAAGAAGAAAAACCTGGTTTTGGGGTGAGATATCCACATGGATACCGCGAGATGACCCTCCTGCAGCTACACCTTGGACTTTCTTCGGCGGCATCGTAATTCGAATGTGAGATAGCCTTTTCCTCTTTCTTCTGGAGTTCCACCGTCTTCTCCTTCCTTCCCTTTCTTTTATCTTTTTCCCACTCTTCCTCCTTCTCTCTTCCTTTGCACTCCCTCTACTTTCCCTCCCTTTCTTTTATCTCACGGCTACTTTCTCCCTTACGGGATACCATCCGAGGCCATGATGATGGTTTGGATTTTAGGTTCGGGGGGGGAAATTAATAATGGGGATACGGAGGATTAGAGAAAAAAAAAACTGAGGGAGTTGTGGGAAAATAAGAATTATGAGGGGGGGTTGAAAAAGGGTTAAAAGGTTATAAGGGGGTGAAAAAGGACTTAGGGAAATTAAAAACCGGGGGTAGGTTCCCAAAGTCAAGGGAGGGCTTAAGGGAATTTTTAAAAAATCCTAGGGGGGTTTAAAACCGGGGGGGGGGGAGAAACAAGGGCTTAGGGGGATTAAAACCTGAGGGGGAGGAAGGTGTGTTGGTTCCCAAGGCCAAGGGGGGGAAATAGTAAGGAGAATTTTGGTGGGGGAAAAAAAGCTTATAGAGCCTTAAGGGGGAAATTCTAGGGGGTAATCTTAAAGGTTTATAAGGAATTTTATATGGGAGGGGGGAAAAGGCTTAAGGATACCATATGAAGACCCTTTTAGGCAATTTGGGGGAAAAAAAAAAGGGCTTATAGAAAGTTCACAGAAAAGGGGGCTTTCCTAAGGTCCTTGGAAGCTTCCCAAGAAGCTTTTTTTTTGGGGGGGTGTCGTGGAGAACCCACACGGCAATATGTGGCGGCCGTATACATTGGCAAATGGCGATGTCTTCTTCGACCCCAGTGGCTTCACGACCCTCTGTATGGCAGAGTTGGAGACGTCTTTCGTTCCCACGCCTGATTGCTTCCTCATAGCAATGATGTTCTCTACTCTCTCTCTCGACACGATGCAACAGCGGGACGGCCTCTACGACTCTTCTTCCTCTCTTCCTCACGGCTCCAGCCTCTGATCTTTGGCGGCCGTATACGTTTAAATAGTGGAGGGGAGGGGGATCTTCCCTCCCTGCGTGTCATCACGCATGTCCCCCCTCCCTCCATAAGGCTCCAACAAGGAGCTTAATAGCTCCTACTATTTCCCTCCCCCTCTAGCTCGTCAGTCGGCTGGAGGGATAAGGGGGGGAATAAAAAAATTTCCATTTATCCAAATTGTTCTTACGCGGAATATTACATCTACAAAGTGAGAAACATCTCTATACATGCCTTTCCACCAATATTTCTCCTTGATTTTCTCATAAGTAGCCCACACTCCTCTATGACCAGCCCAAGGACTCTCATGAAACTCCCTCATCACCTGTAACTGTGTCTCTCTATCGCAGACAACCCGCAAAGGTAATCCGCCTCTTTTCTTCGGATGTTTCCAAAGAAATCCGTCCTTGAGAAAATAACCATAGGCTTTCCTTCTGATTTTCTTGAATTCTTCATCTGTCCATTCATCTCTTTTGCTTAGTGTACTAAGGTACTTGCCAATCTGCAACCAATCTCCAACATAGAGTTCTTCTATGAAAGCTACAATATCATAGACATGGCAAACATGATCAACCATAGTGGCTGAAATTTCTGCATCATCCTCTTCTGCAAGTAGAGTCTCCTCATCATCATATCTGGCTCTAGACAACATATCTGCCCCCACTGGATTATCCTTCCCTGCTATGTGTTTAAATTCCGGATTTAATGACGATGTATGCAATCCATCTCAGCATAGCTATATCCGGAGTAGAGCAACTCGTAATCATACCAATCAATGGCAAGCAATCTGTCTCTACCACAACTGAAGCTCCAATAAAGTACTCCTTGTCACATTTGAGAGCCGTAACAATCCCCAGTAACTCCCTCTTAATTTGTGGATATCTCCTCTGTCTCTCATTTAGGACTTTCGCCCCAAACTGAATAGCATACCTGTTTCCATCTGCATCATCTTCACCCATAGCCCAACCTATGCCAATTGGACTAGTGTGAACTGTCAATACAATAGGCCTTCCGCAATTATAATCCGCTTTCCTGAGATTAGGAGCAATCTGCAATAACTTCTTCAATTTCCGCATGGCTCTAGTGTGGCTCTCATCCCAATAGAATTTCTGCCCCTTTCGAAGCAGTTGATATAAACAATCTTCTATGTGTGCAAAATGAGGTATCCAAATCATATAAAATACACAAGCTCCAATGAATCTCCGCACCTCTTAAGTGGTAGAACAATACTCCGCAATCTTGCCTATAGCATCCACCTTATCAAGTGAGGGTTTCCTGCCATAACACCCACACATATGTCCAACAATGACAACCTCATTCACCCAAAAACAGATTTTTGCCCTGATAGTGTCAAGTTCTCTTCTTCTAACCTGGCCAAAATCTTCTCACAAGCTGAAATATGATCAGCCACAAAGTATCTGCATCCCTGCTCATTTAGACTCTCATTTTTCTCTTCTTCTGCACACCCCTTAATGGGCACATCATCCAGGAAAGGCATAGTAAGCTGAGGTATATAATCGCGAAGGACCTTATGCATGGCATTCATCATATGCGCAACAGAATTAGTGGCACCTTGAGGCAAGGTACACATCCTGACAAGCCCAATAGGAGTTCTCATGGTGGTTATGTCCCTGATTTTCAAAGCCAACTGAAACTGATCATATCCTGAATACAAATCACCTAAAGAATAGATGGCACATCCAGCAAATGCTTCTGCAAACTCATCCACAACTGGACCTATACCAACATTCCTAATAGTAACTCTGTTTACTGGTTGCATGTCCTGTATAAATCGGAGAGTACCATTCTTCTTTAGAACCGTAAACCACCTATTTGAGTATGGTGCAGATGAAGGCTCAAGAATTCCCATCCTGATTTTCTCATTCAATAAATCAATCAACTTTGGCAGGTGTGCTTTAGGCACTGGAATAGGTCGGAGATTCCATGGAATATGAGGAATAGTAAAAATGACCATAGGAGCAACAATATCCGGATTCCCACATCCAATCTCATGCGGGAAAAAAGCAAATCCCCTTCCATGTCGCTCAAGCATCTCCTGAAAGCATTGCTTCTCTATGGGTAGCAAGAAATCACCATTTCCAATTTTCAATTCAGCAAGAGTCTCTGTTGAAAATTTATGGCCTATATGCTCCGGATTCCTCAAAATTGGCTGTTTGGCAGCCCTCTCTATTTGCTAATCACTGTCAGGTGGAAGCGGTACAGCTACCAGCTTCACCTTCTTATCCATAGTCTTGTATTTCGTGTCAACCCTGGCTTCATTATGCTCTTCTGCATTACTCAAATCTTACTGTAAATCAGCAATTCTGCACTCCAATGGCTGAATATCCTCAGCCCTCTGCTCTATGGACTGCATAGGAACAACCCTAAACTCTGGATACTGAAATATTTCAGCAGTAAACTCTGTTGGCTGAAAGTTTTCAGCCCTCTGTGTCTCTGTAAGCTGATCATAATCAGCTGGAAACTCTGTTTGCTAAATTTCTTCAGCACTCGACTCTTTTTGCTGAGTCACCTCAGCCTCTAACTCAATCTGTGACACAAAATCTGCAATTTCATGAAACATGTCCAGGGATTGCACTAGTACATTACTATGACAACTCTGCATATTAGTTTTCAGCATATCTTCCATCTCTGTCATCGTATCTGCACAAATCATACTGTCATACATCTCATCTATATGCTCATCATCCTCTAAAATTCCTGCATTTTTCAAATTTTTCTCTTTCTTGCATATGTACTGCCTGGCAGCTCTAGACAACCTAGAAGTCTTCTGATAACTCATCGAACTGTTTGTTGAAATCCCAACAAAACTGGAGGAGAAAACACTGCTGCCAGGAGGCGAGAACTCCAATCTCCTCTGCTCTGTACCACCGTCGTCTCGCGAAACGGCGGTATCTAATGAAAACCCGAATCCCTCACAGTGGGCAAAGATGCATCTCTGAGAGTATCTCTGTTTCTAACATGGTTCACACACACAGTCATAACCTGTACTGCTCTCATGCCATCTTTACTGCGAATCCGTGCATAAGCAGGTCCATCATCCATTACCTTTGTTTCCATGTGCATCTCTGTGATGAATGGCTGTCCAAGAATTATAGGATAAGAGCATGAATCCTGCAAAAAAGAAATGGAAATCCTCCTCTACATCACCAATAGAAACCCTGACACTGGGATAGGCAGCATACAAATCACCTGCAGTATTGTTGGCGGCTCTCATACAACACCCATGCTCTACATCCATAGGCCATCTGCTACTTTCATAAACTCCACAAACTATGAGATTAATCTCTGAACCATGATCCACCAAAGCAACATAAGGCACCTGTTTCTCTCCAATCTTTACCATCGTCTCTGTAGTTGCCCTAGCCCAATGACTCCGCGAAAAGTGACTACGCGGTATCAAGACAGGCTCATCAGTTTCAGCATAATGCATAGGCTGAACCCTCTTCTCTATCTGTGGAAAAATAGAAGCATTCTCAACCAAAACCTTATCTTCATCCTCATCCAACTCCCCAATCAAAACTCCCTGTGTATCAGTAGTAGGCAATGCATGTCTTTTCCTCTTCAGGACCTCCTAAAACTGATCTTGAAACTCTCTTTTCGAGATGCCCAAAACCTCAGAAACAGTGAAAGTCACCTCACTGCCAAGTATCTTGTCATTAAAAATTTTCTTCATGTCCGTGGATGTCTCAATATCAGACATCAATCTAAACCCTGGCTGCTTTCTCTCTCTAGGCACTTGCCTCTTTTCTCTCTTTTGAGCATCTTCCATCTGTCGTTCTGGCCCTGGTCTCAAAGACGGTCCTGCAGTAGGTGGAGTAACAAACTCACCCCCTCTAGTCTTCTTAGCTACACTTGGATTTTCTTTATCCCTCTTACGCTTCTCCTCAACAAGTACATCTGCTCCCTGAGACTTAGCCAAATAGGCATAAATAGAGTACCTGTCAACAGGCGAATCCCAACCTGTCTCTGATGTAATGCTAGAGCCTGCACTAGTCAAAACAGTTTGCTGAATTTTTCCCTTGTTTGCAGTCTCCATAGCATAAGTCCATAGTACTCACTGATTCTCTGATCCCTTCTCAATCGGGACTCCATATGCAGAAGCATCTCCTCTAGCTGTCACATAAGAAGTACGCGCAGCCATGTCATCCACTAACTTCTTCATTCCACCTTTACCAAAGTTGGTAGCAAGCGGAGCTCCTGTTTCAGTCAACCAAATCTTACCATCTTGTCCCCAAAATACCAAATTCTTCCTCCTTGCATCCTGAAAAGATTCACAATCCCTACAATGTTGATGGTCCGTACTATCGCACCAAATACATCTCCCATCTCTCCTAGGTGCACTAGGAGCACTCCTAGGTGTAGTAGGAGCACTAGAAGAAATAGTAGGCACAGTCGAAGCAAACTGCTCTTTCAAATTTCCCACCAACTCCGCTTTAACTGACTCTAGTGTCAAATCCGTTATGCCTTTGATTATGTCATCAAGAGAGGTAGGCACCGATGGAGTGGATGGTTTTGGAGCAGAAGGTGCAGGCATCCGTCGTGGAATAGGAGGAATAGGAGGAGTGGAAACAGTAGGCACTACCATAGGCCAAAAAACTGGCTGAGGAGGAGAAGAAATAACAGGGATAGAAGTAGGCATAGGAGCAGATGATGGTGTCGGTGTCATAGAACCATTCTATAGGCGGGTCTTCCATATCCTTCTCTTGGTCAAAGTCGAGACTGCATCCTGGGCATCCTGCCAATCTGTTGTAAGACCCATAGGCTTCGTGCGATCCTCAAGAAGCTCTCCCAATTCTTCATGATGAGCAGGATCTGCAGCTTGCAAGAAAAGCTCAACTTTTTCAACATCCAATGCTCTTTGTTCAATGGCATCAAGCTGACTATACCTCTCTTCAAATTCCCAAATCAACTCTGAAGCAGCTAGACCTTTGTTTGGCATGTAGACCCACTCTTGGAATGACCGTCGTGTAGCCATCCCAAAGTCCTCAAGGAAATACTCTTCTTTCAGGGCCTTCTTAAAATCTTGCCAATGTGTATTTTGAATAAAAATATCAGTCACTTTTGCCCTCAAGGCGGGTGTGACAAGACGAAGGAAGTACTTACTCATAAGTCCAGATGGAACTCCAAAAAAACCCATCTTGATCTCATATGTCTTCAAATATGCTGAAACATTACGGCCATCAAATAGCTTCCATATTATCCTAAGCTTTTAGTCTCCTAAGAGGAGATTCGTATGTAGAATGCGTGGTTTAGATTCGGGAATGTTACATTCTCTCCCCCTTGGAGGAATCGAGATGTCCTCATCTCGAGATAAACTTGGGATATTGATGATTGAGAGTGCTTTCATCTATCCAAGTGGCATCCTCTTCGAGATAATCTTTCCACTGGACGAGGCATTCTCTCAAGTTTCTGGATCTCAGTTGTCTCTCCCTAACATCTAAGATCTTGTCAGGCCTTAGTTTAAGGACTCCTTGACTAGGCATTACAACTTGTTGGTCATCAAGTACATGGTTAGGATTAGGTACATACTTCTTCAATAAGCTGATATGGAATACATTATGAACTTTTAGGTTCTCAGGGAGTTGCAGTCTATAAGCATTAGGTCCTAGGCATCTAAGGAACTTGTACGGTCCACAATACCTTGGACTTAGCTTTTTGCAATCTCCTAAGGATAGGGAACTCTTCTTTGGACGTACGTGAATGAAGACCATGTCTCCTTCCTCGAAGATTCTATCTTGATGCTTTAAATCCGTGTATGCCTTCTGCCTATCCTTGGCGGCTTGGATGTCATGTCTTATTGACCTTATTTGGTCATCCATCTCTTCCAACATCTACCTTGAAGCTTCAACTCTCAAGGTTGGATCTAAGAAGTTTAGGGGGCTTCGACAGTCATGACCATACAATGCTTGGAAAGGGGTCATCTGAATGCTTTGTTGGTAAGAAGCATTGTAGGCAATTTCAACCAAAGGCAAATATTGAATCCACCTTTTTGGCTCACGAGAGCAGTGCGCCCTAAGTATATCCTCGATGATTTGATTAACTCACTTCGTTTGGCCATCAGTTTGGGGATGGTAAGCTGTGATAAAATAGAGTTTAGTCCTAATGGCTTCAAAGATAGCTCTCCAGAAATGTGATGTGAAGAGAGAATCACGATCACTAATGATTATTCTAGGTAACCCATGTAGTTTGAATATCTCCTTGATAAACAATCTTGCAATATCTGAGGCTTTATAGTTTGTTTATACTGGAACAAGGTGTGCAACCTTAGTCAGCATGCCAACCACAACCATGATGGAGTTGTATCCTCCCTGAACTTTGGGTAGGCCAATGACAAAGTCCATACTGATGAATTCCCATTTCATTTTAGGAATGTCAAGCGGTTGCAACTTCCCTGGCTTTTTGACATGTTCGGCTTTGATACGTTGACAAGACAAACACTCGGTGACATATTTGAGAATGTCACCGTTAAGCCTCTCCCAATGGTAGCTCTTACTAACTGCATTGAGAGTCTTGGGATAGCCAGGATGTCCTGAGAAAGGGGAATCATGAGCTTCCCACAATATCTTTTGCTTAAGTGACTGGCTTGCCAGTATACATAGCCTCGTTCTATAGTACACAAGTCCACTATTGACAGAGAATTCATGATACTTAGCCTGCAACTTTTGATCCTGATCCTTGATAGAGATCTCCCTTAGCATATTTTGATAGGCTGGATCATGGCATGCTTCGTCTCTAGCTAACTCAACTATTGGATTGTTTGGCATAGATATCTTTGTAGCTAGAGATCTGGCTGTTGATGGATTTTGCAAGATTAATGAGTTAAGGAATGCCTTGTAAATGAGTGCATCGGCAACTACATTCTCTTTTCGTGGTCGGTACTTGATTTCAAAGTCATACTCCTCCATCACTTCAATCCACCGATGTTGCCTCATGTTGAGCTCATTCTGGGTAAAGATCCACTTGAGACTCTTATGATTAGTCACTAGAGTAAACTTGTTACCCAACAGGTAGTGTCTCCAAAGCTTTAGAGCATGGATGACAGCTAATAATTCTAGATAATGTGTAGCATAATTCTTCTCATGACTCTTCAATTTCCTTGAAGAGTATGCCACTGGATGACCTTCCTGCATGAGCACACAACCTAAGGCAAGTGTGCTAGCATCTGTTACTACCTCGAACTCCTTATTAAGGTCTGGAAGTTTTAGGATAGGTATTGATACCAAACTTTGCTTCAATCTATCAAAGCTGGGTTGTTCGGGAGTTGACCATGCAATGGATGTTTGCTTCTTCAGTAAGTCTGTCAAAGGTGTTGCAATCAAAGCATAGTTTTTTATGAAGACCCTATACCATCCTGTCAATCCAAGAAAGCTGCGTATTTCTTTGATAGTTGTTGGTATTGGCCATTCTAGCACATCTTTGACCTTGGTTGGGTCCACTGAGATTCCTTCTACTGATACGATGAATCCCAGATATTCAATCTGATGTTTGAAGAATGCACACTTCTTCATCTTAGCATACAGCTTATGTGACCTTATTGTCTCAAGGACAATCCGAAGTTGGGTCTCATGATCTTCCTCATGTTTGGAATAGACTAAAGTGTCATCAAAGAAGACGAGCACGAAGTCATCAAGATATGGCCTAAAGATATCCTGCATTAACTTTTTGAAGGTGGCAGGCACATTCGTAAGCCCGAATGACATAATTGGGAATTCAAGTGTCCATATCTTGTGTTGAAGGCCATCTTTGAAATACCTTCATCCTTGATTCTTATCTGATAGTAGCCAGACCTGAGATCAATCTTGGAGAAGATCTTTGCACCCTGAAGACGATCAAGAAGCTCATCTATTCTAGGAATAGGGTATTTGTTCTTAACAATTGATTGATTCAACCCTCAGTAATCAATACATAGTCGAAGCGTTCCATCTTTCTTTTTCTGGAACAGTACGGGAGCTCCCCATGGTGAGCTGCTAGGATAGATGTAGCCGTGATCTAGCAGTTGCTTGAGTTGTTCCTTTAGCTCAATTGCTTCCGAGATAGACATTCTATAAGGTCTCTTTGCAATTGGCGCAGCTCCTGGTACTAGATTGATCTCATGATCCACTTCTCTTTGAGGCAGGAGTTCTATCAACTTCTCAAGAAATACATCCACGTATTCCTTTAGCCATGAAGGTCCTTCACTAGAATCCTGCTTCTGATCTAACTTGTTGAGCTTAATCAAGTAGACATGTAGTCCTTTTCTGACTCCCTTTATAATCCGAGATGCTTTGGCCAATTGAATTTTTGGCTTTTTTGCCTCACCTTGAGTTGTGACTAAATCCCATTTAGAGTTTCGAAAGGAAATTTGGCCCTTTCCACAATGAATGTGGGCATCATTAGGTTTAAGACAATCCATTCTGAGTAGACACTCATTGATACCTAAATTCATGACTCTGAATTTGACCAAAGTCGTCTTTCCTCCTAAAACGAATTCCACCTTAGCAGTTTTCCTGGTACAATTAACCTCACGACCATTTGCCAATTCCACAAGCAAGATAGGTGCTTCTACTCTAGCTATTCCTAATCTTTTTGCACAAGCTGGTGAGATAAATGAATGTGTATTGCCACAATCAATCAAGGTTTTAAAACCTTTACCTTGGTAGTCCAATGGTGTCTGAATCACCGAGAACTAGCGATTCGGCCCTTTCTTATGAAGAGCGGCATGGAATGTCGCCCTTTCAAACTCTGCTTCCATGGTTGGGTCTTCTTCTTCTTCGCACATTTGCCTATTGGCAACGGAGGAGGTTCTTCCTCTGTCTCCGGTAGTGGCTCCCTGACCACAGCTTGTTCCTTGGAAAGGTGCTTGGAGATGTTGTCCTCCAAGCTTGGGACATTGCCTCTTGAAATGACCGGGCTCGTTGCAGTGGAAGTAGCGAAGGTTTTGGCTAGTGCTTTGAGTAGGAACAAAGTTGTTGACATTTTTAGTTCTTTCTTTCTTTCTTTGTCCTTGATTCTGACCTTGAACTCTCTTCATTTGAGGCCTGAATGCTCTTCTATTCGGGTCATTATAAGACCAAGTTTTGTTACCTCTTGGTCTAGCCTGCACCTCCTGAATTATAGGCGCAGCTCCAATAAGTGCATCCTAAAGATTTGATGGACGCATAGATTCGAGACGGGTATTTACTGGTGGATTTAAACCAGCACAAAATTTTGACACCTGCTGTGTCATGTCCATCTGTGGCATATACTTAAGAAGTGAAACAAATTTAGAGTAGTATGCGTCAAGAGTGAGTCCCAGCTGTCTCATTCATTTTCTGTGTGCGATATGCAGGTAGTAAGTATCTTCCCTGCATGGCTTTCTTCAGCTTCTCCCAAGTAATGGATCCTTCTGCGATCCCTTGATCTCTGCACCATTGCTTCCACCAAAGCCTGGCTTTGCCGGTGAGCTTCAGCTTGGCGAGCATAGCTTGGTTGGCGGGTGCAGTACCGCGACTGCTTCAAAGTAATCCTCCATGGATTCAATCCAAATTTCAGCATCTACTTGCACAGACCTGCCTCTCTTGTCAAATTCGGGCGGCTTAATCTGCTTGAGAAGAAATTTCTTCTCATGGATTACAGCAGTACTTGATGTAGGAGGTGAACTGGGATTCTATACCTGGGGTTGTGCCTGGACTTGGATTTCTTAACGTTATTAATTGTTAATCGTTACAATTTATATTTCATCTCCATTTCTGCTATCAATCAAGCAATCTAACCACTTAACTTCATATCACTTCCCATGCACAATCAGACATTGATAAAAGAAGTTTTTTTGTATTTATATGGGCATAGCCCTTTTGGAATACAACATTTCCTTACAATGATAAGGCAACTATTTACATTTAGTTTGGGGAGAATAATGTTGTATTACATTTATCTACAGGAACTGGATAATAGTATGGTTTTGGGTCATGGATCTTCAGGAATTGGTAAGTCATTGGAAGTTCAGGGTATCCTTCCCTTTGGAACCCATTCTTCTCATGGCGCCCCAACACTTTAATCCTGTCTCGGTGGGGATTACACGGGTCACTTTCTCATATACATATGAGTTCAGCTCAACCCTCCGACCTCGAATATGTAAAGTTAAGTTTACATGAGCCTCAACAAAAATGAATAGCTTCATGACTTATAGGTCTTCCAACCACTTGATTCTCTTTAGGTTGGTCTGAAGGTACGCAAACCAGTGGGCAGCGATATAGTAGATTCTTGAGGCACCCGTCCATCTTCATTCCATGTACAAAGGCAATGGATTATAAACACGCTCTAGGATATTCATCATCCGAACCCTTTGTCGATAATTCGGGGAATGCATCGCAGTCATAAACATGACTCGGAACACTAAGAACTTATTCCATGCTTCATAGTTCTGCAGGACAGCATTGAAAGTAAGAAAATATTTGGAACAACAACGTCATTTGCTTTACTTCATCTTATTAAGATCTCATAAAAACAAATCCTTCGTTGGTTTACTCTGATACCAACTCTAACTTGTCCACCTGTTATCTTTAGGGCATGTCTTAGTAGTCCATCGGAAAGGATGTCTAAAAAGCTCCGCCTGACACTCCCATGGAATGTTACGGGGCTTGCGATCTAGGAATTTCCACGTCTGCCACATGTAGCGGAAGTATTCCAGCCGTTCCCACTTAGGACCGACCTGAATTAGGTTTTTTCCTATTGGTCATTTCCTAACGGCAACTAGCGTCGAACTCGAGAGAACTACTTTACGTAGAAACGCCAGGTTCGAAACGGATTCACGCTGCACTTGGTTCAAGGAGAATGGGAAACGAGAGGGAGGAGAAGCTCAATCTCTCTGCCATAAGGCATAGTCCCATTCCGTTCCCCTAAAACAACGTAAATAGAGATCATTTATAACTTAGACTCTAGGTCAACGCTCTTACTGTTCGTGTCCTTTGAACGATCTTCGTGATGTCCATCGTGACTTGAGAAAAGTTCCCAGCCAACCGGGACCACCCATCCGTAGGACGGACCTATGGCCACATCCTTCGCACTTTTCTCAGGTTATTTTAGTTATTTAATTACCTAATACATTTAGTTGGACATGTGTCAATCAGCTTCCTTAATTAACCCGTTAGGCATTAGTTCTTTCACATAATCATAGCACTTGACATAGAAAAACAATGTCAAACAAGTTCATTTTTCAACAAGTTATCATATTTATCTTTGAAATACATAAAGTCCAACCCGTAGGCTTATCCACAATCTGCCAGAAGGCTATCCAGCAATCCACAGGGATTACTAATCCAACATTTTCCCCGTAAACTAGTATGGGGGCCTCGAGATCCAATCCCGAGTCACGTTGGCCTCTTGTGCAAGGCCCTGAAGGTGAGGGATTTACGGCCAGAGCCCCCCTTGGCACCAAGCGTCCTCGTGCTCCAAGTAGCGCTCAACAGAGAGTCCTCTCACGGCAGGTTTGGTCCACCTTCTCCGTGCGGTTAACAACCCCCTTGGTTAGGGTCAAGTAGGTAGTCGGAGGTAATAGAAGCTACCTCTCCCTTCAGGCCTTCAACCTGAAGCATTAGATATCTTTTCATCCCTTAATTCTTTGAGCAAACAAGGCAAAACAGTGCTCTTAAAACTGTTACAAGCACAATTATTTCCATTGATCGTTATTTTTGGCCAAGTGCTAAGGAGTGAATCCTTCTTTCTGAATGCATGCAGCACTCAATCTGGGATTAATTTTGACTTGGCAAGATCCCCTATATCCTGGGTTAGGGCGGTACTCTATTAACCCGACTTGATCAATACCTTAAGTTCATATGTTATTCCAAGTTATTGATTGGTCTTTTTCTTCTAAGCAAATATCTAATCCCCATATCTTGGTCACTTTATCCAAGAAAGGTACTGTACCAGGACAATTATTTATCCTCTTGCAAGATAAACTTGCATAAGAATCTGCCAATCTCATTCTAAGGAATTATCCATTCCCTTGTGATTAAATCACAAGATCATGAAACTCTCCAACTTTTTGCACAGGTATCGCATCAAACTATGGGACTATTCCACCCATCAACGGTGTCTTCTCACTACGGTATCATGATTAGATATAACAATCCGTCCTGATTGTATTAGGCCGACATTGTCCGTCCTAGGGTTCCGAGTTTCATCTTCTTAGCGAGAGATTCTTAGGAAAAACCCTAGATCCCTTCTCGCAAGTATATTCCAATTTTCCTAACTTCCGTGAATGTGGGCAAGTCTTTAGGGTATCGGAGTTTCAGCTTTGGTAATACGAGCGACTAGGTAATGTCCCCAACGTGCTAACCCTAGTTAGTTCTTTGGGATATGTTGCATTGAATTAACCCTTCCTAGACGAGTACCTCACGGTTTTAGTTGTTTAGGTTTAAACCAACTTAAGCTGTCTATTTTTTGAAGATAATTACGCTACCATTTCCATAACTACATGATTCATTGTCTATGTGTAATTTGATTTTCAAACCCTAACTTTTCGGTTTAAGATCAAAGCATAGGTTAAGTTATAGCCTAATTCCAATTAATCATCTTATAACATGCAAACAAGATTCATGCTAAAACAAGTAGCCTTTTTCTACTTTCATTTCCTAATGAACTTGTCATATGCTGAACTTACACACCCTTTCCTTGATTTAAGTTTTTAGGCCACTTGCCTAGAGTTAAATCTTCTTCTAGCAATTTCCTACGGTTGTTAGCAACTTTCTTTAGGAATCATTTTGAAATAAATGTTCAATAATGCAATATGCAATTTATTTCTTCCATGCTTAATCGACGTGTACTATCATAATTCCATTTTGTAAAAATGGACATTAATCTAATTTCAATTCATTGTAATGCATAAAAACTACTTGCTAGAAATGCATAGCAATCTTCTGCTCACTTTATTTTGTTCGTTTTATTGAAAATACTAATGACCAAACTCTTCCGTCATGAGCTATTTCTTTTAAATTAACCAAAGTATGTAAAATGAAAAATGCATCCTATCTCCAAAAATCATCCATGCACGATTGAATTATAATGACGTGAATAAAAATTAGGAAGAAAAACCTGGACTTGTGGTGAGATGTCCACGTGGATGTTAGGAGACGATCCTCCTGCGGCTGTGCCTTGTGCTTTCTTAGGAGCCATTGCGAATGCGGCCTTTCCGTCTTGGATGCAGATTTATGACCTTGGCCGTCTCCTTTGCATGCGTAGCTCCCCTTTGTGAAAGCTTGCACCGTCTTTCAAAAACAGTTTTAGAAGGTTTCCTCCTTGAAGTAGGGATTTCACGATTAGAACCTTATAACAGTCAAGAATGACATTGTGGAAATGCTAAGGGAAAGTTCTCAATTTTCGAGGATATAAGAGACTTCTTGAGAAGGGCAATAGGAAGGATTTTAAGAGCCCACAAGTACATATGAATTTGAGTGGGGACTTCCCACGGAAAGGGTCTTTAAACCCCAGCCTAAAGTGGGCAAAAGGGCTTGATTTCAATGGGTTAACTGGGCTTTTAAACCCCACTTGAGAGGGCAATAAGAAGGCTCACGAAAAGGGGCTTTGGATCCCGGGGGGAAAATAAACTCTTGGTGGAAAAGAAAGGGGGGAAAAAGGGTGTGTAAGACCTTCAAGAGGGTTATTTTGTGTGGGGGGAAAGGGTTTTACCGTGCCCACATGAACAATGCTAGGTGGGAGCCCACAAGGAAAATTTGGGGGGAAGGGGGTGTAATATAAAAGGGCCTTAAGTAGGCCACATGAAGGGGGGCTTCTTAGCATGCTTTTAGAAGCTTCTGAAGCTTTTGAAAAGGGTAATGGAAGCCCCACATGGAAGGAATGGAGGCGTAGAAGAAGACCCGATTTCTGTAGTAGCGTCGACTTCCTCTCTCTCACACGCTTCCACCATGGCACTATGGCAGCGAACGCGATGCCTTCTCCACGGCAATGTCAGCAGTTTGTCCCTCCTTCTCTCTCCAAACCAACACTCCACTTCTCGGCTGGTGGAGATGTGGGCCTCTCCCAAGTCATGGTAGCGCAATGTTTTGGCTCCTCCCTCTCAACGGCCAGCATCAATCCTCTCGCTCCACGGCAGCGACCAACGGCAGTGTCAGAGTTCTTGACTCTTCCCTTTCTTTCTCCAAAGCTCCATAGCCATGGGTTTTATAGGGAGAGGGAGAGGTACCTCCCTCCCCTACGCGGCATCGGGCATGCCTTCGTCTGTCCCATGGCATCCAGTAAGTAGCTTGGTGGCCATTACTATTCCCTTCTTCTCTAGCACAATAGTCGGCTAGAGGAGAGAGGAATAACTAATTTAAAAAATTTGCTATTATCCTAACCTTTTAGTATCCTGAGAGGAGATTCGTATGCAGAATGCGTGGTTTAGATTCGGGAATGTTACAATCAATAAGAAACTTGTGGATATCCTATCCAAGATAGTCTCTGAAAAGAAATGGGACTCGGATACCAAATTATATGTGGTACTATGAGTGTATAATACGACGTTCAAATGAGCTACTGGTGGTCACACCCCATTCAAGCCAATATATGGAGAGGATTGTGTCCTACCTCTAGAGATCGAGTTGCCGCCGATGATAAGATTTGCAATCAATCATTCTTTGGGTAATGGGGTTGCCCTCTTAGAGCACTTACGACTTTGGCATACCTCGATGAGATTAGATTGCAGAGCTTGCTACATTAAGAGGTGACCAAGCGTTAGATGAAGTAGCTCCACGACCTAAAATTAAAGAAATACACTTTTAAGAAATGACTGCTAGTGTTGTTCTATGATGCGCATAGAGAACTATTTCCAAGAAAGCTGGAGCCGAAATGGGACAGTCCTTATAGGATTGTCAAGATTGGAAAGAATAAATCCACATCATTATTGGTAGATTATGAGGGTGTGGAGTTTAAGAATAAGGTTAATCTTGATAAGATTAAACCTTATTATTTCTAACTGGACTAATTACATAAGTGCCTTGCAGGTCTATGCACGATTGATCAAACATCTACAAGGAAACAACGATACAGGTTGATGGGTTGATTGATTCCTTATTTGGAGCACCCATATCTAGAGCAGTGATATCATCATGGAAAGCTCATTTGGTGGTACTAAGGCTATAAAGTGACTGAGGAAGACGACGGAACATTCGTTTGGGATATTAAGGTCTTCTGTCAACACTATTTGTAGATTTTTACGAGAGTCCCTGTAGTCTTTAATGATGAAGCTGGGATGGAACCATCAGTTCATCCGCTAAATATGTTAAATTTTGACTATCATAATTACGAATATAGGGAGTTTTGGATGGCTAGCTGTGTAAACCCATTGTGGATGTACACATTATATTTTGATGGGGCGTCCAGGGGCCCTAACAAAAAAAGATATGTTGTAGTTATTTGAGATCTCCAATGTAGAGTTACAATGAAATTAGCTGCTTTTCTCGGGGTAGGATTCACTAACAACATGGCAGAGTATAAAACCTTAATTATGGGACTGAATATTGCCAAGAAAGGTGGTATTCGGTAGTTGTTAGTAAAAGGGGATTCCCAGTTGATCTTAAATCAACTCAATGGGACATATACAGTCTGGAATCCCATCCTTCCTATGTATCATTGAACTACTATAACTCTACTTGATGAATATGAGAGCATCTCTCTTCAACTAATTCCATGTTATTGGAATCAATTTGTGGATTCATTAGCCAATTTTGCTTATCAAGAGGACCTCTTCTTCAAATATGGTCCTAGTCCGGATGTTTTTATTGATAATGAGACCGTGACTTGTCGGGAATGTTGTCAAACCATGCATTATATGGCAGGTGATGGTTGATATGGGTAATGCGAAGAGTAGCCGAGACCCATCTACCATTATTATCCTGGACCCACAGGTTGATTCAACGACATGTTATGTGTACGCCTCTTGCTATGTATGCTAGAGGTATAGGTTAAAACTTGATGCATTTAGTTATTTTTCCCTTGGAATAGAGCCTATTTTTGTATATTGGCCTTCTTCCAAGGAGGAATCTATATGAGCTAGTTTGATTGATTTCTTTAGGCCAAGAGGGCCAATTGTTTTAAGGGTTTAATGTTTGATTTATTTAGGCCAAGTGGGCCAGTTAGATTGCAGTACAAATAAGATATTCCTTTAGGCCAAGATGGTCCTATGTGTGTTTGGTGTAGGTATGTTTAATGGGTTTTTGTTTTAGTGATTGCATCATACAGGTTGACAAAGTCGCTGGAGGGAGCCTTTGCTGTGGAGGAGCTTCTTGTGGCCATTCGAGGTGGTTTCATCCCCTTTTCGAGTCTTTTTTCCCTTAAGAAATTAATGATACATATATGCCTATGAGGGTTACTTTTTTATTTTTGTTGGGGGACCAACAATCGAGGCATGAAGTCCTAGGTTTAGTTTTGGTATGCCTATGGGAGGTTTGAGTAGTCATTGCCTCATGCAAAGGCATTGTTAGGCACTAAAAGGCCTCTTTTAGATGGGAGTTCTAGTAACCCTGTTATACTGACCTGCTAGGCGGCTAATCTAGGAAGTCCTGTTAAGTGTGAGATAGTTGACAAAGCTTACTAAAAATACCCAAAAGAAAAAAACCCAAAAAATCTGAAAGAAAATATATGAATATATGGAGGTGTGTAAAAATGGGTTTTAACCCCTAAAACAATAAAAAATATAAGAAAGAAAAATCTTTGAGCGGTTGTTTATCACCTTGTGAAGGCCTGGTAGGTTCCTGGGGGACAAGACAAGACCCAGGCCCACCCAGGGCCAATGCCTTGTCTTCCTAGGGGTGGTAACTAGCTGAAACACAAAGAATAAAAGAAGGTTTGAGTGAAAATAAAAGTGAGCATTAGAAACGGATTAACTGTTGCCTTGTGAGGAATTGGTGGGTTCTTGGGTACTGAGATAGGATCTAAGGCCGATGCCCTGTTCTCCTTGGGTCACTACGCTCAGCTCCCTCCTTTTTACATGCTCGAGTATGGAAAATAAGAGTTTAAAGGACCAATGTGCTAAAAGATAATATTTGTTGATGAGGCTATAGGAGTCCTCGTCTAGTAGGAGCTCCTAGTTGAGTTGTCCTGGGTAGGTAGTTCATACCACCACTTAGGATGACCTCTTGGATAGTGTAACGTATCTGCTTGACCACTTGTGGGACACGTCTTAGTAGCCCATCGGGAGGGGAGTCTTGAAAGCGCCACCTGACACTCGCAAGGAATGTCACACAGTTTGTGATCTAGGTCTTCTCGAGTCTACCCTAAAGCGGAAGTATCAGGCCATTCCCACTTAAGACCGACCTAAAGTTAGGGTTTCTTTCCTATCAGCCAAGTCTCTAGGAAGTAGCTAGCGTCCAGCTCCAGATGAACCACTTTGCATAGGAACATCTGAGTCAAAGCAGATTTATGCTGCACTTGGTTCGTAGAGAATGGGAAACAGCACCCACGGAGAGACCTCTTGCGACGAGTTTGGTCCATGTACCCGGTGAGGCTAATCAACCCCCTTGGATAGGGCCAGGCAGGCACTCAGAGGTAACTGAACCTGCCTCTCCCTCCAGGATTTTAACCTGAAGCATTAAATATTTTTCCTTGAATTAGTTCCTTGAGCAAAGAAGTTCAAACAATGTACCTAAGTATACAATCACGATCATTTCAGACGTCGTTCGTACTACCAACTACTAAGGTGTGATTCCTTCTTCTCGAATACTCCCAGCATTCGGTCCTCGATTGTTCGCGACTTGGTGAGATTCCAAGGGCTTGGCAAGCTAGGTTGCTTGTTTCCCCTTTTTCTGTGGGTTAGGTTTTGTACCCTACCGACCCTAATTATCCTTACCTTAGGTCTCCTTGTAAAATAGATCATGGACAACCCCATCATCCTTGGTTGGTCAACTTGCTTCTTGGCAATTCACAATTTCTCTAAGTTTGAAAAATCGGTCCCCAAGAGAGAGAGTTGTAGTAGGGCGACTACTCGACCTCTTAACGAATCTAACTAGTAATTAGATCTCGCCTCCCTTGGCCTATGATGTAGTTGCAACATCTAATGATTTAGTTGCCATAGCATCTGACCTTGTATATTAGTTGCATGAGATAGGTAGTAGTGCCTATCTTGAGGAATTACATCTCTTTGTTGATATTACTAGTATTCGTGTCCTAAGGCCTGGTACCCTCTCATTACTCGCAACATAGAATGATTGAAGTGCGAGATCGTTGGATTAACTCTGCAAGCGCCTATCTTTTCATATTGATTGTAACTATCACTTCATGCGTATTATATGCTTTTCATCAAATGAAATATAACCCTTTTCCTTTTCATACATTTACTTATGCGTGCAAATTGCTTATGCATGTAGGTTATGCTATGTACGTTCCAATGATATTGAAATAAAAACATAATCTTTTCCATTCCCATGCAAGTCACACGAAATAGAACGCAATTGCTTATGCGAAAATATAACCCTTTTATTCTTCTCCATAGCAATTACCTATTCAATCTTCCACGAATCAACCTATTTATGGTCCTCATGAGGGATGTTTTTTAATTGCACAAATGCATTGTGTACAACATCACTCATTCTTGCCAACGTAAGTTACCCAATGCAAACCTTCCAATGCACATGAGCATTGGAATATATATTTAACCTATGTGCATGATGCAACCAGGACATTATTGCATGAGTGCATCTTTTAACACATGAACCATATATTCACGAATGCAATAGCCTTTCATCATGATGGTGCGGGAAATGTAAGTACCTTGTGATGCGATCTAAAACTTTCCCAAACATTCCTATGATCTTTTAAAACATAGCATTCAATTATAGTAAATTTTCAATGTGATTAAGTCTACCCTATGCGAATTTATACTTATTGCACCCATATCATGTGGAAATGAAGAAGGTGAATTTGATAGAACCTGAACTTCCACAAGAGGGGTATTATCAACTCTCGCGCTTTGGGTGGGGACTCCTACATGTGCTCCTCTTACTCCTGCATGTACTCCTCTTGTGTGGTGCTTTGGGGCCATCGCAATTGGGGCTAGGGTAGGTGGAGGGTGTGCTGATATTCAGTGCAACTTGCAGTGCTTTCCTCCCGCAAGGGAACTCCCTTCGCGGACGAATTGCATCCTTTACACGATTCTATGGGTGAAGCACCCTTAAGAAGGATCTTTATGGGAGCTTCTAGAAGCTTCTTGGAAGCTTTTTTTTTTCTTTTTGGTTTCTGACAGGGGGTGTCATGCTGATGGAGATGAGATGATGATGATGATGGTGATGACGGCTTTGGCAGCCTAGCGGCACTTAGGCCGAGCAGGGGAGGGGCTGGTGGTGCTGAAGATCACTAGGGGGGCACTAAAATCAGGGGCCGGGGGGGGGGGGGGGGGGGGGGGGCGGCGCCTACTGATCACCGGGGGGGCTACTGAAGACGACGAGGGGGAGGCTCCCCTTTATAATGGGGAGGGGGTGGTATATGGGGAGGAGATGGCCATTTAACGGCCGCCACCTCTCCACATGGGGGGACTGCATGCCCCCCCTTTCCCTTTCTTAGTTCCCTCTCTCTCTCTCTCTCTCCCCGACATGCTATCAGCGGGGAGAGAGAGGGAGGTAAAAAAATTTGAATGAAATTTAAAAAATCTTAAAAGGGGGGTTCATATGCATGGGGGATGTTACATCCTCTCCCTCTTAGAGGAATCGAGATGTCCTCATCTCGAGAAGATCTGGGGTATTGTTGGTTGAGAGTATTTCCATCCATACAGGTGGCATCCTCTTCGGGATAATCTTTCCACTGGATGAGGTATTCTCTCAAGGTCCTTGATCTCAAATGGCTCTCCCTAACATCTAGGATTCTATCAGGCCGTAGAGCTGAAGGACTCCTTGGCTAGGCATTACAATTTGCTAATCATCAAGTACATGATTCAGATTAGGTAGATACTTTTTTAATAGGCTAACGTGGAATACATTATGAATCTTTAGAGTTGCGAGCAGCTGTAGTTTGTAAACATTAGGCCCTAGGCACTTGATGATCTTATAAGGTCCACAATACCTTGGACTTAGCTTCTTGTACTCTCCCAAGGACAATGAACTCGTTTTAGGGCATATACGGATGAAGACCATATCACCTTGGACGAAGGATCTGTCTTACCATTTCAAGTTAGCGTAAGCCTTCTGTCTATGCTTGGCAGCTTGAGTGTCTTGTCTTATTGATTTGATTTGATCATCCATGTCTTCTAGCATCTATCTTGAAGCTTCTAGCCTCAAAGTTGGATCTGAGAAGTTCAAAGGGGTACGACAATCATGCCCATACAATGCTTGAAAAGGGATCATCTGAATACTCTGTTGGTAAGAAGCATTGTAAGCAAACTCAACGAGTCTGGTAAGTATTGAATCCACTTTTTGGGTTCGCAGCAGCAGTATGCCCTAAGCATACCTTCAATGACTTGATTGACTCGCTCTGTTTGACCATCCATTTGGGGATGGTAAGCTTTAGTACTGAAACACAGTTAGTTCCAATAGCCTCAAAGATAACCCTCCAAAAGTGTGATGTGAAAAGAGAGTCACGATCACTAATGATTCTTCTAGGTAACCCATGAAGTTTGAATATTTCCTTGATGAATAATCTTGCGATGTCTAAAGCTTTATAGTTCGTCTTGACAGGGATGAGATGTGCAACCTTGGTGAGCATATCTACTACAACCATAATAGAGTTATATCCTCCCTGAACTTGGGGTAAGCCAACAATGAAGTCCATACTAATGAACTCCCATTTCATTTGGGGAATGTCAAGTGGTTGAAATTTCCCAGGCATTTTAACATGTTTTGCCTTAATGCGTTGACAAGACAAACATTCCGTGACATATTTGAGTACGTCTCCCTTGAGCCTTTCCCAAAAATAGCTCTTCCTGACCATGTTAAGGGTCTTGGCATAACCAGGATGTCCAAAGAAAGGGGAGTCATGGGCTTCCCAAAGTATCTTCTGCTTGTGTAATATTCTGAGACACAAGCGTGAACTGTCTCAAATAAAAAAGAAATTGGATTAATGAATTTTTTTTTTCCCCCTTATCCCCCCAGCCGACTCACGAGCTGCAGGGGGAGGGAAATAGAATGGCCAGCAAAGCTCCTTGCTGTAGCTTCCTCATCGCGGATCGCCATGGAGTCGAGAGGTAGGGAGGGAGGATCCCCCTCCCCTCCCCTATTTAAATCAGGGGCCGCAGACTGAAGGGGGGCGGCCAGAAGATCAAGAGGACGAAGCTGCCCTGAAGGGGGGGCGATGTCGCTGAGCGAGGGGAGAGGAAAGGCTGTGTGAGAGGGAAGAAAAAGCTGAGGACGAAGAGGCTGTGTGGGAGTAGAAGGATCTCAGAGGCTGCCACCCAGCGAGTAACTGCAGCCGCGCTGCGTGAAGGGCCGCCGCCTGTCGAGGAGGGTTCCAAATTCTCCGCCAGCTATCTGCCGATGCCCCTGCACCACGGCCATTTCTCCCTGCCATGTCATCAGCCATCATTTTAAGCTCCTCCCCAATCATTTACCTTATCAAGCTTCTTAGAATCTTCTTTTAAGAAGTTTCTAAGGGGGCTTCTATAAGCCCCATTCACACAAACCATCTATAAGTCCTTTCCCACTAGCCACCCCAAGTTCTTAAGGGAATCCATTTTGGTGGAAGATTTCCTGCGCATGGGGGAGGGAAAACTCCCATCTTCCTTAAGCCATGTTTCCTTGTGGCCACCCCGAGGTTTTAAAAGAAGCTCATAAAGCCTCCATTCTCGCAAGCTCCATTCGTAAGATCCCTTTCTACAAAACCCCTTGTAAGGCCTCAATTTTCGAAACTCCATTCGTAAAAGCCCCCATTCCCAAGAGCTCTTGTAGGAGCCCCATTTCCACAAACCAAGCTCCAACCCCACAAGGCCTCCCATAAGCCCAAATCCCACAAGACCGGTATTCTCAAGGATCCGCACTTGGGAAGGAATCTCTGGCATACAAGCAAGAAGGGCAAGATCTTGAGGCTACTTGCAAAGGCTGAGGAGTTTCACCGATCGCGTAAGGGTAAAGGCAAATCGGAAGTCACAAGGCATGCCTACAGGAGGATCTTCTCCTAATATTCACGTGGATATTTCCCCAAACCCACAAACCCAGGAGGGAGCCTTTCAAAAAACTACTTTTGACGAACGGTGCAAGGGAGCGACTGTGGAATTCTAAGGAGGAGTTGTAAAGCTGCTTCCACGTTTGAAAAACTACAATTGCGATGCCTCCTAAGAAAGTCCAAGGCGTAGCCGTGGGAGGGTCATCTCCCGGTATCCATGTGGATATCTCACCCCAAAACCAGGTTTTTCTTCTTGGCTTTAATTCGGTTTTAAGTGATCATGCAAAGAGAAATTGTTAGGGATAGGTTATATTTGTCCGAGTTATTTGTAATAAAGAAGTTTAGCTTATTTGAATGAATGATAAGGAATAGAACTTAGTTTCCTTCGAGTTGCATCAAGCATTATAAATTACGAGCGAGATTATCCATTTACTATAGTAGTATATTTTAGTTAAATCCTAAAGGTGTAGAAATTATATCTTGCACCATTAGTCTTATTCCTTTGGCAACGAATCATTGTAAATGGTTAAATTCATGAAAGGTTTCTTTCGATGCTCAAATTACTAGGAAGTTATCTTTGCTAATTGCACATCCTAGCAAGGCAAAATGTTGTTATTTGGCATGAGTTCATCTTTAAGGAAAACGGAAGTTAAATTAAACTGTATTGACTGGAAAGTAAATTGTCACAAGGATAGCAAAACTGTGACAAGACGATTAATATTACCTTCCAAAAGATAACTACACCAATCTAAACATAGAAACATTCATACCCTAAGCACTTGACGACTTTCCTTACTGTAGGGACAATAAATTCGTAAAGATAAGGAACTAGGGTTTGTCCCTAAGGTTCTTAAAAAAAGAAACCCTAGGCCTGACATACGTCAGCTTACAGGATCTAAAATAGATTATTCCATCACAGGACTTGCACAGCAAGTACGAAATCATTTAGTCTTGTGATTGATTCACAAGGAGGAAGGGTAAAAACCCTCATCAAGGATGGCAGATCCCTACGCAAGTTATCTTGCAAAAGGACGTATTTTTGGATATCCTTCTAAATAAGGAAAAGTTGTAAACCGAAAACTAGCATATCTAAGGAACTTTAGGGTTGACCAAGTTGGGTTAATAAGGTACGCCCTACACCAGAATGTAAAGGATCTTGCCAATTTACAAGACACCTTGGGAACAAGTGCTGATACACTCAAAAAGGAAAGAACACTTTCTTAGCAGTTTGCCAAACAACACGGTTGATTAATGGAAATGTTTGTGCTTGCAAGAGATTTTAGGGTTCTGTTTGAATTATGAATTACAAATTAAATGAGTACCTATACTTCAGGTTAAAGGCTTGAAGGAAGAGGTAGTTTCAGTTACCCCCGACTACCTGCCTAACCCTAACTAAGGGGGTTGTTCACCTCGCCGGGAACGTGGACCGAACCCATCGCGAGAGGTCTCTCCGTTGAGCTCTACTTGGAGTAGGAGGATGCCTTGGGTGCCAAGGGGGGCTCTGGCCATAAAATCCCTCGTCTTTTGGGTCCTGCACAAGAGGCTAACGTGACTCGGGATTGGATCTCGAGGCCCGCATACTAGTTTACAGGCAGAAGCTTGGAATAGTGATCCCTGGAATCACTGGATAGCCTTCGGGCGGATTATGGACAAGCCTACGGGCGAAACTCCTTGTATTTCAAAGATAAAATGATGAAATGTTAAAAGAACTTGCTTGATATTGTTTTTCTATGTCACGTGATAAGATTACGTGAAGGAACCAGTGCTTAACATGGTTAATTAAAGAAGCTGATTGTTATATGTCAAATTAATGTATTAGATAATTACATAACTAAAACAAACCGAGGAAAGTGCAGAGGATGGGCCATGGGTCCGTCCTACGGTTGGGTGGTCCCGGTTAGCTGGGAACTTTTCTCAAAAATCTGGAAGAATAGCGGGATGATCATCATCATCAAAACGAATAACAAGAACGATGACCTAGAGTTACGTCTTACCCGATTTACGCTATTTTAGGGGAACGGAATGGGACTATGCCTTATGGCAGAGAGGTTGAGCCTTGCATCCCTCTCGTTTCCCATTCTCCTTGAACCAAGTGCAGCGTGAATCCGCTTCGGACCTGGCGTTTCTGCGTAAAGTAGTTCGCTCGGGTCTGACGCTAGTTGCTGTTAGCTAATGACCGATCAGGAAAACCCTAATTCCGGTCCATCCTAAGTGGGAAACGGCCAGGATACTGCCGCTATGTGGCAGACGCGGGAAGACCTAGATCGCAAAATCCATAACATTCCATGGGAGTGAGACAGAATTTAGGTGACGGGAAGTGCTTAAAAATAGCTAAAATTTATGAATTTCAAGGGAAAAATATTCACCGTCAAAGGCGGTGGCTCGATTTTAAGCATAAGCAGTCGACGGGCGCCCAAGTGACACCTCCGGATTTTTAGTAATTTTTGTGTCAGTCAGGATAGGATGTGGGAGCTGCAGGCCTGTCCGGATGCCAAGAGGGACGCTTAGAAATTTACAGCACGTCAATCGGAGCTCGTATGCGGAAGTTGGCCCGAAATCGACCTGGGTGCCCAAAAAGGGGGCCAAATTTGAAATTCCAAAAGGTGTGAGTAGAGGGGGGTGACCTTTGGCACCCCCCCCAAAAAAAAAAACGTGATGTAGGGGGGGCGGCGGCTGTTTTTCAGCCGCCGAAAAAAACGCGCCCCCCCCAAATCATGATGATGGCTGTCAAGCAAGGCATGAATCCGAAGGCAGAGGGCTTCCACATTCGATCCACGCTCCGCATCGCTCCATTCCGCGCAGACAATGGCAGCCTGTAGAGGGAGAGAGAAAATCAGTCTTTCTCTCTCCTCCCTCTCTCTCTTCTAAAGGCAAGTTCATGTGGGGAGAAGAAGGAAGAAGAAAGAATGGTGGAGGCTTGTCCGGCATGGATCGGATTGCTCCACGGGCTCGAAATGGTGGTTGGTGATCGTGCTGGACATGAAGTGCTACTGATTTCCAAATTTGCAGCCATGGACATAGAACCCGAAACACGCAAATAAGCGGTAATTTAAAATTTTCAAAGGAAATTTGAGATTCTATAGCTTTTGATTGATGAAATGTTGTTCATGTGGGATAAAAATTGTTCATGTTGCTGTTTTTCATGAGTTCTTGCTGGTCCTAATAAAAAAATTAGAAAAATATGCATCTTGTGGTTCAAAATAGCACATTAAAACACGAAAAACATGAAAAATCAAGGGAAAACGATGGGTTTTGGCATAAAAATGGGGAAGTAAATAGGAACATCAACTAAACTTTCATTTTTCTGCAAGAAGGAACTAAGGGCCACAGCCCATAACCTGTTTTGAATTTTTAGTAATTAAATAATGCAGGAAAATAAGGGAAAATACAAGAAAATGGTGAAAAACCCTAAAAAATAGGAAAAAAATACATTTTGGGTTTCGAAAAATAAGGATAAATACAAGCAATGTTTGTGAATGTTTGTGGGGGGACTGAAGCATGAGGATTTACCTCAGTTCAACCCCACCTTCTTGTTCTAGTGTGTCTTTTTTTGGTTTTTTCACATAAAATGATGGTAAAATGCCCCATAAACCTATCCAATGACGCAATATTTAAACGGGGAAGGGTAGAGGAGTTGAAATATGTCTAAATGCCGTGTGAGATGATGGGAAAGTTGCTGATTTCTATGCATAGCATTTAGGACGGATGATAATTAAAATTAAGAGCTTAGTAGCACGAGGATCACCTCGGTGCTAGGCCCATGCAACGAAGCACGAACGGTAGTTGGAAACCATTAAAAGAATGTTTTTGCACTTGTGCATGATACTGTTTTGCTAAATGTTTGAGCACTAGGCATCTACCAAATGCATAGATCATGAAAAGAATTTAAGAGTATCCGTGATCAGCTCCTGGACATGCATTGCAATTGGTTTATTAGAACATGACCTATGTTGAGAGGCAGTGAGGTACCCATGCTGTAGGTAGATGCGGATCCTAAAGGGGAAATCAAGTAAGGACAATGGTACATTCCTGGACACGCTTATTTGGTACCTTGAGCGACGTTTGTGCGAAATGTCTATATGTTGAGCGACGCATCGAGGGGCCAAGCCCCAAGGTGTAGGAGAGTCGCAGAGGGTTGACGGCATTTAGCCATAGGAGGAACCCCATGTGTATGTGATTCGAGCCTTTTGGCTATGTGAAAGGGACTCCCTCTGAGGAGTAATATTGGGTTAGGATCATTTGGACTACAACGTATTACAAACGCAATGTTTAGGAAGGCAGAGATTTTGATAGATGCTCCTGGCCGCGAGGCTGAGGGGTTGTCTTGTGCGTAGTGACGAGGCCCGGCTAGTGCATGAGCCAGTGCCGGCCCGTTTTTTGGTCCATCAGTGGTGCGTTTGCCGGGAGCCACTTAAAAGTGGCGGTTCTCAAATCCTGGTTGTTTAGGGACCAACTAGCAGTTTATGCCAAAGGATACTGAGATTGATCCGTTATTTATTGATAAGCATCGTCTAGCAGAAATCCAAAAGCAAGAAAGAGATGAAAGAGCTAGGCGACGTGCTGAAATTTTTAGGAGATACTCCCCTAAGCGTAGCGGTGCTGAACCCTTACGAGGGAGTGGATCTAGTGGTCTTGGGGCCACAAGCAACAAGTTAGGAGAAGGTGGGAGCTCTAGTGCTCCCCTTCCTTCCATAAGCCAGTCTACATCAAGTACGGGAGGTGTGACCCCACCGTCCCCTATTCCTAGTGCAAATCCAATCTGCGTCATGGCGCAGCCTATTGCAATTCCAGTAGGAACGACGGATTTGCCGGCTCTAGGGTACCCGCTACCCATTTTTAATGGGCTAGTTGAGGAAGATGCGGAACTCCACATTAGGGAGTTTCAAAAGCTGATGTTTAACTGTCGCATCCAAGAAGAAGGACCTTTAATGATGTTCTTCAATATGACTCTCAAAGGAAGAGCCGCTATATGGTATCATGGTTTAGAAGCCGAAACCATATTGAACATTGATGCATTTTATGGAGCTTTTCGAAGGGAGTTTGCCCCTGAAAGGGGTGGGCAATATTGGTTGCATGTACTCAACGTGACCCGCCAAGAACCACACGAGGATATTCGTGCTTATGCGAAGAAGATAAAAGAGGTTTTCTGTAAGTTGGACACCTCTATTCCTATCCCCGCAGCTGCCCAATTGCAATATTTCCTGCATGGTTTAGACTTTAATATCCAATTGCAGTTGAGTAGTGTCCCCTTGGGGGATATAGATACTGCCATTACGCGAGCACAAGAGGTGGAATCCCGATTACAAGCAGCCTATGCTTCTCGAGGCAATTCGAACATGGGTTTAGTATTGGGAAACAATATGGCAATAGCCAATGGCAGTAGTGGTCAAGGTATAGCGATGGCTAATCCTAATGGGAGAGGGAACATGATGCAGAATCTCCCTTTATTACCAACTCCCCCTAGCATGTCGGTGCCTACGGGCAGTCAATGGCTCCAAGTAGTGGAGGCCAGGCGGTCAATTCTAACACCATGCCTGTGGCTCAACAACCAGTGCCTAATCGAATTGTTAGGCCGATGGAACGACAGGGTAATGACCAAGGCTATGAGTCGAGTTCTTCCAATGTTCTTGGCGAGGTTAAGGACATGATGAAACATTATACTGACATGATTACGGAGCAGTATCGACAAATAGCCGTTGATGTCAACTTCCTTTAAAAAAAACAAAATTTGATAGGAAGTAGATACCCAGAGGAGGGTGCACCTTCGAGGTTTAGTTGCAAATGGTGTGGTGGGCAGCACTATCCAAGAAATTGCCCAAATGTTAAGTGCGACATTTGTGGAAAATTTGGCCATTTACCAGCTACTTGCTGGAGTAAGATCAGTTCCCTCCAGCGAGGAAGTCGGCAACCAGGGCCTGTTAATCATCGTGCCCAAGGAAATGATTCCCAGCGAGAGGACGGGCCTAAACAAATACTTCAACGACCAAAGACTACAGTGGAGGAGCTACCAAGTGGTAGTGGGGTTAGTTTGATTGAGGCTGTATGCGTTAACGATGCTGAAACCTCTAATCTACGAGCGGTCCTTACAAGAGGTCAAAAGGGTAGAGGAGCCGACAAGGATAAGCCTGTCGACGGAAACCCTAAACAAGGTGACAAAGGAACGCAAGTTTTGGATCCTGCCATGGAAGGGGACCTTTGAAGCCCGTAGAAAGTAAAGCCGATAAGGAATCACCAAAGAAGAAGGTGAAAGTTAAGAAAGAGGCAATAAAGCCGGTTCAGCGACCTAAAGAGCAGATGGTTTGGCGTGAAAAGCGAGCTCTATCGAACTATCATGAATTCGATTTGGCGAGCTCTCTTTGCGAAGTCAAGCCGGATGTGAATCTTTTACTGCTTATTAAGCTTTCCCCAGGAGTACGCAAGGAATTTAGAAAGATTTTACGTATCGGGTATATCGTAGAACCTTTGGGTATTGCGCGAGTTGGTGATGACTGGTTCGAGCATGCTGAGAAGCATTGCCCAAGGATTGCAGCCTATGTCGATGGGATATTAGTAGATTATGCCATTGTCGACATGGGATCATCGGTTAACATTATGAGTTATGAACTGATGGAAAGGTTGGGTCTTGCGATCCAGAAAGATACCTCCACAATTCTCAGAATGGCAGATGATAGTTTGAGACAGCCGGAAGGCTGCATTACTAAGGTCCATGTCAGTGTTGCAAATGTAGAATACTTGTTGGACTTTAGGGTGATTCGTTTTGCAGGCCGTCCAAGTTACCAAGTATTACTTGGATGACCTTGGATCTTGCAAGCGGATTGCCAAGTGGATATACCTGCCGGTCGACTGATATTCGGCAGAGGTGCCGAGCGTGTGGTGGTTGATGCTTATCCTGAGTCCCCGCAGAGTGAGAGAGCTCCTCTATCTTCTACAGAATTGGAGACATTAGAAGATTTATCTGCCGGTGAGACATCATCGAGTGATGAGTCCAAAGAGGGATCCACCACGGAGGACATCTATCAGATCACTTTGAATGAGCCGATAGAGGGCCAAGATCATATAAGAGATGCAGATGTTATCGAGCTAGACCTTGGTACGCCTGAAGATTCGCGGCCAATCAAATTAGGTTCTATGCTCAGCTCAGCAGAAAGGGAGGACTATGTGGCCTTGATCCAGGAATTCCGTGATATCTTTACCTGGAGTTATGATGAGTTGAGAGGCATCCCTCCTAGTCTTGCTGTTCATACAATTCCGTTGAAGGAGGGCAGTCGTCCTGTACGGCAGAAAGTAAGGCGTATGCCTTTCGAATTGAGGGATGGCCTGTTTGAAGAGTTACAAAAGCTTCGAAAAGCGGGTTTGATTTTTCCTGTGCAACACACGGAATGGTGTTCACCGGTTGTGATAAGAAAGAAGAATAATAATCAAATCCGATTATGTGTAGATTTTAGGGAGCTGAATAAGCAGATAGTTAAGGACTACTACCTGTTGCCATTTATTGACCAGATTTTGGATCAATTAGCGGGTAGGGAGATATATTCGTTTATGGATTGCTTTGCAGGATACAACCAAATGGCAATTGCAGAAGATGATAAGTTGAAAACAACTTTTATCACTGTATTTGGTACTTTTGCGTACCATGTGATGGCCTTTGGTTTATGCAATGCGCCTGGTTTGTGGCAACGAACAGTAGATAAGACATTCGGTGACATATCCCCTGAAGAGTTGAAGGTGCTTATTGATGACTTAGGGGCTGCCACCATGAGAGAAAGGCAGTTGATCATTCTAAGAAAATGCTTTGAGCACTGTAGACAATTCTGCATCGCCTTAAACCCATGGAAGTGTGTTTTTGGAGTACCTTATGGACTATTGCTGGGTCATGTGGTCAGTTCGGTAGGAATTGCGACAGACCCCGAGAAGGTTAAAGTTATAGTTGCCATGGGTCCACCACGCACTCCGAAAGAGGTTCATAGCTTTCTGTCTTCGGTTGGTTACTACCGTAGACTCATCAACGCCTTAGCAGAAAGAACGTTGCCGCTTACAAATTTATTGTCCTTTAGCTGTTCGTTTGTATGGGGTGACCCTTGTAAGGTAGCATTCGAGGATGTGAAACAAGAGCTAGCAAGAGCGCCTGTTTTAAAAGTGCCTAAAAGAGGTGAGGTGTTTTATATATTTTCAGCAGCCACGATGTATAGTATCAGCTGCTATTTAGCCCAAATTTGGGAAGAGAAGTGGTACCACCCGATTGCTTTTGCTAGTCAGAAGCTAGGGGTATCCGAAATCAATTATACTTACATGGAGAAATTGTGTCTAGCGATGGTCTTTGGGACCAAGAAATTCAGGCATTACATTCTCTATGAGAAAGTCGTGCTTTATACGAAGGCGGAGGGACTTCGATTATTGATGAATAAGCTACAGCCGCCTGATCGTTTAGCAAAGTGGTTGATCACTTTGCAGGAATTTGATTATGAAATCAAGAGTAAGCCACCAAGGTTGCAAGGTATCGTGAAATGTCTAGTGGACTTTGGGGAGCCAAAAGAATCTGTGGTTGAAGGTAGTGACATGGAGTTGTTATTTAAAATAGACACGGCATCTATTCCCTCCTGGTATGCTGCAATAACACATTATTTATCGGCAGGAGAGGCGGGATCCGAATTATCTAAAGTTGAGAGAAGGAAAATTAAGTAGCAAGCGTTAAAGTTTGCTTTGATCGCAGGTACATTATATTAGCAAGGGGTTGATGACATCTATCACCGATGTGTGATGCCTGATGAGGTGCCATTCATTTTGGAAGAGTGCCATGATTCTGCTTGTGGTGGCCATTTTGCTGGATGGCTTACAGCACAAAAGGCTTTAAGAGCAGGTTATTGGTGGCCTGCCATCTTCCAGGATGCGTTTGCGTATGTTAAGCGATGCGATATTTGCCAACGACATGATAGTCGAGAGAACAGGAAACGACCACTCACCCTATTATGGCGATACTTCCATTTGAGAAGTGGGGAATAGACTTTGTGGGTCCTATTACTCCGTCATCGGCTACACAAAAGAGGTACATCATTGTAGCAACTGACTACTTCACAAAGTGGTCAGAAGCACGTGCAACAAGGAAAGATGATGCTAAAGAAACTGCTAGTTTCCTTTTAGAGCAGATAATATGCCGTTTTGGTCCACGAAAGAATTAGTATCGGACCATGGCACCCATTTCCCGAATAAGGTGATCAAAGGTTTGACAGAGATGTGGCAAATCAAGTATAACAAGACAACCCCATATAATCCGCAAGCCAATGGGCAAGTTGAAAGTACCAACAAGCAGCTTGTGGGCATCCTGTCCAAAATTGTGTCGGAAAAGAAACGGGATTGGGATAAAAAGTTATACGTGGCAGTGTGGGCCTATAATACGACCTTTGAACGAGCCACTGGCCATACCCCTTTCAAGCTAGTATATGGGGAGGAGTGTGTCTTGCCTTTAGAGATTGAGCTACCTACTATTCGGTTTGCCATCAATCATTCTTTGAGCAATGAAGACGCACTTTTTGAGTGCTTGACGACACTGGCACATTTAGATGAGCTTAAGTTGCAGAGCTTATTGCACCAAGAAGTGGCGAAGTGCCGAATGAAGAAGCTACACGACCTCAAAGCCAAGAAATACACCTTCAAGAAAGGACAGCTTGTTCTGTATTATGACGCACGACGTGAATTATTCCTAGGCAAGCTAGAGCCCAAATGGGATGGGCCCTATAGGATCGTTAGAATAGGAAATAATAAATCCACAGTCTTGTTAGCTGACCTTGAGGGGATAGAATTTAAAAAATAAGGTTAATCTTAATAAGATTAAACCTTATTATTTCTGATTGCACTAATGCTATGACTGCCTTGCAGGTCTAGGAGAGATTGATCAAACATCTGCAAGGAAATCGTGATAGAGGTTGATGGGTCGTCTGATCCCTTATTTAGAACACCCATATTTAGAACAGACGTATCATCAGGAAAGCTCATTTGGTGGAGCAAAGGATACAAGGTGATTGAGCAAGAAGGCGGGACATTTATTTGGGAAATCAAGGTCTTCTGCCATCACTGCCTACAAATTTTGACGAGCATCCCTGTTGAATTCAATGACGATGGAGGGATGGAACCTACAGTCCACCCGTTGAATATGCTGAATTTTGATTACTATAATTACGAGTAGAGTTCCGGATGGTGGGATACGTAAACCCTTTATGGACGTACACCTTGTACTTTGATGGGGCGTCCAGGGGTGCATCCAAAAAAGGAAGTGTAGGAGTCGTCATCCGAGACTCCCAACGACGCATTGTCATGAAGTTAGCTGCTTATCTCGGGGTGAATTTTACCAATAATATGGCCGAATACAAAGCCCTGATTATGGGTTTGAATATTGCAAAGAAGGGTGGTATCCACCAGTTATTGGTGAAAGGGGACTCTCAGTTGGTTTTAAATCAACTCAATGGGACGTACATGGTACGAAACCCCATCCTTTGCATGTACCATCATACTGCCATAGCCCTGCTAGACGAATTTGATAGAGTGTCTTTTCAGCCGATTCCACGAAATTGGAATCAGTTTGCCGATTCATTGGCTAATTTCGCGTATGAAGAAGACCTCTTCTTTAATTGTGGCCCTTGTCCCGATATATCTATTGACGATGTGACAAGACCTGGTCGTTTGTGGGGTATGCTTTCTGAACATGCCCTCTTTGGCAGACGATGGTTGATTTGGGTGATGCAGAGGGTAAGCGAGACTCATCTGCCTTTATTATCTTGAACCCACAGACTGATTAGACGACATGTGATGCGAACACCTCTTGCGATATACGCAAGAGGGATAGGTCATAATTTAATGCATCTAGTTTAGGGCTACGAGCCTCTGTTCCCCTGGGAATAGTATGCTTTGCAGGAAAAATACAAGAAAATGGTGAAAAAACCCTAAAAAATAGGAGAAAAATACATTTTGGGTTTCGAAAAATAAGGATAAATACGAGCAATGTTTGTGAATGTTTGTGGGGACTAAAGCATGAGGATTTGCCTCAGTTCAACCCCACCTTCTTGTTCTAGTGTGTCTTTTTCCGATTTTTTCACATAAAATGATGGTAAAATGCCCCATAAACCTATCCAACGACGCAATATTTAAACGGGGAAGGGTAGAGGAGTTGAAATATTTCTAAATGCCGTGTGAGATTATGGGAAAGTTGCTGATTTCTATGCATAGCATTTAGGACGGATGATAATTTAAATTAAGAGCTTAGTAGCACGAGGATCACCTCGGTGCTAGGCCCATGCAACGAAGCACGAACGGTAGTTGGAAACCATTAAAAGAATGTTTTTGCACTTGTGCACGATACTGTTTTGCTAAATGTTTGAGCACTAGGCATCCACCAAATGCATAGATCATGAAAAGAATTTAAGAGTATCAATGATCAGCTCCTGGACATGCATTGCAATTGGTTTATTAGAACATGACCTACGTTGAGAGGCAGTGAGGTACCCATGCTGTAGGTAGATGCGGATCCTAAAGGAGAAATCAAGTAAGGACAATGGTACATTCCTGGACACGCTTATTTGGTACCTTGAGCGACGTTTGTGCGAAATGTCTATATGTTGAGCAACGCATCGAGGGGCCAATCCCCAAGGTGTAGGAGAGTCGCAGAGGGTTGACGGCATTTAGCCGTAGGAGGAACCCCATGTGTATGTGATTCGAGCCTTTTGGCTATGTGAAAGGGACTCCCTCTGAGGAGTAATATTGGGTTAGGATCAGTTGGACTACAACGTATTACAAACGCAATGTTTAGGAAGGCAGAGATTTTGATAGACGCTCCTAGCCGCGAGGCCAAGGGGTTGTCTTGTGCGTAGTGATGAGGCCCCGCTAGTGCATGAGCCAGTGCCGGCCCGTTTTTTGGTCCATCAAGGGGTGCCGGGCGGATTTTTCTAGACATCCTTTTAGATGGACTGCTAAGACGTATCCTAGATGATATTAGGGGACACGTTACAGTTGGTATCAGAGCCCACCAATAACGGAATTGCTTTTATAAGATCTCAATAAAATGAAGTAAAGAAATTGTTGCTATCCAAACATTTCCTTACCTTCAATGCTGTCTTGCAGAGTTATGAAGCGTGGAACAAATTTTTGGTATTTCGGGTCATGTTTATGACTGCAATGCATTCTTCCTTTTATAGACAAAGAATTGGGATGATGGACATCCTGGAGCAGATTTATAATCCATCACCTTTATACATAGAATGAAGATGGACGGGGTTTTCAGGAATCTAGTATATAGCCGCCCACCAGTTTGCTTATCTACAGACTAACCTAAAGAGGATCAAGTGGTTGGAAGACTTGAAAGTCATGAAGCTGTTCATTTTTGTGGAAGCTCACATAAATTCGACTTTACATATTCAAGGTTGGAGGGTTGAAATGAACTCATATGTATATGAGAAAGTAACCCGTGTAATCCCTGCCGACAAGATTAAAGTGTTGGGCCGCCATGAGAAGTATGGATTCCAACGGAAAGGGTATCCTGAACTTCCAATGAATTATTGATTCCTAAAGATCCATGACCCAAAACCCTACTACTACATAGTTCCTGTAGACAAATGCAATACAACGTTGTTCTCCCCAAACTGAATGTAACGATTAGCTTATCATCACACGAAACGTTGTATTCAAAAAGGCTATGCCCACGTAAATACAAATAAAGACTTATTTTTATCAATATCTGGCTGTGCATAAGAGTTGTTAAAAAGTTAAGTAGCTACATTGTTTACGAGATAGCTGATCTAAAAATGAAAGATAAGCTAACGTCGATTATCATATAATAACGTTAAGAAATTTTTTATCCAGGCACAACCCCAGGTACAGGTTCCAAATTCACCTCCTACATCAAGTACTGATGTGACCCAGGAGAAGAAGTTCCTCCTCAAGCAGATAAAGCCACCCGAGTTTGACGGGAGAGGCAGATTCGTCCAGGTTGATGCTGAAATTTGGATTGAATCCATGGAGGATTACTTTGAAGCAGCTGGTACTGCATCTACCAATCAGGCCATGCTTGCCAAGTTAAAGCTCACCGGCAAAGCCAGACTTTGGTGGAAGCAATGGTGCAGGGATCAAGGGATTTCAGAGGGGTCCGTTACTTGGGAGAAGTTGAAGAAAGCCGTGCAGGGAAGATTTTTACCACCTACATATCGTACACAGAAAATGAATGAGTTCTACGAGCTAAAACAGCTAGAACTCACTCTTGACGCATAGTACTCTAAATTCGTCTCACTTTTAAAGTATGCGCCACAGATGGACATGACGCAACAGGTGTCCAAATTTTGTGCGGGCTTAAATCCACCCGTAAATACCTGTCTCGAATCTATGCGTCCATCAGATCTTCATGATGCACTCATCCGAGCGGCGCCTATAATTCAGGAGGTGCAAGCTAGACCAAGGGGTAACAAAACTTGGTCCTATAGTGACCCGAAAAAAGGAGCATTCAGACCTCAAATGAAGAGAGTTCAAGGTCTCAATCAGGGACAAAGGAAGAAAGAAAGGACAAATAACATCAACAACTTTGTTCCTACCCAAAGTAATGGCCGAAACCTCCGTTGTTTCCACTGCAACGAACCCGGTCACTTCAAGAGGCAATGTCCCAAGCTCAGTGGAGGACATCCTCAAATGCCTTTCCAAGGTGCAGGCCGCGGTCAAGGAGCCGTTACCCGTGGAAGAGGAAGAACCGCTTGCATTGCCAATAGGAAAAGATGCGAAGAAGAAGAAGAGGAAGATCCGACTATGGAAGCTGAATCCGAAAAAGCGATAGTCCATGCCGCTTTACACAAGAAAGGGCCGAATCGCCAGTTCTCGGTGATTCAGACACCGTCGGAGGACTATCAAGGTAAAGGTTTCAAAACCTTGATTGATTGTGGCAGTACACATTCCTTTATCTCACCAGCATGTGCAAAAAGTTTAGGAATAACCACAGTAGAAGCACCTACCCTGCTTGTGGAGTTGGCAAACGGTCGTGAGGTAACTTGTACCAGGAAAACTGCTAAGGTGGAATTCTTTCTGGGAGGAAAGAAGACTTCAGTCAAATTTAGAGTCATGAATTTAGGTATCCATGAGTGTCTACTCGGGATGGATTGGCTTAAGCCCAACGACGCCCACATCCACTGTGGAAAGGGTCAAGTTTCATTTCGAAACTCTGAAAGGGAATTTGTCACAACTCAAGGTGAGGCAGGAGTGCCAAGAATCCAATTAGCCAAAGTATCTCGGATCATAAAAGGAGTCAGAAAAGGATTACCCATTTACCTGATCAAACTCAATAAGTTAGATCAAAAGCAAGAGTCTCATGAAGGATCTTCTTGGCTAAAGGAATACGCTGATGTATTCCCTGAGGAATTGATTGAAGTTCCACCTCAAAGAGAAGTAGATCATGAGATTAGGCTAGTGCCTGGAGCTGCACCAATTGCAAAGAGACCTTATAAAATGTCCATACCAGAAGCAATTGAGTTGAAGGAACAACTCAAGCAACTGTTAGATCAGGGTTACATCCGGCCTAGCAACTCACCGTGGGGAGCTCCAGTACTATTCCAGAAAAAGAAAGATGGGACACTTCGACTATGTATTGATTATCGAGGGTTGAATCAATCAAAAGTCAAGAACAAATATCCTATTCCTAGAATAGATGAGCTTCTTGATCGTCTTCAAGGTGCAAAGATCTTCTCCAAGATTGATCTCAGGTCAGGTTACTATCAGATAAGGATCAAGGAAGAAGATATTCCAAAGACGGCCTTCAATACAAGATATGGGCACTTTGAGTTCCTGGTTATGTCATTCGGGCTTACAAATGCACCTGCCACCTTCAATAGATTAATGCAAGATATATTTAGACCATATCTTGATGATTTCATACTTGTCTTCTTTGATGACACTTTAGTCTATTCTAAACAGGAAGAAGATCATGAACCTCAACTTCGGATTGTCCTTGAGACAATGAGGTCTCATAAGCTGTATGCAAAAATGAAGAAGTGTGCATTCTTCAAGCGACAGATTGAATATCTGGGATTCATAGTATCATCAGAAGGAATATCAGTAGACCGAGCCAAGGTCAGAGATGTGCTTGAATGGCCAATACCAGTATCCGTCAAAGAGATACGTAGCTTTCTTGGATTGACAGGATGGTATAGGGTCTTCATCAAAAACTATGCTTTGATTGCAGCACCTCTTACAGACTTACTAAAGAAGCAGACTTCCATTACATGGTCAACTCCTAAACAAAATAGCTTTGACAAATTGAAGCAAAGTTTGGTATCAACACCTATTCTAAAACTTCCTGACCTCAATAAGGAGTTCGAGGTAGTAACTGATGCCAGCATTCTTGCCTTGGGGTGTGTACTTATGCAGGAAGGTCATCCAGTAGCATACTCTTCAAGGAAATTGAAGAGTCATGAAAAGAATTATGCCACGCATGATCTGGAATTACTAGCTGTCATCCATGCTCTAAAGCTTTGGAGACACTACCTATTGGGTAACAAGTTTACGCTAGTAACCGATCATAAGAGTCTCAAATGGATTTTTACCCAAAATGAGCTCAACATGAGGCAACGTCGGTGGATTGAAGTATTGAAGGAATATGATTTTGAAATCAAGTACCGACCAGGGAAGGAGAATGTAGTTGCCGATGCACTCAGTCGCAAGGCATTCCTAAATTCCCTAATCTTGCTACAAAAGTATCTATGCCAAACAACCCTATACTTGAAATAGCTAGAGAGGAAGCATGCCATGATTTGGCCTACTAAACAATGATAAAGGAAATATCTACCAAGGAGCAGAATCAGAAGTGGCAAGCTAAGTATCAGGAATTTTCCATTGATAATGGACTTGTCTACTACAGAACAAGGCTGTGTATACCAGCAAGCCAGTCACTTAAGCAGAAGATATTATGGGAAGCTCATGATTCTCCTTTTGTAGGACATCCTGGCTATGCTAAGACTCTTAATGCAGTTAGGAAGAGCTACCATTAGGAGAGGCTTAAAGGTGACGTTCTCAAATATGTCACTGAGTGTTTGTCTTGCCAATGTATCAAGGCCGAACATGTCATGATGCCAGGGAAACTGCGACTGCTTGACATTCCCCAAATGAAATGGGAAATCATCAGTATGGATTTTTTTGTGGGCTTACCCCAAGTCCAAGGAGGATACAATTCCATTATGGTTGTGGTTTACATGCTTACCAAGGTTGCACACTTGATTCCAGTAAAGACAAACTATAAAGCCTCCGACATTGCAAGATTGTTTATCAAGGAGATATTCAAGCTACATGGGTTACCTAGAAGAATCATTAGTGATCGAGATTCTCTCTTCACATCACACTTCTAGAGAGCTATCTTTGAAGCTATTGGGACTCAACTCTGTTTTAGCACCGCCTACCATCTCCAAATGGATGGCCAAACAGAGCGGGTAAATCAAGTCATCGAGGATATGCTTAGGGCATACTGCTATCGAGAGCGGAAGAGGTGGATTCAATACTTACCATTAGTTGAATTTTCCTACAACGCTTCTTACCAGCAGAGCATTCTGATGACTCCTTTCCAGGCATTGTATGGTCATGATTGTCGAAGTCCCCTAAACTTTTCTGATCCAACCCTAAGAGTTGAAGCGTCAAGACAGATGTTGGAAGACATGGATGATCAAATAAAGTCAATAAGACAAGACATACAAGCGGCCAAGGATAGAAAAAAGGCATATGCAGATTTGAAACATCAAGATAGGGTCTTCAAAGAAGGAGACATGGTCTTCATTCGTGTACACCCTAAAAAGAGTTCTCTATCCCTAGGAGAATGCAAGAAGCTAAGTCCAAGGTATTGTGGGCCGTACAAAATCCTCAAATGCCTAGGACCCAATGCTTATAGATTGCATCTCCCTAAGAACCTAAAGATTCACAATGTATTCCATATCAGCCTCTTAAAAAAATATGTACCCAACCCTAATCATGTACTTGATGACCAACAAATTGTAATGCCTAGTCAACGAGTCCTTGAACTAAGGCCAGATAGAATCTTAGATGTTAGGGAGAGATAGTTAAGATCTAGAACCTTGAGAGAATGCCTCGTCCAGTGGAAAGATTATCCCGAAGAGGATGCCACTTGGATAGATGAAAGCTCTCTCAACCATCAATATCCCCAGTTTATCTCGAGATGAGGACATCTCGATTCCTCCAAGGGGGAGAGAATGTAATATTCTGAGACACACGCGTGAACTGTCTCAAATAAAAAAGAAATTGGATTAATGAAAAAAAAATTCCCCCTTATCACCCCAGCCGACTGAGCTGGAGGGGGAGGGAAATAGAATGGCCAGCAAAGCTCCTTGATGCAGCTTCCTCATCGCGGATCGCCATGGAGTCGACAGGTAGGGAGGGAGGATCCCCCTCCCCTCCCCTATTTAAATGAGGGGCCACAGGCTGAAGGGGGGGCGGCCGGAAGATCAAGAGGACGAAGCTGCCGTGAAGGGGGGGCGACGTCGCTGAGCAAGGGGAGAGGAAAGGCTATGTGAGAGGGAAGAAAAAGCTGAGGAAGAAGAGGCTGTGTGGGAGTAGAAGGATCTAAGAGGCTGCCGACCAGCGAGTAACTGCAGCCACGCTGTGTGAAGGGCCGCCCCCTGTCGAGGAGGGTGCCAAATTCTCCACTAGTTGCCGATGCCCCTGTACCACGGCCATTTCTCCCTGCCATGTCATCAGCCATCCTTTTAATCTCCTCCCCAATCATTTACCTTACGAAGATTCTTAGAATCTTCTTTTAAGAAGCTTCTAAGGGGGCTTCTATAAGCCCCATTCACACAAACCATCTATAAGTCCTTTCCCACTAGCCACCCCAAGTTCTTAAGGGAACCCATTTTGGTGGAAGATTTCCTGCGCATGGGGGAGGGAAAACTCCCATCTTCCTTAAGCCCTGTTTCCTTGTGGCCACCCCGGGGTTTTAAAAGAAGCTCATAAAGCCTCCATTCTCGCAAGCTCCATTCGTAAGATCCCTTTCCGCAAAACCCCTCGTAAGGCCTCAATTTCCAAAACTCCATTCGTAAAAGCCCCCATTCCCAAGAGCTTTTGTAGGAGCCCCATTTCCACAAACCAAGCTCCAACCCCACGAGGCCTCCCATAAGCCCAAATCCCGCAAGACCAGTATTCTCAAGGATCCGCACTTGGGAAGGAATCTCTGGCGTACGAGCAAGAAGGGCAAGATCTTGAGGCTACTTGCAAAGGCTGAGGAGTTTCACCGATCGCGTAAGGGTAAAGGCAAATCGGAAGTCACAAGGCACGCCTGCAGGAGGATCTTCTCCTAATATTCATGTGGATATTTCCCCAAACCCACAAACCCAGGAGGGAGCCTTTCAAAAAACTACTTTTGACAAACGGTGCAAGGGAGCGATGGTGGAATTCTAAGGAGGAGTTGTAAAGCTGCTTCCACGTTCGAAAAACTACAATTGCGATATCTCCTAAGAAAGTCCAAGGCGTAGCCGCGGGAGGGTCATCTCCGGGTATCCATGTGGATATCTCACCCCAAAACCAGGTTTTTCTTCTTGGCTTTAATTCGATTTTAAGTGATCATGCAAAGAGAAATTGTTAGGGATAGGGTATATTTGTCCGAGTTATTTGTAATAAAGAAGTTTAGCTTATTTGAATGAATGATAATGAATAGAACTTAGTTTCCTTCGAGTTGCGTCAAGCATTATAAATTACGAGTGAGATTATCCATTTACTATAGTAGTATATTTTAGTTAAATCCTAAAGGTGTAGAAATTATATCTTGCACCATTAGTCTTATTCCTTTGGCAACGAATCATTGTAAATGGTTAAATTCATGAAAGGTTTCTTTCGATGCTCAAATTACTAGGAAGTTATCTTTGCTAATTGCACATCTTAGCAAGGCAAAATGTTGTTATTTGGCATGAGTTCATCTTTAAGGAAAACGAAAGTTAAATTAAACTGTACTGACTGGAAAGTAAATTGTCACAAGGATAGCAAAACCATCACAAGACGATTAATATTACCTTCCAAAAGATAACTACACCAATCTAAACATAGAAACATTCATACCCTAAGCACTTGACTACTTTCCTTACTGTAGGGACAATAAATTCGTAAAGATAAGGAACTAGGGTTTGTCCCTAAGGTTCTTAAAAAAAGAAACCCTAGGCCTGACATACGTCAGCTTACAGGATCTACAACAGATTATTCCATCGCAGGACTTGCACAGCAAGTACGAAATCATTTAGTCTTGTGATTGATTCACAAGGAGGAAGGGTAAAAACCCTCATCAAGGATGGCAGATCCCTACGCAAGTTATCTTGCAGAAGGATGTATTTTTGGATATCCTTCTAAATAAGGAAAAGTTGTAAACCGGAAACTAGCATATCTAAGGAACTTTAGGGTTGACCAAGTTGGGTTAATAAGGTATGCCCTACACCGGAATGTAAAGGATCTTGCCAATTTACAAGACACCTTGGGAACGAGTGCTGATACACTCAAAAAGGAAAGAACACTTCCTTAGCAGTTTGCCAAACAACACGGTTGATTAATGGAAATCTTTGTGCTTGCAAGAGATTTCAGGGTTCTGTTTGAATTATGAATTACAAATTAAATGAGTACCTATACTTCAGGTTAAAGGCCTAAAGGAAGAGGCAGTTTCAATTACCCCCGACTACTTGCCTAACCCTAACCAAGGGGGTTTTCACCGCGCCGGGAACGTGGACCGAACCCACCGCGAGAGGTCTCTCCGTTGAGCTCTACTTGGAGTAGGAGGACGCTTGGGTGCCAGGGGGGCTCTGGCCATAAATCCCTCGCCTTTCGGGTCCTGCACAAGAGGCTAACGTGACTCGGGATTGGATCTCGAGGCCCGCATACTAGTTTACCGGCAGAAGCTTGGAATAGTGATCCCTGGGAATCACTGGATAGCCTTTGGGCGGATTATGGACAAGCCTATGGGCGGAACTCCTTGTATTTCAAAGATAAAATGATGAAATGTTAAAAGAACTTGCTTGATATTGTTTTTCTATGTCACGTGATAAGATTACGTGAAGGAACCAATGCTTAATAGGGTTAATTAAAGAAGCTGATTGTTATATGTCAAATTAATGTGTTAGATAATTGCATAACTAAAACAAACCGAGGAAAGTGCGGAGGATGGGCCATGGGTCCGTCCTACGGTTGGGTGGTCCCGGTTAGCTGGGAACTTTTCTCAAAAATCTGGAAGAATAGCGGGATGATCATCATCATCAAAACGAATAACGAGAACAATGACCTAGAGTTACGTCTTACCCGATTTACGTTGTTTTAGGGGAACGGAATAGGACTATGCCTTATGGCAGAGGGGTTGAGCCTTGCATCCCTCTCGTTTCCCATTCTCCTTGAACCAAGTGCAGCATGAATCTACTTCGGATTTGGCATTTCTACGTAAAGTAGTTCGCTCGGGTCTGACGCTAGTTGCTGTTAGCTAATGACCAATCAAGAAAACCCTAATTCCGATCGATCCTAAGTGGGAAACGGCCAGGATACTTCCGCTACGTGGCAGACGCGGGAAGACCTAGATTGCAAAAGCCGTAACATTCCATGGCAGTGCCGGGCGGAGTTTTCTAGACATCCTTTCCGATGGACTGCTAAGACGTGTCCTGGATGATACTAGGGGACACGTTAGAGCTTGAGAGTTTGGCTTGCAGGGATACATAATCTTGTCCTGAAGTAGACAAGTCCATTACTGATGGAGAATTCTTGATACTTTGTCTTTAGCTTTAGGTCTTGATCCTTGATGGGGATCTCCCTTAGCATTTTTTGATAGACTGGGTCATGATATGCCCCTTCTTTTGCTAGCTCAAGAATCGGGTTGTTTGGCATTGATACCTTTGTAGCTAGAGACCTTACTATTGATGGATCTTGCAAAATAAGATAATTTACAAATTCTTTTCGACTGAGTACATTGGCAACTAATTTCTCTTTTCCAAGCCTATATTTGATTTCAAAATCGTATTCTTCTAGCACTTCGATCCATCGACATTGCCTCATATTGAGCTCATTCTAGGTGAAAATCCATTTAAGACTCTTGTGGTCCGTTACTAAGGAAATTTTGTTACCTAGCAAGTAATGTCTCCAGTTGAGAGCATGGATGACAGCCCACACCTCCAGGTCATGGGTAGCATAATTCCTTTCATGGCTCTTCAGTTTTCTTGAAGAATATGGTACGGGATGACCTTCTTGCATAAGTACATATCCTAAAGCAAGTGCACTAGCATCAGTTACCACTTCAAACTCCTTACTAAGATTAGGAAGTTTTAGGATGGGTGCTGATACTAAGCTTTGCTTTAGTTTGTCAAAGCTGGTCTGTTCAGCAGGTAACTATACAATTGCTACTTGCTTCTTTGGTAGATCAGTTTTAGAGGTGCTGCAATCAAAGCATAATCTTTGATGAAATCCTATACCACCTTGTCAACCCAAGAAATCTACCTATTTCTTTGACAAAAGTTGGTGTTGGCTATTCTAGAACGTCTCTGACCTTAGTTGGATCTATTGAAATTCCTTTTGCTGATACAATGGATCCTAGATATTCAATATGTCGCTTTAAAAATGCGCACTTCTTCTTCTTAGCATAAGGCTTGTGTACTCTCATTGTTTCAAGAAGAATGCTAAGCTGGGGTTCATGGTCCTTTCCCTATTTTGAGTAGACTAGGGTATCTCAAAAAAGCCGAGTACGAAGTCATCAAGATAGGGCCTAAAGATATCCTACAGGAGCATTCGTCAGCCCGAATGATATCACTAAGAATTCGAAGTGTCCATACCTTGTACTAAATGCAGTCTTTTGGATATCTTCTTCTTTGATCCTTATCTAATAATATCTAGATCTTAGATCTATCTTTGAGAAGATCTTCGCCCCTTGAAGACGGTCAAGTAATTCATCTATTCTTGGAATGGGGTATTTATTTTTTATGGTTGCTTGATTCAACCCTCTGTAGTAAATGCAGAGGCGAAGTGTTCCATCTTTCTTCTTTTGGAACAACACTGGAGCTCCCCATGGAGAACTGCTAGGTCGGATTTAGCCTTGATCTAACAGTTGCTTGAGTTGCTCTTGCATTTTGATAGCTTCCGGAATGGACATCTTATACAGCCTCTTTGCGATCGGTGCAGCTCCTGGCACAAATTTGATTTCGTGGTCGACTTCCCTAGGAAGTTCCGTTAGATCTTCAGGGAATACATCTGCGTATTCCTTTAACCATGAAGGTTCTTCTCCAGATTCCTGATTCTGATCTAGCTTATTCAGTTTAATCAAATAGATAGGTAGACCCTTTTGAACACCTTTTATTATCCGTGTTGCTTTTGCCAACTGTATTTTTGGCTTACCAGCCTCACCTTGAGTTGTGTGACTAGTTCTCCTTCAAAATTTTGGAAGGAGACTTGGCCCTTCCCACAGTGGATGTGGGCATCATTGGGTATTAGCCAATCCATTCCGAGTAAACATTCGTGGGCACCTAGGCTCATTACCCTAAATCTCACAGAAGTTGGCTTCCCACCCAGTAGGAATTTCACCTTAGCAGTTTGCCTAGTACAAGTGGCCTCATGACCATTTGCTAATTCCACAAGTAAAGTAGGTGCACCTATTGTGGCTATCCCTAATCTTTTTGCATAGATTGGTGAAATGAAGGAATGTCTATTGCCACAATCAATCAAGGTTTCGAAGATTTTACCTTGATATTTTGATGGAGTTTGAATCATCGAGAATTGGCGATTCGGACCCTTCTTGTGAAGAGTGGCATGAATCGTTGCCCTCTCAATGTCATCATCCATGGATGGATCTTCTTCATTGTCCAACTCCTTGTTGGAAACACTGGAGGTTCTCCCTCTGGCCATAATGGTGGTTCCTTGGCCATGAGTGGTTCTATTTTGACCTTGGAATTGACCCTGGCGATGCCCTCTACCAAGCTTGGGACACTCCCTCTTGAAGTGTTTGGGCTCGTTGCAATGGAAGCAACGTGGGTTGAGATCATTGCTTTGTGTTGGAAAAAAGTTGTTGACAGTATTGACCCTATCTTTCTTTCTTTGGCCTTAATTCTGACCCTTCCCTCTCTTAATCTAAGCCTTAGACATGCCCTTATTCTGATCTTAATAAGGCAAAATCCTGTTGTTCCTTGGTTTGCTCTGCACCTCCTGTATTATTGGAGCAGCTCGAATGAGTGTGTCTTGTCAGTATGTTGGGCGCATTGATTCCAATCGAGTGTTTATGGGTGGATTCAACCCAACATAGAATTTTGACACCTGTTGTGTCATATCCATTAGAGGTGCATACTTTAGGAGTGAAACAAACTTTGAATAATATGCTTCAAGGGATAGCTTCAAGTCATAGAATTCATTCATCTTTTGTGTGCGGTAGGCAAGTGGAAGATATCTCCCTCGCACAACTTCCTTAAGCTTATCCCAAGTGGCTGTCCCCTCCGAGATCGCTTGGTCTCTATACCACTGTTTCCACCAAAGTCTCTCTTCACCTGTAAGCTTAAGTTTGGCAAGCATGGCTTGGTTAGTAGGTGCAGTTCCCACTGCCTCAAAATAGTCCTCCATGGACTCAATCCAGATCTCCGCATTGGCTTGAACAGTACTTCCCTTGCCATCAAATTCGGGTGGCTTAATTTGTTTGAGAAGGAATTTCTTCTCTTGAGCCACAGCTAGACTTAGTGCAGGAGTTGGATTTGGAACCTACGCTTGGGGGTGTGTGTGAACAATAAGATTCTTTATGTTAACATCTTATCATACATTCCCATATTATGTTAATATGACTAGCATAGCTTTTTAGCTAAGTGATTTAATCACTTAACACCTCAGTTAACATTTATGATCAAGATAGATAATTGTAAAAAGTCATATTTATTCATGAAGGCATATCCCTTTGAGTACATTTATTTTGGATAAGTAGGATAGGCTGATTGATATATTAATTTGGGGAAAATAGGATTGTGTTATAATCGGCTACAAGAACGAAATAATAATATGGAGTGGGGTCATGGATTTTCACGAAATGGTAAGTCATAGGAAGCTTGGGGTATCCCTTCCTTTGATACCCATTCTTCTCATAGCACCCTAACACTTTGATTCTGTCAATAGAGATCACCCGGGTCACTTCTTCATAGACATATTTGTTCTGCTTGACTTGCCAACCGTTAACGTGAAATGTTGCATTTACGCGAGCTTCGACAAAGATGAACAGCTTCACGATCTTTAAATCCTCCATTGACTTGATTCTCTTCAAGTTGGTCTGAAGGTACGTGAGTCGATGGGCTGCTATGTAGTATATTCCTGAGTCTCCCATCCATCTCCACTCCGCATACAGGGGCGAAGGATTATAGATGCGTTCTAGAATATCCATCATACCAAGTCTTTGACGATAATTCGAAGCATGCATTGCAGTAATGAACATGACCTGGAACACCAAGAACTTTCTCCATGCTTCGTGACTCTACAACCCAACATCCATAAGTGAGTAAAGAAATGTTTTCAACAGAAAATACTGCTCTATTCTACTCACCTTCCCCTATTTATCCCCTTATTCCCTTTATTTTCCTCCATTAAGTTCCCTTGTAATGTTTAGATCTCGTTGGTTTGATCTGATACCGACTCTAACGTGTCCGCTTGACCACTTGTGGGACACGTCTTAGTAGCCCATCGGGAGGGGAGTCTAGAAAGCGGCACCTGGCACTCACAAGGAATGTCACACGGTTTACGATCTAGGTCTTCCCAAGTCTGCCCCAAAGCAAAAGTATCCATCCATTCCCACTTAGGACCGACGTCAATTTAGGGTTTCTTTCCTATCAACCAAGTCTCTAGGAAGTAGCTAGCGTCTAGATGAACCACTTTGCGTAGGAACAATTGAGTCGAAGCGGATTTATGCTGCACTTGGTTCATGGAGAATGGGAAACAATAGGGATGCAAAGCTCAACCTTTCTGCCCATAAGGCATAGTCCCATTCCACTCCCCTAAAAGAGCATAAATCGGGATTCTAACTCTACTTACTCTAGGTCTCCAGTCTCGTTATCACGTCTTTAGAGAAAAGTTCCCAGCTAATCGGGACCATCCTTCCATAGGATGATGGACCCAAGTCGCATCCACCGCACTTTCCATCAGTTGCTTAGTTATCTAATTACCTACCACATTATGTTTGACATGCAAAGGCAACTTCCTTAATTAATTAATTTAAACACAAGTTCCTTCACGTAACTTAGGCACTGACACAAAAACAATGTCAAGCAAGTTCCTTTTTGAAATCTCTGATCTCTTTTTATCATAGTTCCAGAATACATCAAGTATCATGCCCGAAGGCTATCCCAGCAATCAACAAGATTGCTGCTCCAAGTTTCGCCCGTAGACTAGTACACGGGCCACAAGATCCCATCTCGAGTCACGTCGGCCTCTTGTGCAGGATCCGGAGGCAAGGAGTTTACAGCCAGAGCCTCCCCTAGCACCCAAGCGTCCTCCCGCTCCAAGCAGCACCGCGACGGGTTCGATCCATGTACCCAGCATGGCTAATCAACCCCCTTGGATAGGGCCAGGCAGGCAGTCGGAGGTAACTGAACATGCCTCTCCCTCCAAGATTTTAACCTAAAGTATTAAGTGTTTTGCCTTGAATTAGGCCCTTGAGCAAAGAAGTTCAAACAATGTACCTAAGTATACAATCACGATCATTTCAGAGGTCGTTCGTACGAGCAACTGCTAAGGTGTGATTCCTTCTTCTCGAATGCTCCCAGCATTTGGTCCTAGATCATTCGCGAGTTGGCGAGATTCCAGGGGCTTGGCAAGCTAGGTTTCTTGTTTCCCCTTTTTCTTTGGGTTAGGGTTTGTACCCTACCGACCGTCGTCCTCGGTTGGTCAACTTACTTATTGGCAATTCACAATTTCTCTAAGTGTGACAAATCAGCTCCCAAGAGAGAGAGTTGTAGTAGGGCGACTACTCGACCTCTTAATGAATCTAACTAGTAATTAGATCTTGCCTCCCTTGGCCTAAGATGTAGTAGCAGCATCTTATGATTTAGTTGCAATAGCATCTGACCTTGCGGACTAGTTGCACAAGATAGGTAGCAGTGCCTATCTTGAGAAATTACATCCCGTTGTCGATATTACTAGTAATCGTGTCCTAAGGCCTGGTACCCTCTCATTACTGGCAGCATAGAATGATCTAAGTGCGAGATCATTGGATTACTTTGCAAGCACCTATCTTTTCATATTGATTCTAACTATTACTTCATGCGTATTATATGCTTTTCATAAAATGAAATGTAACCCTTTTCCTTTTCATACATTTACTTATGCGTACAAGTTGCTTATGCATGCAGGTTATGCTATGTACGTTACAATGATATTGAAATAAAAACATAATATTTTCCTTTCCCATGCAAGTCACGCGAAATAGAATGCAGTTGCTTATGCGAAAATATAACCCTTTTATTCTTCTCCATAGCAATTACCTATTAAATCTTCTACGAATCAACCAATTTATGGTCGTCATGAGGGATTTTTTTTAATTGCACAAACGCATTGTGTACAACATAACTCATTCTTGCCAATGTAAGTTACCCAATGCAAACCTTTCACTGCACATGAGCATCGCAATATATATTTAACCTATGTGCATGATGCAACTAGGACATTATTGCATGAGTGCATCTTTTAACACATGAACCATATATTCACAAATGCAACAACCTTTTATCATGATGGTGCAGGAAATGTAATTTCCTTGTGATGCGATCTAAAACTTTCCCGAACATTCCTATGATCTTTTTAAAACATAGCATTCAATTATAGTAAAATTTCAATGCGATGAAGACTACCCTATGCAAATTTATACTTATTGCACCCATATCATGTGGAAATGAAGAAGGTGAATTTGATAGAACTTGAACTTCCACAGGAGGGGTATTATCGACTCTTGCACTTCGGGTGGGGACTCCTACATGTGCTCCTCTTACTCCCGTGTGTGCTCCTCTTGTGTGGTGCTTTGGGGCCATCACAATTGGGGCTAGGGCAGGTGGAGGGTGTGCTGAAATTCCCTGCAATGGGCAATCCTTCCCTCCCACAAGAGAACTCCCTTCGCAGATGAATTGCATCCTTTACGCGATTGTGCTAGTGAAGCACCTTTAAGAAGGCTCTTTATGGGAGCTTCTAGAAGCTTCTTGGAAGGTTTTTTGTTTCTTTTTGGTTCCTGACAGGGGGTTGTTGTTCTGATGGAGACGGGATGATGATGATGATGGTGATGACGGCTTTGGCAGCCTGGCGGCACTCAGGCCGAGTAGGGGAGGGGCTGGTGGTGCTGAAGATCACCAGGGGGGAATGCTGAAATCATGGTGCAGGGGGGGCGGCGCTTGCTTATCACGGGGGGGGGAGGGGCTGCTGGAGATGACGAGGGGGGGGGACTCCCCTTTATAATGGGGAGGGGGTGGTATATGGGGGGGGAAACGGCTATTTAATGGCTGCCACCCCTCCACCTGGGGGGGTGCATGCCCCCCACCCTTTCCCTTTCTTAACTCCCTCTCTCTCTCTCTCCTCGACATGCTGTCAGTGAGGAGAGAGAGAGGGGGTAAAAAATTTTGAATTAAATTTAAAATTTTTTAAAAGGGGGGTTCATATGCACGGGGGATGTTACAGATAGTGCTTTTTAGCTTGGCTGTGTTGAAGCAGTTGGTTAGTGGCTAGCTTTGGGCCTTCTGTCAGATTATGCTAGGCCTACTCCTCGTGGATTTCATGCCTTGGTTTTTTCAGGGGGTAGGGTGAAACATGTGATGTTTTTTGTTAGGGGGTAGGGTGAAACCTGTGGTGTGTTTTGATGTATATCTTTCTGTATCAGCTTGATACTTCCCTTGGCTCTTTTTGTGCAGATTTATTACTTGGATTTGACGGGCTGAGTTGCCCTATCCCGTGGTCACCAATGACAAATGATTTTTGACTTTGAGAAGTGCTTAAGAATAGCCAAAAATACTAAATTTTAGGGGAAAAATAGACTTTGTCAAAGGCAGTAGCTACAATCAGAACGATTTTAAGCGGCAAGGCCCAAAAAATTCTTTAAAGACCCAATCGACGGCGGTTTGTGAATTTTCATAAATTTTTTGCATGTCAAAAGAGATTCTAGGAGATTCCTAGCAGTGGGGGACTTTAAGACAAATGCCCAAGATTTTTCAATGGCTGAATTAGAGGCCGGACGATCGATTGGGAGTGCCTGGGAGACCAAGGCCAAAGTGGCCATGTGGAAATAGACTTGAGAGCCAAAGTAGTGTGCCTTTTGGGGGACCCCTAATTTCTTGATTTTCGTGGGGGAGGTTTGTGTTTTTTTTCGGCTACGTGCAGGATGGAGGCACCATGGAGTCATTTGATGAAGAGGGGGGTTAGAGAGCCTAAGATCAAACCCCCCCAACTGATTTGATGTACGATCTTCTTGCTATCTTCGCTCTCCATTGCTTTTCTTGAACTCAGAAATGGCTACCCAGTTGCTGAGATAGAAAAACACTCTTTCTCTATTCTCCCTCTCTCTCCCCTTAAGAGGTACTTCATGCCCATGAAGAGGATTGAAGACTGATTGAAGACCACTTGTTCGGCATGGTACTGGATCACTCCTGGATTGGTGGAGGACTAGAGTTTGCTGTTTGGAGAAGGGATGAGCCTTGAATGAAGACTGGTCTACAGTCCCGCATCAGATTTTAAAACTTGCAAAGAAGGAAAAAAACTCGAAATTCTATTTTACAAATAAAAATTACTTGATTTTAACATTTGATTGAGCCAATGTTGTTCTTATGGAGTGAAAATTTGTAGAAATATTGGTCATTGTTTTTTCTACGGTTGCATGATGAAAAAATAAAAAAACATAAAGTTAAAATGCTGGAAATAATTTTTAAAAACCCATAAAACACGGTGTTTATGAGGAAAATGGGGTTTTTGGTGTTTTCTAGTGGGATACACCAATACACATGGGATAAAATGCAAGTAAAATCTATATTTCTGTTGTGCTAAGATATCAATTTTGAATTGGAAAATAGAGGAAAATATAGAAAAATGGAGGAAAATAAGAGAAAAAATAGGAATATGCCTTAGAAATATATGGAAAAATATATTTAGTGGTTGTGGATGTATGGTGGGGCAATGAATGAGGTTTGGCCTCATTTTTCTCTATTTTTTTGTTACAGTGTGTGATTTATTGCTCTTTATACACTAAATCATGACAAAATAATTTGTGTACACCTATACAACGAAGCAAAACTTAAACCGAGAGGGGGAGTAGGATTTCAGTTTGAGGGCTGAAATAATACAAATTCTGATTGTTTTTCTATGCATAGCATTTAGGAAATGTCCTATTTGGAAATTAGGGATCTAGTAGCACAAGGTTAGCCTTGGTGCTAGATTCTTGCAACGAAGCATACACGTATTAGTTGGCCCTTCATGGAACGATTGTTTACGTACCAACACATAGGCTTATTTTGAAACATAATTGTTTCTGCACGATGAGACATCCACTATTGCATTAATCGTACATGTGGTATCAACTCCTAGAAATGCATAGCAATTGCTTGAAATATAGTTGACCGACATTTGAGAGGGTGAGATTGTTGAGATATCGAGCTCCACTCGTGATACGCTAGGGTGACCATTGTGTATTTATGTCACCGACTTGTCAGTTGCAGATGCGGTTGGTACACCGCCCATGAATAATAGCTAGATGACAGCTACCCTTATCTACTCTAGTTCGTGGCTCAGTTAGTATGCCACCTTAGTTAGTTGAGTTTGGTTTGAGACCCATATATAGGGTTCTTCTATTTCTATGTACAAGAGATCTTTTTGGCTTACACAGCTAAGAAGACGAAAACTGTTTTCAGCCTCCACCTGTGTGTGTATTCCCCCATTGTGCAAGCAAGAAAGCTACGAGTGAGACTCCTTCCTTCTCTCCCACAATCTTGACATGCTATCAGAGCCTTGTTCGTGGTAAGGAGCTCAAGAAAGCAAGCCAAGCTCGTGGTGTTCTAGTAAGAGGAGCAGTGTTGCTTTCATTTTCTATTTTGGGAGCAGATCTCTGCAGGCCATTTCGGGGCCTGTTTTTTTGATTTGAGGCCATTTCGGGGCCTGTTTTGAAGGCGGAAGTTTTCTGCACGCACTCAAGAAAAAGCCCTGTTTTATGCTGTGCAACCACTGTTCTGCAGTCGGTGAAAAGTTACCACAGATATTGCATCGTACGGTCGTGTGCAGAGACATTGGGAGTTACAGAATCATCCTTGGTTCCTGTATATGCAAAATCATCACTAGGAAGTGACTGTGTGGTCAAATACCACTTTCGCCAATTTTGCAGATTTTCCCTTGTGAGGCTGAAGCTGTGTTCTTTGCAGTGACAGAATTTTTTGTAGTGTTCTATAATGGCGTCTGATTCTCTTTCACAGATTGTCACTGAAAAGCTTGACAAGAACAACTTCCAAGCATGGAAGTTTAGAATGACGAATTTCCTTATGGGAAAAGGATATTGGAAATTTGTTGCAGGAAATGAAGAAGAACCAATTCTTCCTCATGTTCCCAATCAACAGCAAATGCAGGCATTTAAAGCATGGCATGAGAGAGCTAGGAAAGTTATGTACTGGCTGTCTATCAGCATTTCAGACTCTATGATTGTGCATATTCAAGATGCAAGTACGCCAAAGGAGGCATGGGATACTTTGTCAAAAATGTATAGCACAAATACGCAAGCCAGGAAAATGCAGCTCAAGCAAGAGTTGCACAATGTGCAAAGAGAAAATATGAGCATCAACGACTACCACATGAAGGTGAAGAAGATTGCAGATGCACTTGCTTCCATTGGGTCGCCAGTGGAAGATGATGATTTAGTTTTTGTGACCTTGAATGGTCTAGGCAAGGATTATACACAGTGCCGAACATCCATTTCCGTCCGTGAAAGATTTTCTGATTTTGAGAAGTTGATTGCTCTTCTAATTTCTGAGGAGCAGAGAAATGGTGGTGTATCTTCTTCAGGAGGAACTTCAAAAGAAGTTGTCTTCTACTCAAATGTTGGAAGAGGTAGAGGCAGAGGTAGAGGAGGCCGATTTGGAGGCCGTGGTAGAAATCAGAATATGCAGCAAACTCAAGAAAACCAGTCCTATGGAGGAGGACGTGGTAACTCTAGAGGCAGGGGGAGCCAAAGAGGTTGTGGTGGATGGCAAAGAGGCCAAAATGCAAACAACAATGTTGAATGCTACTACTGTGGTAAAATGGGTCATATGGCTAAAGACTGCTATAAAAAGTAGAATGACATCATGAATGGGAAATTGCAACAAGGGAATTATACATCTTCTAGTAGACAGGGTGATGACAAAAATGAGCATTTGTTTATGGTGCAACACATGAACAATTCTGTGACAAGTGCAGAAGAAAGCAATGATGTATGGTATGTTGACTCAGGTGCATCAAATCACATGATAGGTCATGCAGAATGGATGGAGGATGCAAGGAAAATGGAAAAACCAGGATTTGTGGAGACTGGTGATGATACTGCACATCCTATTGTGCAGATTGAAAAAATTCATTTGTCTATGCAGGATGGGAAAAAGAAATACCTGTCCGATGTATTTCATGTCCCGAATATCACCAAGAATCTGGTTTCTATTGGTCAAATGGTTGATCAGTGCTTGCAGGTCAGATTTAATCCTCATGGATGCTTTGTTGAGGATATGAAAAATAAAGGTCACTTGATAGCAAAAGGAAATAAGAAGGGCAGAATGTTTACGTGGGATGCAGACATGTCTGAATTGAGTGCAGCAATGTTTGCACATGGGACAGGTGTAGTGGCAGATATTGATATCTGGCATAAACGCATTGGTCATGTTAATGTACAGCGACTTAAATCAATGCTGGCCCAAAATATTGTTGCAGGTTTGCCTAAATTCAAGGTTGCAGAAATGCATAAGGTATGTGAAGCCTGCCAATTTGGAAAACAGGCAAGGAAACCATTTCCTAGACATGTTCAAGAGAGTGAGAAGCCATTGGAATTAATCCACTCTGATGTGTGGACTACTAAAGCTGCATCTCTTGGAGGCTATCATTATTTTGCCACTTTTATTGATGACTATAGCAGAAAAGTTTGGGTGTATTTTATGAAAAAGAAAAGTGAAGTTTTTGGGCATTTCAAAACTCTTAAAGCTATGGCTGAAAAAGAAACAGGGAAAAAGAAATTGTCATTTTGCATTGGGCATTCAATCTATCTTTGACAGTTATGATAGGAAGAAGGGGATTTTGTTACCACCCTCCCTGAAGTTAAGGGAAACAATGTAATACTTAAAACACTATATTAGAGAATTTAGGAATCTCCCAAGTTTCACTCTCAAATTAAAAATAAATATTTGACCATGTGGCTAAATCTTAATCCCTTTTTTGAATATGGAACTTGGTACTATCATCTATATAGTATCTAGAAAAAGTTTCACCTTCAAGAAAGGGAATAACAATTTGACATGTGACCAAATTTTTCCCATCCTATAGATTCCCAAAGTATATGATGATTTCCAAACTCCCTAATATAGTGTTTTAAGCTTAATGCCAAAACAATTAGGGATTTTTAAATAACTAAGAAGATGTTGAAGTTGAGAGAGAGTGTAAATCTTGGGATCTAGACATCATTCAAAATAAGGTAATGGAAATTATTAGGAATAATTGGGCCTTAAGTCTACCTCTCAAGGTCAAAGAATTTTCCTAGGTGGTAGTCATGGGAGCATCAATGAAAGCAAGGAACTAAAAAGAGTGGCATCTCTTATGGGTAGCCTTGATGTGGAGGGGAGGAACCTTTGAGGCACCTCTTTTGGATGGTTGCATTACCATTGGTGGATCGCAAGAGATTCTAGCTCATCTTATCTTCAACAAAGTAGAACATTACTAGTATGACTTTCTACATATTTGGTAGTGAATGAGAGCACATGAAGGCTTAAAAAACTTTGACATTAGACCCTTAAAGCCTTAACACCCCAACAAATTTAGGAGTTGAGGCTCAAAATTTTTATTGAGGGGGCTAGAAGTAGAAAACATGGGATGAGATAGTTTATAATGCTTGGTGGTTTATGGCATGCATGGTAGGTATGTTGCGATATAGAGAGAAGATATGTAGAGATGCGATAGGGAGAGAAGGGACACACCAAATACACCCCCAAAGACATCATCACATTGATCACAATCTACATATATATAGGTGACACCTAGTCTAGATAGGGTGAGCTATATATAGCTCCAACACCCCCACTCAAACAAAGGTCTCTAGCTGCGGATGAAAAAACCCTAGGGGAGCACAAGGAAAAAACCTGAGCTCCTATATACAAATTCACAAATGTGCATCTAAAGTGAATCTATGCATGTGAAGTAAAAATAAATATGTATGTACAAAGATGACCAAGAGGTCTAAGGTGTATATACATATGTGAAGTGTATGGTGACTACAAGGAGTATGTACAATGGCACTACAATGTCATAGTAGATTAATTCCCAAATATTGAAGTTGAGACAACTCCAAGTTCCAAGCACAGTAGAGTGAAACATGCTTCATTGATTCCTTTGGTGAATATGTATGTAGTCATCTGATCACTTGGACAATGTTCAATCATGATCGTGCGTTTCTTTACTTCATATCAAACATAATGATAATGCACTGAAATATGTTTAAACTTCTTATGTTGAGCATAGTCTTTAGCAAGACTGATAGCACTTTGGTTATCACATCTAAGTGGTGTGTTGGAGAGAGGAGGATGGCCAATATGTGATAGAACTTGTTAAAGACATATTAACTCTCGAGTTGCTAAAGATGCATTTACATATTCAACCTATGTAGTGGAAATAGCAACACAACTTTGTTTCTTGCTCATTGATAAAGAAATAAGATGACCATTGATCAAGAAATAATTTCCTTTTGTAGAATGCATAGATAAGTGAGAGCTTTCCCAATTTGCATGTGTATAACCCAAAAGTTGAAGTGAATGTAGAGGATCAGAGTTTTATTGGCATTGATAAACAAACCCAAAATCTTTAGTGCATTTTGATACTTCAAAACGCGTTTATTGTAGTCCAATGTTTAAGGCATGGAGAAATAGGATGTTGTCTAAGAAAATTTGCAATAGAAAGAATGTCAAGTCAAGAACTTAAGAAAAAAATTTGAAGACATCCAACAAGATTAGCATAAGGTTGATGTAATGCTAATTGTCCATCATTCTGCAGAAAGTGAGAGTTTTTGGTAGAGCTCACAAGACAAGGAGTACTAGCAGGATGTGTAGAACCCAAACCAAACTTTTCAATAATATCTTAAATAAAACTTTGATTGACGTAGTAATAAACCAAGTTGTAACATATATCAAATGTTGAAATTCACATTAAGGATCAAGGGAATTTTTTTTTGTTTATTGTCCCGTCGGCGATGGTCGAGCTGGAGGGGGAGAGGGTAATAGAAGGGCCAGCAAGCTCCTTGCTAGAGCTTGCTCGGCCTCACGGCCATGCGCACTGACATGATGGAGAGGGAGGATCCCCCTCCCCTCCTATTTAAACCCAACGATGAGGGGACGAAGGGGGAAGTGAAAGGGCCGTCATATTGAAACTGTGAGGGGGAGGACGAAGGAATAACGGCTGCCATGCCATATACTGAGTGTGAGAGGGGAAGGCCTTGAGAGAGGGGAGGATGACCGAGAGCTGCTATAGCAACGTAATCAGGTCGCTGCCATGGAGTCACCCCATTGCTGAGGACCTACGCCAGCATTGAGGCCGGCCGCCGACTGTACTCTCCTCCCTTAGAACACGTAGAAGCACCTAGAAGCTTCTAAAAAGGAGCTTCTTAAGCCCCTTTTCCCCTGGCTTTATTACCCCCACACCCCCCCTCATGTTTTACACTTCTTAAGCCCCTATTTCCCCCCCAAAAGATCTAAGGCCTTCAAAGGTCTTATTACCCCCCCCCCCTTTCTTTTAACCCCTATAAGCCCCCTTTATCTTGGGCCTTGGAACCCACCCCCTCTCCGTATTTTATAAATCCTTAAGCCCCCTTTTCCTTGAAACCACACCCCCGTGTGTTAATCCCTTAAACCCCTATCCCTTGGCTTTGGAACCACCCCTCTTTTCCCCGTGTTTAAACCTTCCCTAGTCCGTCTCCTTATGGCGTATTGAAACCCCTTGTCTCCAAGTTTGACCTAAGTGTCCTTCGACCTTACTTATAACCTTTATGGTTACTATTTTCCCTTGGAGTTCCCCCCGCACCTTGTGTCTTTTCCACACCTTTCTATTCCCATTTGTGCGAGTTTACAAATGCCATTAAGCCTTCCCCATGGCTTCAATGGGCCTTATCAGCAAAAGATTTTGAAACACCCCTTCGTTCAAATTCCCTACTTTAAGGAGCCTTCTAAAACTACTTCTGATGGATGGTGCAAGGGAGCGACGGTGGAATTCCAAGGAGGAATTGCAAAGCTGCTTCCACGTCTGAAAAAATACAATTGCGATGCCTCCTAAGAAAGTTCAAGGCGTAGCCGCGGGAGGGTCATCTCCGGGCATCCATGTGGATATCTCACCCCAAGCCCAGGTTTTTCCTTCCTAATTTTTATTTGATATTGTTGTAATTCAATCATGCAAGGTTAATTATTAGAAATAGGATATATTTTCATCCTAGTTGTTCATGACAAAGGAACTTAGTCATCAATACTTTTAAATGAAACATGCAAATTAAGAAAGTATAAACACATTTCTAGCAAATAGCTTATGCAATGAAATGAATTATAAGACTAGATTATTATCCATTAAAATAGTATACTTCAGTTAAGCCTAGAAGTATAAACTGCATCTCGCACTAATAATCCATACCGCAATGAATCTTCATGGAAAGTGCAAAGCATGAAATGATTCTTACGATGCATAAACTCTATGAAATTATCGTTGTCAACTGTATAAATTAGCAAGAAAAAGGTTGCTTATTTAGAATGAATTTTGTTCGCAAAGAAAAGGAAAAAATAGTTGAAATTAGCCTAACCTATGCCTAACCTCAAACCGATAAGTTAGGGTTTTAAGAAAAAATTGACTCAACGAATCATGTGAAAGTAATCTCAAAATTATCTTCTAGAGTTAACCAAATTGGCATAAAACCTAAAAACACCTAAGCCGCGGAATACTCGTTCGAAATAAGTTAAATTCCAGGGAACGCGTATACCTTAAATACTTGCCCACATTCACTGAATGTAGGGACACTGAATTGTTATCGTAAAGTGAGCTAGGGTTTGTCCCTAATAATCTTACAAGATGAAACTTGGAAACCCTAGGTCTAACGATGCCAACCTAGTAAGCTGAAACAGATTGTTTCGTGACGCCATCGTCTCATAGTTCGAAGAGACACTTGCGCAATAAGTGCGGAGTCATACAATCTTGTGATTGGATCACAAGGGAATGGCCCAGTTCTCGCAATGAAGTTGGCATGTCCTTATGCAAGTTATCGAAGATCGATTGGAAACTAAAGACCAACTGATAAACTGAAGTAATCAATGAACGTAAGGTTTGACCAAGTTGGGTTAATAGGGTACGCCATGACCCAGGATATAGGGGATCTTGCCAAGTTGCAAGTCATCCCGGATCGAGTGCCTGATGCATTCCTAAGGAAGGATTCATTCCTTAGCAGTTTGCCAACAAAAACAATCAATGAAAATGTTTGTGCTTACTACAGATTTTAGAGCACTTTTTGGCTTTGTTTGATCAATGAATTTAAAGATAAATGGATATCTATACTTCAGGTTGAGGTCCTGAAGGGAGAGGCAGCTTCAGTTACCCCCGACTGCCTACTTGACCCTAACCAAGGGGGTTGTTGACCGCACCGGGGAAGTGGACCAAACCCGCCGCGAGAGGTCTCTCCGTTGAGCGCTACTTGGAGCAGGAGGACGCTTGGGTGCCAGGGGGGCTCTGACCGTAAATCCCTCACCTTCCGGGCCCTGCACAAGAAGCTAATGTAACTCGGGGTTGGATCTCGAGGCCCACAAACTAGTCTATGCGCGGAAACTTTGAATAGTGATCCCTATGGATTGCTGGATAGCCTTCGGGCGAATTGTGGATAAGCCTACAGGCTGGACTCTTTGTATTTCAAAGATAAATATGATAACCTGTTAATAAGGAACTTGTTTGATATTGTTTTTCTATGTCAAGTGATAAGATTACGTGAAGGAACCAGTGGCTAACGAGTTAATTAAGGAAGCTAGTTGTTACATGTCCAACTAATGTGTTAGGTAATTAAATAACTAAAACAATCGGAGGAAAGTGCAGAGGATGGGCCATAGGTCCGTCCTACGGATGGGTGGTCCCGGTTGGCCGGGAACTTTTCTCAAATCGCGATGGACAGCAGGAGGATTGTCAAAGAACATGAACAACAAAAGCGTTGACCTAGAGTTATGATTAAACCCGATTTACGTTGTTTTAGGGGAACGGAATGGGACTATGCCTTATGGTACAGAGGTTGAGCTTTGCATCCCTCTCGTTTCCCATTCTCCTTGAACCAAGTGCAGTGTGATTCCGCTTCAGACCTGGCGTTTCTGCGTAAAGTAGTTCGGTTGGGTCCGATGCTAGTTGCCGTTAGAAAATGACCAATAAGGAAAACTCTAATTCAGGTCGATCCTAAGTGGGAATGGCTAGAATACTTCCGCTACGTGGCAGATGTAGAAATCCCTAGATCGCAAACCTCGTAACATTCCATGGGAGTGCCGGGCGGAGCTTTCTAGACATCCTTTCCGATGGACTCCTAATACATGTCCTGAAAATACAAGCAGATACGTTACAGTTGGTATCAGAGCCGACCAACAACAGAATTGTTTTTATGAAATCTTAATAAGTTGAAGTAAAGCAAATGTTGCTGTCAAAATTTTTCCTTACCTTCAATGTTGTCTTGCAGAATTACGAAGCATGGAACAAGTTCTTAGTATTTCGAATCATGTTTATGACTGCAATGCATTCTCCGCATTATCGACAAAGGGTTGAGATGATGAACATCCTAGAGCAGATCTATAAGCCATCACCTTTGTACATGGAAGAAAGATGGACGGGTGCTTCAGGAATCTACTATATAGCCACCTGTAGGTTTGCTTACTTACAAACCAACTTAAAGAGGATCAAGTGGTTGGAAGATGTGAAAGTCGTGAAGCTATTCATTTTTGTGGAAGCTCACGTAAACTCAACTTTAAATATTCGAGGTTGGAGGGTTGAGATGAACTCATATGTATATGAGGAAGTAACCCGTGTAATCCCCACCAACAGGATTAAAGTGTTGGGCCGCCATGAGAAGTATGGATTCCAACGGAAAGGATATCCTGAACTTCCAATGACTTACCAATTCCTGAAGATCCATGACCCGAAACCATACTATTATACAGTTCTTGTAGATAAATGTAATACAACGTTGTTCTCCCCAAACTAAATGTAATAGTTGGCTTATCATCGCAAGAAATGTTGTATTCGAAAGGGCTATGGCCATATAAATACAAATAAAGACTTCTTTTTATCAATGTATGATTGTGCAAAAGAGTTGATAAAAAGTTAAGTAGCTACATTGCTTATGTGGTAGCAGAATGGAAGATGTAATATAAATCAATAACAATTATCGTATAATAACGTTAAGAAACCTTTATCCAGGCACAACCCCAGGTATAGGTTCCTAGTTCGCCTCCTACATCAAGTACTACTGTAATCCAGGAGAAGAAGTTCATTCTCAAGCAGATTAAGCCACCCGAGTTTGACGAGAGAGGCAGATTTGTCCAAGCTGATGCTGAAATTTGGATTGAATCCATGGAGGATTACTTCAAAGTAGCCGGTACTGCACCTTCTAATCAGGCTATGTTTGCCTACTTAAAGCTCACCGGCGAAGCGAGGCTTTGGTGGAAGCAATGGTGCAGGGATCAAAGGATTGTAGAGGGATTCGTTACCTAGGAGAAGCTGAAGAAAGCCGTGCAAGGAAGATATTTACCACCTGCTTATCGCACACAGAAAATGAATGAGTTCTATGAGCTAAAACAGCTGGGGCTCACGCTTGATGCATACTATTCTAAATTTGTCTCACTTCTTAAGTATGCATCACAGATGGACATGACACAGCAAGTGTCCAAATTTTGTGCGGGTTTAAATCCACCAGTAAATACCCGTCTCTAATCTATGCATCCATCAGATCTTCAGGATGCACTCATTCGAGCGGCACCTATAATTCAGGAGGTGCAGTCTAGACCAAAGGGTAATAAAGCTTAGTCTTATAATGACCTGAACAGAGAAGCATTCAAACCTCAGATAAAGAGAGTTCAAGGTCATAATCAGGGAAAAAGAAAGAAAGCAAGGACGAACAACGTCAACAACTTTGTTTCTACTCAAAGCAATGGCCGAAACCTCCGTTTTTTCCACTGCAACGAGCCCAGTCACTTCAATAAGCAATGTCCCAAGCTTGGTGGAAGACATCGCCAAGCGCCTCTCCAAGGAACAGGCCATGGTCAAGGAGCCACTACTTGAGGCAGAGGATGAACCGCCTGCATTGCCAATAGGCAAATGTGCGAAGAAAAAGAGGAAGAAGATTTGACCATGAAAGCAGAATTTGAAAGGGCGACAGTCCATGCCGCTCTACATAAGAAAGAACCAAATCGCAAATTCCCGGTGATTCAGACACCGTCGGACTATCAAGGTAAAATTTTCAAGACCTTGATTGATTGTGGCAGTACACATTCCTTTATCTCACCAGCATGTGCAAAAAGATTAGGAATAGCCATAGTAGAAGCACCTACCCTGCTTGTGGAATTGGAAAATGGTCATGAGGTCACTTGTACCAGGCAAACTGCTAAGGTGGAATTCTTTCTGGGAGGAAAAAAGACTTCAGTCAAATTCATAGTCATGAATTTAGGTATCCATGAGTGTCTACTCGGAATGGATTGGCTTAAGCCTAAAGACGCCCACATTCACTGTAGAAAGGGTCAAGTTTCCTCTCGAAACTCTGAAAGGGAATTAGTCACAACCCAAGGTGAGGCTGGAGTGCCGAGAATCTAATTGGCCAAAGTATCTCGGAACATAAAAGGAGTCAGAAAAGGGTTATATGTTTACTTGATCAAACTCAACAAGTTAGATCAGAAGCAAGGGTCTAATGAAGGACCTTCTTGGCTAAAGGAATATGCAGACGTATTCCCTGAAGAGTTGACTGAACTTCCGCCTCAAAGAGAAGTGGATCATGAGATTAAGTTGGTATCAGGAGCTATGCCAATTGCCAAGAGACCTTATAGAATGTCCATACCAAAAGAAATTGAGCTGAAGGAACAACTCAAGAAATTGCTAGAACAATCCGTCCTAGCAATTCACCGTGGGGGAGCTCCAATACTATTCCAGAAAAATAACAATGGGACACTTCGACTATGTATTGATTACTGAGGATTGAATCAATCAACGGTCAAGAATAAGTACCCTATTCCTAGAATAGATGAGCTTCTTGATCGTATCCAGGGAGCAAAGATCTTCTCCAAGATTGATCTTAGGTCAGGTTACTATCGGATAAGGATCAAGGAAGAAGATATTCCAAAGACAGGCCTTCAATACAAGATATGGGCACTTTGAGTTCCTAGTTATGTCATTCAGACTTACAAATGCACCTGCCACTTTCAACAGGTTAATGCAAGATATCTTTAGGCCATATCTTGATGATTTTGTGCTTCTCTTCTTTGACGACACTTTAGTCTATTCCAAACAGGAAGAAGATCAAGAATTCCAACTCTGGATTGTTCTTGAGACAATGAGGTCACATAAGCTGTATGCTAAAATGAAGAAGTGTGCATTCTTCAAGCATCAGATTGAATATTTGGGATTCATAGTATCAGCAGAAGGAATCTCAGTGGACCCAGCCAAGGTAAGAGATGTGCTTGAGTGGCCAATACCAACATCCGTCAAAGAGATACATAGCTTTCTTGGATTGACAGGATGGTATAGGGTCTTCATCAAAAACTATGCTTTGATTGCAGCACCTCTGACGGACTTACTGAAGAAGCAAACTTCCATTGCATGGTCAACTCCCAAACAAAATAGCTTCGACAGATTGAAGCAAAGTTTGGTATCAGCACCTATCCTAAAACTTCCAGACCTTAATAAAGAGTTAGAGGTAGTAACTGATGCTAGCATACTTGCCTTGGGATGTGTGCTCATGCAGGAAGGTCATCCAGTAGCATACTCTTCAAGGAAACTGAAGAGTCATGAGAGGAATTATGCTAAGCATGATCTGGAATTGCTAGCTATCATCCATGCTCTAAAGCTTTGCAGACACTACATGTTGGGTAACAAGTTTACTCTGGTAACTGACCATAAGAGTCTCAGATGGATCTTTACCCAGAACGAGCTCAACATGAGGCAACGTCGGTGGATTGAAGTGTTGGAGGAATACGACTTTGAAATCAATTACCGACCAGGAAAAGAGAATGTAGTTGCCGATACACTTAGTCGCAAGGCATTTCTTAATTCTCTAATCCTGCAGAATCCATCAACAACTAGATCTCTAGCTACAGAAGTATCTATGCCAAACAACCCAATACTTGAGCTAGCTAGAGAGGATGCGTGCTATGATCCGGCCTACCAAACAATGCTAAGGGAGATATCTATCAAGGATCAGAATCAAAAGTTGCAGGCTAAGTATCATGAATTTTCTATCAATAATGGACTTGTCTATTATAGAACAAGGCTATGTATACCAGCAGGCCAGACACTTAAGGAGAATATATTATGGGAAGCTCATGATTCCCCTTTCTCAGGACACCTTGGCTATGCCAAGACTCTTAATGCAGTTAGGAAGAGCTACCATTGGGATAGGCTCAAAGGTGACATTCTCAAATATGTCACCGAGTGTTTGTCTTGCCAACGTATCAAAGCCGAACATGTCAAGATGCTAGGGAAACTGCAACCGCATGACATTCCCCAAATGAAATGGGAATTCATCAGTATTGATTTTGTTGAAGGCCTGCCCCAAGTCCAGGGAGGATAGAACTCCATCATGGCTATGGTTGACATGCTTACTAAGGTTGCACACCTTATTCCAGTAAAGACAAACTATAAAGCCTCAGACATTGGGAGATCATTTATCAAGGAGATATTCAAGCTAGATGGTTTACCCAGAAGAATCATTAGTGATCGTGATTCTCTCTTCACCTCACACTTCTGGAAAGCCATCTTTGAAGCTATTGGGACTCAACTCTGTTTTAGCACCGCCTACCATCCCCAAACGGATGGCCAAACCGAGCGAGTAAATCAAGTCATCGAGGATATGCTTAGGGCATACTGCTATCATGAGCAAAAGAGGTGGATTCAATATTTTCCTTTGGTTGAAATTGCCTATAATGCTTCTTACCAACAAAGCATTCAGATGACCCCTTTCCAAGCATTGTATGGTCATGAGTGCAGAAGTCCCATAAACTTCTCAAATCCAACCTTAAGGGTTAAAGCTTCAAGGCAGATGTTGGAAGAGATGGATGACCAAATAAAGTCAATAAGACAAGATATCCAAGATGCCAAGGATAGACAGAAGGCATACGCGGATTTGAAGCGTCAAGATAGAATCTTCGAAGAAGGAGACATGGTCTTTATTCGCGTACACCCTAAGAAGAGTTCCCTATCCTTACGAGATTGCAAGAAGCTAAGTCCCAGGTATTGTGGACCGTACAAGATCCTCAAGTGCCTAGGACCTAATGTTTATAAACTACAACTCCCGGAAAACCTAAAGGTTCACAATGTATTCCATGTCAGCCTATTGAAAAAGTATGTATCTAATCCTAACCATGTACTTAATGACCAACAAGTTGTAATGCCTAATCAAGGAGTCCTTGAACTAAGGTGTGACAGGATATTAGACGTTAGGGAGAGACAACTGAGATCCAAAACCTTGAGAGAATGCCTCGTCCAGTGGAAAGATTATCCTGAAGAGGATTCCACTTGGATAGATGAAGGCACTCTCAACCATCAATATTCCCACTTTATCTCGAGATGAGGACATCTCGATTCCTCTAAGGGGGAGAGAATGTAATATATACCAAATGCTAAAATTCACATTAAGGATAATGGGAAAATTTTTTGGTTTATTGTCCCCTCGGTGACGGTCGAGCTGGAGGGGGAGAGGGGAATAGAAGGGCCAGCAAGCTCCTCGCTGGAGCTTGCTCGACCTCATGGCCATGTGCACTGACATGATGGAGAGGGAGGATCCCCCTCCCCTCCTATTTAAACCTAACGATGAGGGGACGAAGAGGGAACTGAAAGGGCCGCCATGCTGAAACTGTGAGGGGGAGGACGAAGGAATAATGGCCGCCATGCCATATGCTGAGTGTGAGAGGGGAAGGCCTTGAGAGAGGGGAGGATGACCAAGAGCTGCTGCAGCAGTGTAATCAGGCTGCCACCATGGAGTCGCCCCGCCATTGAGGACCTATGCCAACATTGAGGCCATCCCGCCGACTATATTCTCCTCCCTTAGAACATGTAGAAGCACCTAGAAGCTTCTAAAAAGGAGCTTCTTAAGCCCCTTTCCCCCTAGCTTTATTACCCCCACATTCCCCCCCCCCCCCCCCCGGTGTTTTACACTTTCTAAGCCCCTATTTCCCCCCCAGAAGATCTAAGGCCTTCAAAGGTCTTATTACCCCCCCCCCCCCCTATTTTAACCCCTATAAGCCCCCTTTATCTTAGGCCTTGGAACCCACCCCCGCTCCGTATTTTATAAATCCTTAAGCCCCCTTTTCCTTGAAACCACACCCCCGTGTGTTAATCCCTTAAACCCCTATCCCTTGGCTTTGGAACCACCCCTCTTTTCCCCGTGTTTAAACCTTCCCTAGTCCGTCTCCTTGTGGCGTATTGAAACCCCTTGTCTCCAAGTTTGACGTAAGTGTCCTTCGACCTTACTTATAACCTTTACGGTTACTATTTTCCCTTGGAGTTCCCCCCGCACCTTGTGTCTTTTCCACACCTTTCTATTCCCATTTGTGCGAGTTTACAAAGGCCATTAAGCCTTCCCCATGGCTTCAATGGGCCTTATCAGCAAAAGATTTTGAAACACCCCTTCATTCAAATTCCCTACTTTAAGGAGGGAGCCTTCTAAAACTATTTCCCACGGACGGTGCAAGGGAGCGACAGTGGAATTCCAAGGAGGAATTGTAAAGCTGCTTCCACATCCGAAAAACTACAATTGCGATGCCTCCTAAGAAAGTTCAAGGCGTAGCCGCGGGAGGGTCATCTCCGGGCATCCATGTGGATATCTCACCCCAAGCCCAGGTTTTTCCTTCCTAATTTTTATTTGATATTGTTGTAATTCAATCATGCAAGGTTAATTATTAGAAATAGGATATATTTTCATCCTAGTTGTTCACGACAAAGGAACTTAGTCATCAATACTTTTAAATGAAACATGCAAATTAAGAAAGTATAAACACATTTCTAGCAAATAGCTTATGCAATGAAATGAATTATAAGACTAGATTATTATCCATTAAAATAGTATACTTCGGTTAAGCCGAGAAGTATAAACTGCATCTTGCACTATTAATCCATACCACAATGAATCATCATGAAAAGTGCAAAGCATGAAATGATTCTTATGATGCATAAACTCTATGAAATTATCATTGTCAACTGCATAAATTAGCAAGAAAAAGGTTTCTTATTTAGAATGAATTTTGTTCGCAAAGAAAAGGAAAAAATAGTTGAAATTGACATAACCTATGCCTAACCTCAAACCGATAAGTTAGGGTTTAAAAAAAACAATTTACTCATAGTCACTGAATGTAGGGACAGTGAATTGTAATCGTAAAGTGAGCTAGGGTTTGTCCCTAAGAATTTTACAAGATGAAACCTGGAAACCCTAGGTCTAACGATGCCAACCTAGTAATCTGAAATAGATTGTTTTGTGACTCCATTGTCTCATAGTTCGAAGAGACACTTGCGCAACAAGTTCGGAGTCATATGATCTTGTGATTGGATCACAAGGGAATGGCCAAGTTCTCGCAATGAAGTTGGCATGTCCTTACGCAAGTTATCTTGCAAGAGGATCAACACTTTAGTGATCTTTCTTCAATAAAGAAGATTGATTGGAAACTAAAGACCAACCGATAAACTGAAGTAATCAATGAACGTAAGGTTTGACCAAGTTGGGTTAATAGGGTACGCCCTGATCCAGGATATAGGGGATCTTGCCAAGTTGTAAGTCATCCCGGATCGAGTGCTGGATGCATTCATAAGGAAGGATTCATTCCTTAGCAGTTTGCCAACAAAAACGATCAATGGAAATGTTTGTGCTTGCTACAGATTTTAGAGCACTGTTTGGCTTTGTTTGATCAATGAATTAAAAGATAAATGAATATCTATACTTTAGGTTGAAGTCCTGAAGGGAGAGGCAACTTTAGTTACCCCCGATTGCCTGCCTGACCCTAACCAAGGGGGTTGTTGACCGCGTCGGGAAAGTGGACCGAACCCGCCACGAGAGGTCTCTCTGTTGAGCGCTATTTGGAGCAGGAGGATGCTTGGGTGCCAGGGGGACTCTGGCCCCATAAATCCCTCGCCTTCCGGGCCCTACACAAGAGGCTAATGTGACTCGGGATTGGATGTCGAGGCCCGCATACTAGTCTATGGGTGGAAACTTGGAATAGTGATCCCTGTGGATTGCTGGATAGCCTTCGGGCGAATTGTGGATAAGCTCATAGGCTGGACTCTTTGTATTTCAAAGATAAATTTGATAACATGTTAATAAGGAACTTGTTTGATATTGTTTTTCTATGTCAGGTGATAAGATTACTTGAAGGAACCAGTGGAGTGGCTAACGGGTTAATAAAGGAACGCGGTTGGTACATGTCCAACTAATGTGTTAGGTAATTAAATAACTAAAACAACCAAAGGAAAGTGTAGAGGATGGGCCATAGGTCCATCGTACAAATGGGTGGTCCCAGTTGGCCAGGAACTTTTCTCAAATTGCGATGGACAGCAGGAGGATCGTCAAAGAACATGAACAACAGAAGCGATGACCTAGAGTTATGATTAAACCTGAAATACGTTGTTTTAGGGGAACGGAATGGGACTATGACTTATGGCAGAGAGGTTGAGCTTTGCATCCCTCTTGTTTTCCCATTCTCCTTGAACCAAGTGCACCGTGAATCCCCTTCGGACCTGGCATTTCTGTGTAAAGTAGTTCGCTTGGGTCCAACGCTAGTTGCCGTTGGGAAATGACCAATAAGGAAAACCCTAATCCAGGTTGATCCTATGTGGGAATGGCCAGAATACTTCTGCTACGTGGCAGATGCGGAAAGCCCTATATCGCCAACCCGGTAACATTCTATGGGATATCTCGATGGAGCTTTCTAGACATCCTTTTCGATGGACTGCTAAGACATGTCCTGAAAATTCAAGCGGACATGTTACAGTTGGTATCAGAGCCGACCAACAACAGAATTGTTTCTATGAAATCGTAATAAGTTGAAGTAAAGAAAATGTTGCTGTCCAAACATTTCTGTACCTTCAATGCTGTCTTGCAGAATTACAAAGCATGGAACAAGTTCTTAGTATTTTGAATCATATTTATGAATGCAATGCATTCTCCGCATTATCGAAAAAGGGTTGAGATGATGAACATCCTAGAGCAGATCTATAATCCATCACCTTTGTACATGGAACGAAGATGCACGAGTGCTTCAGGAATCTACTATATAGCCGCCCACCGGTTTGCTTACTTACAAACCAACTTAAAGAGGATCAAGTGGTTGGAAGACGTGAAAGTCGTGAAGCTGTTCATTTTTGTGGAAGCTCACGTAAACTCAACTTTACATATTCGAGGTCCGAGGGTTGAGATAAACTCATATGTATATGAGGAAGAAACCCGTGTAATCCCCGCCGATAGGATTAAAGTATTGGGCCGCCATGAGAAGTATGGATTCCAATGGAGAGGATATCCTAAACTTCTAATGACTCACCGATTCCTGAAGATCCATGACCCGAAACCATACTATTATACAGTTTCTGTAGATAAATGTAATACAACGTTTTTCTCCCCAAACTAAATGTAACACTTGGCTTATCATCGCAAGAAATGTTGTATTCGAAAGTGCTATGGCCATATAAAAAGAAATAAAGACTTCTTTTTATCAATGTCTGATTGTGCATAAGAGTTGATAAAAGTTAAGTAGCTACATTGCTTATGTCGTAGTAAAATGGAAGATGTAATATAAATCAATATCAATTATCGTATAATAACATTAAGAAACCTTTATCCAGGCACAACCCCAGGTACAGGTTCCTAGTTTGCCTCCTACATCAAGTACTGTTGTAATCCAAGAGAAGAAGTTCCTTCTCAAGCAGATTAAGCCACCGAGTTTGACGAGAGAGGAAGATTCGTCCAAGCTGATGCTGAAATTTGGATTGAATCCATGGAGGATTACTTCGAAGCAGCCCGTACTGCACCCGCCAATCAGGCTTTGCTCGCGTAGTTAAAGCTCACCAGCGAAGCAAGGCTTTGGTGGAAGCAATGGTGCACGGATCAAGGGATTGTAGAGGGATGCGTTACCTAGGAGAAGCTGAAGAAATCCATGCAAGGAAGATATTTACCACCTACTTATCGCACGCAGAAAATGAATGAGTTCTACAAGCTAAAATAGCTGGGGCTCAGGCTTGATGCATACTATTCTAAATTTGTCTCACTTCTTAAGTATGCAGCACAGATGGACATGACACAGCAAGTGTCCAAATTTTGTATGGGTTTAAATCCACTAGTAAATATCCGTCTCGAATCTATGCATCCATCAGATCTTCAGGACGCACTCATTCAAGCGACACCTATAATTCAGGAGGTGCAGTCTAGACCAAGGGGTAACAAAGCTTGGTCTTAAAATGACCCGACCAAAGGAGCATTCAGATCTCAGATAAAGAGAGTTCAAGGTCATAATCAGGGACAAAGAAAGAAAGAAAGGACGAACAACGTCAACAACTTTGTTCCTACTCAAAGTAATGGCCAAAACCTTTGTTGTTTCCACTGCAACGAGCCCGGTCACTTCAAGAGGTAATGTCCCAAGCTTGGTGGAGAACATCGCCAAGCGCCTTTTCAAGGAATAGGCCGTGGTCAAGGAGCGGCTACTCAAGGCAAAGGAAGAACCGCCTACATTGCCAATAGGCAAATGTGCAAAGAAGAAGAGGAAAAAGATCCGACCATGAAAGCAGAATTTGAAAGGGCTCAAAGAAGAGGAAGAAGATCCGACCATGGAAGCAGAATTTGAAAGGGAATATCGCCAATTCTTAATGATTCAGACACTGTCGGACTATCAAGGTAAAAGTTTCAAGACCTTGATTGATTGTGGCAATACACATTCCTTTATCTCACCAGCATGTGCAAAAAGATTAGGAATAGCCATAGTAGAAGCACCTACCCTGCTTGTGGAATTGGCAAATGGTCGTGAGGTCACTTGTACCAGGAAAACTGCTAAGGTGGAATTATTTCTGGGAGGAAAGAAGACTTCGGTCAAATTCAGAGTCATGAATTTAGGTATCCATGAGTGTCTACTCGGAATGGATTGGCTTAAGCCTAATGACGCCCACATTCACTGTGGAAAGGGTCAAGTTTCCTTTTGAAACTCTGAAAGGGATTTAGTCACAACCCAAGGTGAGGCTGGAGTGCCAAGAATCCAATTGGCCAAAGTATCTCGGATCATAAAAGGAGTCAGAAAAGCATTACCTGTTTACTTGATCAAACTCAACAAGTTAGATCAGAAGCAAGAGTCTAATGAAGGACCTTCTTGGCTAAAGGAATACGCGGACATATTCATTGAAGAGTTGACTGAACTTCTGTCTCGAAGAGAAGTGGATCATGAGATTAAGTTAGTACCAGGAGCCGCGCCAATTGCAAAGAGACCTTATAGAATGTCCATACGAGAAGCAATTGAGCTGAAGGAACAACTCAAGCAATTGCTAGAACAAGGCTATATCCATCCTAGCAATTCACCGTGGGGAGCTCCAGTACTATTCTAGAAAAAGAAAGATGGGACACTTCGACTATGTATTGATTACCGAGGATTGAATCAATCAACGGTCAAGAATAAGTACCCTATTCCTAGAATAGATGAGCTTCTTGATCATCTCTAGGGAGCAAAGATCTTCTCCAAGATTGATCTCAGGTCAGGCTACTATTAGAAAAGGATCAAGGAAGAAGATATTCCCAAGACAGGACTTCAATACAAGATATGGGCACTTTGAGTTCCCAGTTATGTCATTCGGACTTACGAATGCACCTGTCACTTTCAACAGGTTAATGTAGGATATCTTTAGGTCATATCTTAATGATTTCGTGCTTGTCTTCTTCGATGATACTTTAGTCTATTCCAAACAAGAAGAAGATCATGAACCCCAACTCCGAATTGTCCTTGAGACAATGAGGTCACATACACTGTATGCTAAAATGAAGAAGTGTGCATTTTTCAAGTGTCAGATTGAATATCTAGGATTCATAGTATTAGCAGCAGAAGGAATCTTAGTGGACCCAGCCAAGGTCAGAGATGTGCTTGAGTGGCCAATACCAACATCTGTCAAAGAGATACGCAGCTTTCTTGTATTGACAGGATGGTATAGGGTCTTCATAAAAAACTATGCTTTGATTGCAACACCTCTGACAGACTTACTGAAGAAGCAAACTTCCATTGCATGGTCAACTCCCGAACAAAATAGCTTTGACAGATTGAAGCAAAGTTTGGTATCATACCTATCCTAAAACTTCCGGACCTCAATAAAGAGTTCGAGTTAGTAACTGATGCTAGCATACTTGCCTTGGGATGTGTGCTCATGCAGGAAGGTCATCCAGTAGCATACTCTTCAAGGAAACTGAAGACTCATGAGAGGAATTATGCTACGCATGATCTGGAATTGCTAGCTGTCATCCATGCTCTAAAGCTTTGCAGACACTACCTGTTGGGTAACAAGTTTACTCTAGTAACTGACCATAAGAGACTCAAATCGATCTTTACCCAGAACGAGCTCAACATGAGGCAACGTCAGTGGATTGAAGTGTTGGAAGAATACGACTTTGAAATCAAGTACCGACCAGGAAAAGAGAATGTAGTTGCCGATGCACTTAGTCTCAAGGCTTTCCTTTATTCTCTAATTGTGCAGAATCCATCAACAGCCAGATCTCTAGCTACAAAAGTATCTATGCCAAACAACCCAATACTTGAGCTAGCTAGAGAGGATGCATGCTATGATCCGGCCTACCAAACAATGCTAAGGGAGATCTCTATCAAAGATCAAAATCAAAAGTTACAAGCTAAGTATCATGAATTTTCTATCAATAATAGACTTGTCTATTATAGAACAAGGCTGTGTATAGCAACAAGCCAGACACTTAAGTAGAAGATATTGTGGGAAGCTCATGATTTCCCTTTCTCATGACACCCTGGCTATGCCAAGACTCTTAATGCAGTTAGGAAGAGCTACCATTAGGAGAGGCTCAAAGGTGACATTCCCAAATATGCCAGCTAGTGTTTGTCTTGCCAACGTATCAAAGCCGAACATGTTAAGATGCCAGGGAAACTGCAACCGCTTGACATTCCCCAAATGAAATGGGATTTCATCAGTATGGATTTTGTTGTAGGCCTACGCCAAGTCCAGGAAGGATGCAACTCCATCATGGCTATGGTTGACATGCTTACTAAGGTTGCACACCTTATTCCAATAAAGACAAACTATAAAGCCTTAGACATTGTGAGATTTTTTATCAAGGAGATATTTAAGCTACATGGTTTACCCAGAAGAATCATTAGTGATCGTGATTCTCTCTTCACGTCACACTTCTAGAAAGCTATCTTTGACGATATTGGGACTCAACTCTATTTTAGCACCATCTCTACCATCCCCAAACGGATGGCTAAACAGAGCGAGTAAATCAAGTCATCGAGGATATGCTTAGGGCATACTGCTATCGTGAGACAAAGAGGTGGATTCAATATTTTCCTTTGGTTGAATTTGCCTACAATGCTTCTTACCAACAAAGCATTCAGATGACCCCTTTCCAAGCATTGTATGGTCATGATTGTAGAAGTTCCCTAAACTTCTCAGATCCAACCTTAAGGGTTGAAGTTTCAAGGCAGATGTTGGAAGAGATGGATGACCAAATAAAGTCAGTAAGACAAGATATCCAAGCTGCCAAGGATAGACAAAAGGCATACACAGATTTGAAGCATCAAGATAGAATCTCCGAAGAAGGAGACATGGTTTTCATTCGCGTACACCCTAAGAAGAGTTCCCTATCCTTAGGAGATTGCAAGAAGCTAAGTCCAAGGTATTGTGGACCGTACAAGATCCTCAAGTTCCTAGGACCTAATGCTTATAAATTGCAACTCCCGGAGAACCTAAAGGCTCACAATGTATTCCATATCAGCCTATTGAAAAAGTATGTACCTAATCCTAACCATGTACTTGATGACCAACAAGTTGTAATGCCTAGTCAAGGAGTCCTTGAACTAAGGCGTGATAGGATCTTAGATGTTAGGGAGAGACAACTGAGATCCATAACCTTGAAAGAAGGCCTCGTCTAGTGAAAAGATTATCCCGAAGAGGATGCCACTTGGATAGATGAAGGCACTCTCAACCATCAATATCCCCAGTTTATCTCGAGATGGGGACATCTCGACTCCTCTAAGGGGGAGAGAATGTAATATATATCAAATGATCAAATTCCCATTAAGGATAATTGATTTTTTTTTTGTTTATTGTCCTGTAGGCGAAGGTCGAGTTGGAGGGGGAGAGGGGAATAGAAGGGCCAGCAAGCTCCTCACTGGAGCTTGCTCGGCCTCACGGCCATGCACACTGACATGATGGAGAGGGCGGATCCCCCTCCCCTCCTATTTGTACCCAACGATGAGGGGACGAAGGGGGAAGTGAATGGGCCACCATGCTAAAACTGTGAGGGGGAGGACGAAGGAATAACATCCGCCATGCCATATGCTGAGTGTGAGAGGGGAAGGCCTTGAGAGATGGGAGGATGACTGAGAGCTACTAGAGCAGCGTAATCAGGCTGCCGCCATGGACTCGCCCTGCCGCTGAGGACCTATGCCAGCATTGAGGTCGGCCACCGACAGTAATCTCCTCCCTTAGAACACGTAGAAGCACCTAGAAGCTTCTAAAAAGGAGCCTCTTAAGCCCCTTTCCCCCTGGCTTTAGTACCCCCTCCCCCCCGGTTTTTACACTTTTTAAGCCCCTATTTCCCCCCCAAAAGATCTAAAGCCTTCAAAAGTCTTATTACCCCTATAAGCGCCCTTTCTCTTGGGCCTTGGAACCCACCCCCCCTCCGTATTTTATAAATCCTTAAGCCCCCTTTTCCTTGGAACCACACCCCCATGTGTTAATCCCTTAAACCCCTATCCCCTGGCTTTGGAACCACCCCTCTTTTCCCCATGTTTAAACCTTCCCTAGCCCCTCCCCTTGTGGCCTATTGAAACCCGTTTCCTCCAAGTTTGACCTAAGGGTCCTTCGACCTTACTTATAACCTTTACGGTTACTAATTTCCATTGGAGTTCCCCCCGCACCTTGTGTCTTTTCCACACCTTTCTATTCCGGTTCATGCGAGTTTACAAACGCCATTAAGCCTTCCCCATGGCTTCAATGGGTCTTATCGGCAAAAGATTTTGAAACACCCCTTCGTTCAAATTCCCTACTTTAAGGAGGGAGCCTTCTAATACTATCTCCGACGGACAGTGCAAGGGAGCGACGGTGGAATTCCAAGGAGGAATTGTAAAGCTGCTTCCATGTCCGAAAAACTACAATTGCGATGCCTCCTAAGAAAGTTCAAGGCATAGCCGCGGGAGAGTCATCTCCAGGTATCCATGTGGATATCTCACCCCAAGCCCAAGTTTTTCCTTCCTAATTTTTATTTGATATTGTTGTAATTCAATCATGCAAGGTTAATTATTAGAAATAGGATATATTTTCATCCTAGTTGTTCACGACGAAGGAACTTAGTCATCAATATTTTTAAATGAAACATGTAAATTAAGAAAGTATAAACGCATTTCTAGCAAATAGCTTATGCAATGAAATGAATTATAAGACTAGATTATTATCCATTAAAATAGTATACTTCGGTTAAGCCTAGAAGTATAAACTGCATCTCGCACTATTAACCCATACCGTAATGAATCATCATGGAAAGTGAAAAGCATGAAATTATTCTTACGATGCATAAACTCTATGAAATTATCGTTGTCAACTGCATAAATTAGCAAGAAAAAGGTTTCTTATTTAGCATGAATTTTGTTCGCAAAGAAAAGGGAAAAATAGTTGAAATTAACCTAACCTATGCCTAACCTCAAACCGATAATTGAGGGTTAAAAAAAAACAATTTAATTTACTCTAGTCAACGAATCATGTGGAAGTAATCTCAAAATTATCTTCTAGAGTTAACCAAATTGGCATAAAACCTAAAAACACCTAAGCCATGGAATACTCGTTCAGAATAAGTTAAATTCTAGGAAATGCCTATACATTAAATACTTGCCCACATTCAGTGAATGTAGGGACAGTGAATTGTAATCGTAAAGTGAGCTAGGGTTTGTCCCTAAGAATCTTACAAGATGAAACTTGGAAACCCTAGGTCTAACGATGCCAACCTAGTAACCTGAGACAGATTGTTTCGTGACTCCATTGTCTCATAATTCGAAGAGACACTTGCGCAACAAGTGCGGAGTCATATGATCTTGTGATTGGATCACAAGGCAATGGCCAAGTTCTCGCAATGAAGTTGGCATGTCCTTACAAAAGTTATCTTGCAAGAGGATGAACACTTTAGTGGTCTTTCTTGAGTAAAGAAGATTGATTGGAAACTAAAGACTAGCCGATAAACTGAAGTAATCAATGAATGTAAGGTTTGACCAAGTTGGGTTAATAGGGTATGCCCTGACCCAGGATATAGGGGATCTTGCCAAGTTGCAAGTCATCCCGGATCGAGTGCTGGATGCATTCGTAAGGAAGGATTCATTCATTAGCAGTTTGCCAACAAAAATGATCAATTGAAATGTTTGTGCTTGCTATAGATTTTAGAGCACTGTTTGGCTTTGTTTGATCAATGAATTAAAAGGTAAATGGATATCTATACTTCAGGTTGAAGTCTTGAAGGGAGAGGTAGCTTCAGTTACCCCTGACTATTTGCTTGACCCTAACCAAGGGGGTTGTTGACCGCGCCGGGAAAGTGGACCGAACCCGCTGTGAGAGGTCTCTCCATTGAGCGCTACTTGGAGCAAGAGGATGCTTGGCTGCCAAGGGGCTCTCGCCGTAAATCCTTCACCTTTTGGGCCCTGCATAAGAGGCGAACATGACTCGGGATTGGATCTCGAGGCCCGCATACTAGTCTACGGGTGGAAACTTGGAATAGTGATCCCTATGGATTGTTGGATAGCCTTCGGGCAAATTGTGGATAACGTGTTAATAACTTGTTTGATATTTTTTTTCTATGTCAAGTGATAAGATTACGTGAAGGAATTAGTGGCTAACGGGTTAATTGTTAAACGATGTGGATCTAGGACATGACACAAGCTATGGTGGATCAAAGATGTAAACCAAGTTCATAATGACACGGACAAGTAGAGATAAACTATTACACAAGTGAATTAAGTTCCAAGATAGATTAGCTTGGACTCATTAACACAATCTTGGGTAGAATTGACAATGACAGACACTTAACTTAAAGTACAAAGCATCACGATATTGTGTTCATTTCATAGTCAAGTACAATGCTTTATAGGCTTTGAGTTGTTCCACTCTCCTCACTGTGAATATGGGATTCAGGACATCTCCTCTTGGAGCATACATCATTTTTCTATTTCTCAACACCCCCCCTCAAATGATGAGTCCCTACACTTGCTGGCTTTTGCCCCCCTACATGATAACATGGCCCGGAAGACTAGCTCATAGGCAGCCTAGTCAAGTTAAAGCTTGAGACTTTACAGCTTGGCAAGGGTTTTACAAATCAAATCCACTAATGAAAAGAAAGATCCACTATGGGAAAAACATATGAAAGATACAATGAAAGTTCTTCAAAACAATCTGTCAGAGTTGTTGATGGTAGCGAAGCATATTCTTCTTCTTCTTCTTCTTCCATGAATTGGTTCTGGTGATGATCACTTTGCAATTGTTGGGCTCTTTTCTTGTGGAAACATTCACTAGCTACATGGCCAGTCTTACCACAATAGTGACATGTAATCCGATCCTTGTTGTTGTTGTTGATGAATCCTCGACCTCTTCCTTTAGGTCCAGCAGCTCCTTTGGTGTACAAAAGATTGTCCCTAGATGATGAGACATTGTCTTTTGCATTCTTGGTTTTTACTTTGCCTTCTTCATCGAGTAGTGAGTGCTCAAAATCTTTAAGTGTGAAGCTTGGAACATTACTCAAAGTGGACACAAGATTTTCATATGGATCCTTGTTTACACTTGCAAGCAGTACGGCTATTGCTTCATCTTGCTCAATATTCTTTTTAAGAGATGCAAGCTGAGTTTTTAAACTCTTAAACTTATTAATGTGTATGGTCATAGAAGCACTGTCTTTAATATCTAGTTTATAAAACTGCATGAGAAGTTTTACCTTTGAATTCTTTGCTTGAGTACCAAACATTTTATCAAGTTCCTCCCAGCCGGTTCTAGCATTTCTAATGCCAGATATATGATGTAACACATCATCACTTAATCCCCAGGCAATGATGCCTAGTGCCTTATTATTCATCTTCTTCCATTCTTTGGATTTGAACTGGTCTTCTTCAACAAACCCGTCTTCATCATCTTCCTTCTTGTTATCTGCATCATCTTCAAACAGGTCCCATAAGTCCTTTTGCATCAGGTGATACATGGTCTTTTCCTTCTAGGCATAAAATCCTTCACCGTTGAATTTAGCTATTTTCTCAATCTCTGCCATGTTGCTAAAATTCAGTTAACCAGCAAAAGATTGTATTTTAACATGTCAAGAGACACAAGAGAATCAGTGTCAAATTGACACTAGTTGAGTGTTAATGGATACTAGTCGGTACTTGATCAGCTTTCTCTCAGGAACTTCATGGATGGCTTCTGAGCTTCCTTGGACACTTCCAGACTAGTAATGATCTTCAGAGAGTATTCCTTAGTGATTAAAATCACTGTTGATGATGGTAATGAGAAAAGGAACAAGGTTGCCAAGCTTCCCAAATTTCTGGATATGGCTTCCTCTAGGGTTTCTGACACCGACTGTTCTTTCAGTTCATGCAGCTCAACGAGTTGACCATTGCCCAAGATGTTGCATGGGGAGTAGGCTTGCATAGTGAGCTTAAAAAGACCTATGCTCACAGGATTGATTGCAAACTGTACAATTGGCGCGAGCAGTACGATCGTGGACAGGCGTAGACAGGATAGCGTGTTTCGATTTGTGTAATGCTGGAGCTAGGAAGCAGTAATGTCATCGATTGAAGTGCTAGGATGAAGCATCTTGAGAAAGGGAAGATACCTCCAAAAGGAATCACCTGAAGATATGGCCCGTAGAGAGAGATCCAATAGCTCCAAGGTGGGTAGGTGTAGTCTGGCTATGGCTGCCACAAGGTCCAACTGAGATTTGAAGTTGAAAATGAAGATATGAGCTGAATGTGGGATGGTTAGAGATCACCAGAGATGAAGGGAGACTAGAAATTCAGAGTGTGAGCTGTGCCATGCCCAACTGGGCTCTGATACCATGTTAAACGATGTGGATCTAGGAAATGACACAAGCTATGGTGGATCAAAGATGTAAACCAAGTTCATAATGACACGGACAAGTAGAGATAAACTATTGCACAAGTGAATTAGGCTCCAAGATAGATTAGCTTGGACTCATAAACACAATCTTGTGTAGAATTGACAATGACAGACACTTAATTGAAAGTACAAAGCATCATGATATTGTGTTCATTTCATAGTCAAGTACAATGCTTTATAGGCTTTGAGTTGTTCCACTCTCCTCACTATGCATATGGGATTCAGGACATCTCCTCTTGGAGCATACATCATTTGTCCATTTCTCAACATTAATTAAGGAAGCTGGTTGTAACATGTCCAACTAATGTGTTAGGTAATTAAATAACTAAAACAACCAGAGGAAAGTACAGAGGATGGGCCATAGGTCCGTCCTACGGATGGGTGGTCCCGGTTGGCTAGGAACTTTTCTCAAATCGCGATGGATAGTAGGAGGATCGTCAAAGAACAGGAACAATAAAAGCGTTGACCTAGAATTATGATTAAACCCAATTTACGTTGTTTTAGGGGAACGGAATGGGACTATGCCTTATGGTAGAGAGGTTGAGCTTTGCATCCCTCTCGTTTCCCATTCTCCTTGAACCAAGTGCAGTATAAATCCGCTTAGGACCTGGCGTTTCTGCGTAAAGTAGTTCGCTTGGGTCTGACGCTAGTTGCTGTTACGAAATGACCAATAAGGAAAACCCTAATTCAGGTCGATCCTAAGTGGGAACGGCCAGAATACTTCCGCTACATGGCAAACATGGAAAGCCCTAGATCGCAAACCCCGTAACATTCCATGGGAGTGGTGGGCGGAGCTTTCTAGACATCCTTTTCGATGGACTGCTAAGACGTGTCTTGAAAATACTTGCGGACACGTTACAGTTGGTATCAGAGCCGACCAACAACGAAATTATTTTTATTAAATCTTAATAAGTTGAAGTAAAGCAAATGTTGTTGTCCATACATTTCCTTACCTTCAATGTTGTCTTGCAGAATTATGAAGCATGGAACAAGTTCTTAGTATTTCGAATCATGTTTATGACTGCAATGCATTCTCCACATTATCGACAAAGGGTTGAGATGATGAACATCCTAGAGCAGATCTATAATCCATCACCTTTGTACATGGAACGAAGATGGATGGGTGCTTCAGGAATCTACTATATAGCCACCCACCGGTTTGCTTACTTACAAACCAACTTAAAGAGGATCAAGTGGTTGGAAGACCTAAAAGTCGTGAAGCTGTTCATTTTTGTGGAAGCTCACGTAAACTCAACTTTACATATTCGAGGTTGGAGGGTTGAGATGAACTCATATGTATATGAGGAAGTAACCCGTGTAATCCTCGCCAACAGGATTAAAGTGTTGGGCCGCCATGAGAAATATGGATTCCAATGGAAAGGATATCCTGAACTTCCAATGACTTACCGATTCCTGAAGATCCATGACCCGAAACCATACTATTATACAGTTCCTGTAGATAAATGTAATACAACGTTGTTCTCCCCAAACTAAATGTAACAGTGGGCTTATCATCACAAGAAATGTTGTATTTGAAAGGGCTATGGCTATATAAATACAAATAAAGACATCTTTTTATCAATGTCTGATTGTGCATAAGAGTTGATAAAAAGTTATGTAGCTACATTGCCTATGTGGTAGCAGAATGGAAGATGTAATATAAATCAATAACAATTATCGTATAATAACGTTAAGAAACCTTTATCCAGGCACAACCCCAAGTATAGGTTCCTAGTTCACCTCCTACATCAAGTACTGTTGTAATCCAGGCGAAGAAGTTCCTCCTTAAGCAGATTAAGCCATCCGAGTTTGACGGGAGAGGCTGATTCGTCCAAGCTGATGCTGAAATTTGGATTGAATCCATGGAGGATTACTTCAGAGTAGCCGGTACTGCACCCGCCAATCAAGTTATGCTCGTGAAGTTAAAGCTCATCGGTGAAGCGAGGCTTTGGTGGAAGCAATGGTGCAAGGATCAAGGGATCGCGGAGGGATCCGTTACCTGGGAGAAGGTGAAGAAAGCCGTGCAATGAAGATATTTACCACCTGCTTATCGCACACAGAAAATGAATGAGTCCTACAAGGTAAAACAGCTAGGGCTCACGCTTGATGCATACTATTCTAAATTTGTCTCACTTTTTAAGTATGCACCACAGATGGACATGACACAGCAACAAGTGTTCAAATTATGTGTGGGTTTAAATCCACTAGTAAATACCCGTCTCGAATCTATGCGTCCATCAGATCTTCAGGACGCACTCATTCGAGTGGCACCTATAATTCAAGAGGTGCAGTCTAGACCAAGGGGTAACAAAGCTTGGTCTTATAATGACCTGAACAGAGGAGCATTCAGACCTCAGATAAAGAGAGTTCAAGGTCATAATCAAGGACAAAGAAAGAGAGCAAGGACGAAAAACGTCAAAAATTTTATTCCTACTCAAAGTAATGGCCGAAACCTCCGTTGTTTCCACCGCAACGAGCCCGGTCACTTCAAAAGGCAATGCCCCAAGCTTGGTGGAGGACATTGCCAAGCGCCTTTCCAAGGAACAGGCCGTGGTCAAGGAGCCGCTACTCAAGGCAAAGGAAGAATTGCCTACATTGCCAATAGGCAAATGTGCGAAGAAGAAGAGGAAGATCATCCAACCATGGAAGTAGAATTTGAAAGAGCGATAGTCCATGCCGCTCTACACAAGAAAGGACCAAATCGCCAGTTCTCGGTGATTCAGACACCGTCGGACTATCAAGGTAAAAGTTTCAAGACCTTGATTGATTGTGGTAGTACACATTCCTTTATCTCTCTAGCATGTGCAAAAAGATTAGGAATAGCCACAGTAGAAGCACCTACCCTACTTGTGGAATTGGCAAATGGTCGTGAGGTCACTTGTACCAGGAAAACTACTAAGGTGGAATTATTTCTGGGAGGAAAGAAGACTTCGGTCAAATTCAGAGTTATGAATTTAGGTATCCATGAGTGTCTACTCGGAATGGATTGGCTTAAGCCTAATGACACCCACATTCACTGTGGAAAGGGTCAAGTTTCCTTTCGAAACTTTGAAAGGGAATTAGTCACAACCCAAGGTGAGACTGGAGTGCCAAGAATCCAATTGGCCAAAGTATCTCGGATCATAAAAGGAGTCAGAAAAGGATTACTTGTTTACTTGATCAAACTCAACAAGTTAGATCAAAAGCAAGAGCTTAATGAAGGACCTTCTTGGCTAAAGGAATACGCGGACATATTCCCTAAAGAGTTGACTGAACTTTCCCCTCAAAGAGAAGTAGATCATGAGATTAAATTAGTACCAAGAGATGTGCCAATTGCAAAGAGACCTTATATAATGTCCATACCAGAAGCAATTGAGCTGAAGGAACAACTCAAGCAATTGCTAGAACAAGGCTATATCCCTCCTAGCAGTTCATCGTGGAAAGCTCCAGTACTATTCCAGAAAAAGAAAGATGGGACACTTCGACTATGTATTGATTACCGAGGATTGAATCAAGCCTCAGACATTGCGAGATTATTTATCAAGGAGATATTCAAGCTACATGGTTTACCCAGAAGAATCATTAGTGATCACGATTCTCTCTTCACGTCATACTTCTGGAAAGCTATCTTTGAGGCTATTGGGACTCAACTCTGTTTTAGCACCACCTACCATCCCCAAACGGATGGCCAAACAGAGAGAGTAAATCAAGTCATCGAGGATATGCTTAGGGCATATTGCTGTCATGAGCCAAAGAGGCGGATTCAATATTTTCCCTTGATTGAATTTGCCTACAATGCTTCTTACCAACAAAGCATTCAGATGACCCCTTTCCAAGCATTGTATGGTCATGACTGCAGAAGTCCCCTAAACTTCTCAAATCCAACCTTAAGGGTTGAAGGTTCAAGGCAGATGTTGGAAGAGATGGATGACCAAATAAAGTCAATAAGACAAGATATCCAAGCTGCCAAGGATAGACAAAAGGCATACGCAGATTTGAAGCATCAAGATAGAATCTCCGAAGAAGGAGACATGGTCTTCATTCACGTACACCCTAAGAAGAGTTCCCTATCCTTAGGAGATTGCAAGAAGCTAAGTCCAAGGTATTGTGGACCGTACAAGATCCTCAAGTTCCTAGGACCTAATGCTTATAAATTGCAACTCCCGGAGAACCTAAAGGCTCACAATGTATTCCATATCAGCCTATTGAAAAAGTATGTACCTAATCCTAACCATGTACTTGATGACCAACAAGTTGTAATGCCTATTCAAGGAGTCCTTGAACTAAGGTGTGACAGGATCTTAGACGTTAGGGAGAGACAACTGAGATCCAGAACCTTGAGAGAATGCCTCATCTAGTGGAAAGATTATCCCGAAGAGGATGCCACTTGGATAGATCAGGGCACTCTCAACCATCAATATCCCCAGTTTATCTCGAGATGAGGACATCTCGATTCCTCTAAGGGGGAGAGAATGTAATATATATCAAATGCTGAAATTCACATTAAGGATAATGGAATTTTTTTTTTGTTTATTGTCCCGTCAGTGACGGTCGAGCTGGAGGTGGAGAGGGGAATAGAAGGGTCAGCAAGATCCTCGCTGGAGCTTGCTTGGCCTCATGGCCATGCGCACTGACACGATGGAGAGGGAGGATCCCCCTCCCCTCCTATTTAAACCCAACAATGAGGGGACGAAAGGGGAAGTGAAAGTGGTGCGCAGATCGGTCGCAGATAGCTCACGTAGTGAATCCCTGAAGGTCCCCAAGAACAATGAACTCTACCTTTTTTTGCACAAAAAACAATGTAAAAGCATGCACAACAAGAGGCAAGAGACAAATTGGGTTCAATCTCCCCCATGCCTTGTGTGAGCGCTTCACAAAGCATGTATTTAATGTATATTTCCAATCTTCATGCTCAATAATAGCCCAATTACGAAAATATGACAAGCTTTTAGCTTTTGAGTTTGCTTTCTAAAAAAATAGGAAAATAAAGCTAATGGACGGTGCCCATAGAGTCTGGCACGCCCAATCTCAATGTCCAAATAGAAATAACATATCCGGGCGCATAAGTGCATACAAAATAATAATCAATAATCGATGTCTCAATAGACATAACAAAATATAGGCGTGGCGCCTATCAAAATATAGTCCAAAGGTCGAATACCCGCTAAACTCCATAGCTTTCCTCCGCCACTGCTGCTATCTCTACACATCAACTGAAGCATTCACAATCGTTAGTAAAATAATACAATTAAACGGACAAAAGTGAATACCTAGCAGTCTTCAGCTACATAAATAAATCAACTGGTTAGAAATAAATCCTAACCTTAATTTATTACGAGTGCGCACTCTAAACTCATAAACGTTTATTAATTTAATATGCATTTTGCGGAATCACCCGCTATGGAATCACCCATGTACACACTAAATTAATGAAACGCTCGAAAAGGACAGGCGTCCCCATCAACTTCTCGCACAAAGAATCCACTTTGTGTATGAGCCCCGGTCATCTAAGTTTACGGAATCCACCGTAAAACCTCACGGAATCCACCGTGGCATGGAATCCACCGTGGAATATGCCTCCTGGCATCATACCCCCGGGGTGGGATAGCAATTGACCTCAATTGCTATTAGCTCAATGTGGAGCTAACAGAGTGGGGAAAGCATTTAAGTCTCTAGCGTGCATCCATTGTGCTTCCTCTACAGGATGGTTCTTAAATTTTACTAGATATCTAGAATACCTTCGGCCAGTTCTAGTGATCATGTAGTCAGTGTCTATGATGGCTTCTGGTTCAAGTATTTCAGTTTCTTCTTCTAGTAAAGGTGGGTTTTCATAAACAGGGTGGATAGGTAATTGGCCTCTAAATGGTCTTAATAAACTAATATGAAATGTATTATGAATTTTCCAATGAGATGGCAATTCTAACTTGAAGGCATTGTCATTAATCTTATGAATAATTCTAAATGGTCCATAGAATCTAGGAGCTAATTTGACAACTGGATGTCTATCAACACTTTGCAGTCTACGCTTTTCTATTCTAAGCCAAACATAATCATCAGCTTTGAAATTCATGGCTTGTCTTTTCTTGTTGGCTTGTTTGGTATATGATTGTTGGGCTTTAGCAATCATATCCTTAACCTCATCAAAAATACTGTTGTGCATAGTAGCAATATCATCAGCACTTTGAATTCTATTAGACAAAGATGCAAGAGGTGTAGATAATCTATATCCATAAATGACTTCAAAAGGTGCTTTCTTTGTAGATGTGTGCGGTGTATTGTTATATGCAAATTGTAATAAATGCAAATGAGTATCCCATGTCTGAGGTTTAGAGATAGTATATGCACGTAAAAGATCTAAAATAGTGCTATTTGTGGCTTCTGTTTGTCCATTTGTTTCTGGATGAAATGCAGATGAGAAATCAATCTTTGTGCCTAGATTTGCAAACAGTGTGATCCAAAAATTATTACAAAATCTAGAATCTCGATCTGAAATAATCACTTTTGGCAGTCCATGGTTAGTAAAAATAGTTTTCAAAAATAACTGTGCTGCTTGTGATGCTGTTAAAGTTTTCTTACATGCAATGAAATATGCTTGCTTACTAAATCTATCTACAATTGTCCAAATCATGTCATGGTTAGATTTAGTATTTGGTAAACCAATAATGAAATCCATAGAAATATGTTCCCAAGGTTTAGATGGAATAGATAAAGGCATTAATAATCCATACTGTTTACCATGATGTCTCTTTATTCTTTGACAAATCAAACATTCAGAAACGAAATTAGATACATCTGCATCCATATGCGATCAATAAAAATCTTCAGTTAACATGCATAATGTAGAAATGATACCTCTATGACCTTGATATGGGGGACAATGAATTTCATTCAAAACAAAATATCGGAATGGAATAGTAACACACAGCCTCTTTTCAAAAAACATAAATCCATCATTATATGATAATGAATCAACATGAATGAAATTATTTTGAACTAATTTTTGCCAATCAGAATGAAAAGTAATATCCTGGTGATATGTGTCTTTCATAGCAATCAAAGAATCAAAAGATATGATAGAAATATTATGAATTGCAGGTCTTCTACTCAATGCATCAGCAACTACATTTTCTTTTCCAGGTTGGTATTGAATGATAGGATGAAAACTTTGAATGAAGGAAGCCCATTTGATATGACGGTCAGAAATTTGGGGTTGGCTAAGTAGATGTTTAATGCTTTGCTGGTCGGTCTTTATCATAAATTCTGAACCCATTAAATAATGCTTCCATTGTTTTAATGCTTGTACAACTGCTAATAGTTCCTTATCATAAGTGGAATATTTGAGCTCAAAGGGTTTCAGCTTAGAACTAGAATATGCTATTGGATGGTTGTCTTGCATTAATACGGCTCCTATTCCTGATCCGCTAGCATCGGTCACAACTAGAAAGAATGGTCTATTAAAGTCAGGTAATTGTAGAACAGGGGCATTAGTTAATGCACGTTTCAGTAAATCAAAGGATTTCTGCTGAGTTTCAGTCCATTGATAAACAATTCCTTTCTTAAGAAGTTTGGTTAATGGTAAAGCAAGTAATGAAAAATTACGTACAAACTTCCTATAGAAACTAGCAAGACCAAGGAATGAGCGTAGTTCATGTACATTTTTAGGAATAGGCCAATGCAATATTGCATCAATTTTCTTAGGATCAACTTTAATTCCTTCTTTTGATACAGTATGACCTAGATATTCTATTTCTGTCTTAAAGAATTCACTCTTTTCAGGATTTGCAAACAATTGATTTTCTTTCAGTAATTGAAAAACTAATGTTAAATGCTCATAATGCTCTTTTTCACTTTGACTGAACACCAAAATATCATCAAAGAAAACAATCACACAATATTGATATTTCAAAAAAATACGGTTCATCATTCTACTGAAAGTAGCAGGTGCATTAGTCAATCCGAATGGCATGACTAAGAATTCGTAATGGCCAAACTGTGTCCTGAATGCAGTCTTAAAGATGTCGGATCTATCTAACCTCACCTGATGATATCCAGACTTAAGGTCAATTTTACTAAATATAGAAGATCCTTGCAGTTTGTCCATAAGGTCATCAACTCTAGGTATAGGATACCTATTCTTTACAGTGATCTTATTTAATGCTCGGTAGTCAATACACATACGATAGGTATTATTCTTTTTCTTGACTAAGAGTACAGGTGCACCGAATGGAGAACTGCTAGGTCGAATTAGGCCTCTATTTAGTAATTCTTCAACTTGACTCTGGATTTCTTTTTGCTCTATTTGATTGTGCCTATATGGTGCTTTGCAAGGTGGTTGTGTGCCAGGTATTAGATCAATCTTATGGTCTTCTGGACGTGATGGTGGTAAACCTGGTGGTAGGTCTTCTGCAAAACAGTCTTTAAAATATGCAAGAAATTCCTTATGCCTAGGGTGCATATGATTTTCCTTTGCGTGCAATTCATTCACCCAAATGAGATATGATTTAGTATTCTTGCGTAGTGCACGTTTTGCTTGAGTATGTGAAAGCAGTGGAAAAATATGAGATGCATGCATACCATATAATGTAATAGATTTTCCTTGAAAATTAATATTCATTGTGTGCGTGGAATAATCTATATTTGGATTATGCTGGTGTATCCATGGCATTCCTAAAATAATGTCACTTGACTGTAATGGGACAACTAAGAAATTTCTTCTTTCAATATATGGACCAATTTGAATTTCTAAATCTTGTACTTCTTGTGTGCCATTGTACCTAGTGTCTAAAAATGCAGCTGTTATACGATAATGCGTAGGTACAGTATGCAATTTTAATTCCTTTACCAATTTTGCTGAAATAAAGTCATGGGTACTACCGTCATCATGCAAGATAGTTCTTTCCTTTCCATGCACCATACATTTCATAGTCAACAATGAATGTGGAGTAGGCATACCTGGTAAAGTGTCGGAAGTAGTAGTAATATCATCCTCTTCTTCAGTGAAATCCAGCATATCCTCATGCTCGTCTTCGTCCATGGCTCCAAGGTAGTTGATATGTGCTTGTGGCTTCTTTGAATGACAATTTGCCGCGAGATGCCCTGGCTGGTGACACTTGTAGCATACTATTGCCTTGGCTTTGGTCACATTATTTGCAATGGCTGGAAGTCTGGGTACATTTGGATTTGCTCGTGGAATAGGCTTAGAATTTGGATTGACAGTGGATGGTAATGCAGGTTGTTTAGGCCAATTCTTGCGGAAAGATGGTGATGAGAAACGACCTGGATTAAACCTTCTGAAATTGGAATTGAATTGTTTAGATCCATAATTACCGTTGGTTTGGAATTGCTGTGGTCGTCGATCTCTTTCGCGTAACTTATCTTCAGTGTCGTGAGCTAAGGAGATGGCGTCTTCAAGGGTAGCAGGCTTGAACATGTTCACTTCAGCGTATAATGTCCAAGAAGTCCAGACATATACTTCCGCTTATGTGTCGCCTCTGGTACGTCTTCAAGCATGCGTAGCTGTAGGAGTGCATTCCAAAAACGCTCTGCGACTCTACTCTCCTCCATTAGAACATGTACAAGCACCTAGAAGCTTCTAAAAAGGAGATTCTTAAGCTCCTTTCCCCCTGTCTTTATTACCCCCTCCCCCCCCCCCGGGTGTTTTACACTTTTTAAGCCCCTATTTTCCCCCCAAAAGATCTAAGGCCTTCAAAGGTCTTATTACCCCCCCCCTATTTTAACCCCTATAAGCCCCATTTCTATTGGGCCTTGGAACCCACCCCCCCTCCATATTTTATAAATCCTTAAGCCCCATTTTCCTTGGAACCACACCCCCGTGTGTTAATCCCTTAAACCCCTATCCCTTGGCTTTGGAACCACCCCTCTTTTCCCTGTGTTTAAACATTTCCTAGCCCCTCCCCTTGTGGCCTATTGAAACCCCTTTCCTCCAAGTTTGACCTAAGGGTCCTTCGACCTTACTTATAACCTTTACGGTTACTATTTTCCCTTGGAGTTCCCCCCGCACCTTGTGTCTTTTCCACACCTTTCTATTCCCATTCGTGTGAGTTTACAAAGGCCATTAAGCCTTTCCCATGGCTTCAATGGGCCTTATCAGCAAAAGATTTTGAAACACCCCTTCGTTCGAATTCCCTACTTTAAGGAGGGAGCTTCTAAAACTACTTCCCACGGACGGTGCAAGGGAGCAAGGGTGGAATTCCAAGAAGGAATTGTAAAGCTACTTCCACGTCCAAAAAACTACAATTGTGATGCCTCCTAAGAAAGTTCAATGCGTAGCCACGGGAGGGTCATCTCCGGGCATCCATGTGGATATCTCACCCCAAGCCCAAGTTTTTCCTTCCTAATGTTTATTTGATATTGTTGTAATTCAATCATGCAAGGTTAATTATTAGAAATAGGATATATTTTCATCCTAGTTCACGACAAAGGAACTTAGTCATCAATACTTTTAAATAAAGCATGCAAATTAAGAAAGTATAAATGCATTTCTATCAAATAGCTTATGCAATGAAATGCATTATAAGACTAGATTATTATCCATTAAAATAGTATATTTCGGTTAAGCCTAGAAGTATGAACTGCATCTCGCACTATTAACCCATACCGCAATAAATCATCATGGAAAGTGCAAAGCATGAAATGATTCTTACGACGCGTAAACTCTATGAAGTTATCGTTGTCAACTGCATAAATTAGCAAGAAAAAGGTTGCTTATTTAGCATGAATTTTGTTCGCAAAGAAAAGGGAAAAATAGTTGAAATTAACCTCACCTATGCCTAACCTCAAATCGATAAGTTAGGGTTTAACAAAAAACAATTTACTTATAGTCAATGAATCATGTGGAAGTAATCTCAAAATTATCTTCTAGAGTTAACCAAATTGGCATAAAACCTAAAAACACCTAAGCCGCGGAATACTCGTTTGGAATAAGTTAAATTCCAGGAAACGCCTATACCTTAAATACTTGCCCACATTCACTGAATCTAGGGACAGTGAATTGTAATCATAAAGTGAGCTAGGGTTTGTCCCTAAGAATCTTACAAGATGAAACTTGGAAACCCTAGGTCCAACGACGCCAACCTAGTAACTTGAAACAGATTGTTTCGTGACTCCATTGTCTCATAGTTCGAAGAGACACTTGCATAACAAGTGCGGAGTCATATGATCTTGTGATTGGATCACAAGGGAATGGCCAAGTTCTTGTAATGAAGTTGGCATGTCCTTACGCAAGTTATCTTGCAAGAGGATGAACACTTTAGTGATCTTTCTTGAGTAAAGAAGATTGATTGGAAACTAAAGACCAGCCGATAAACTGAAGTAATCAATGAATGTGAGGTTTGACCAAGTTGGGTTAATAGGGTACACCCTGGCCCAGGATATAACGGATCTTGCCAAGTTGCAAGTCATCCCGGATCGAGTGCTGGATGCATTCGTAAGGAAGGATTCATTCCTTAGCAGTTTGCCAACAAAAATGATCAATGGAAATGTTTGTGCTTGCTATAGATTTTAGAGCACTATTTGGCTTTGTTTGATCAATGAATTAAAAGATAAATGGATATCTATACTTTAGGTTGAAGGGAGAGGCAGCTTCAGTTACCCCTGACTGCCTGCTTGACCCTAACCAAGGGGGTTGTTGACCGCGCCGGGAAAGTGGACCGAACCTACCGCGAGAGGTCTCTCCGTTGAGCGCTACTTGGAGCAGGAGGACGCTTGGGTGCCAGGGGGCTCTGGCTATAAAGCCCTCACCTTTCGAGCTCTGCACAAGAGGCTAACATGACTCGGGATTGGATCTCAAGGCTCGCATACTAGTCTACGGGCGAAAAATTGGAATAGTGATCCCTATGGATTGCTGGATAGCCTTCGGGCGAATTGTGGATAAGTCTACAAGCTGGACTCTTTGTATTTCAAAGATAAATATGATAACCTATTAATAAGGAACTTGTTTGATATTGTTTTTCTATGTCAAGTGATAAGATTACATGAAGAAACCAGTGGCTAACGGGTTAATTAAGGAAGTTGGTTGTTACATGTCCAACTAATGTGTTAGGTAATTAAATAACTAAAACAACCGGAGGAAAGTGCGAAGGATGGGCCATAGGTCTGTCCTATGGATGGGTGGTCCTGGTTGGCCTGGAACTTTTCTCAAATCGCAATGGATAGCAGGAGGATCGTCAAAGAACATGAACAACAAAAGCGTTGACCTAGAGTTATGATTAAACCCGATTTACGCTGTTTTAGGGGAACAGAATGGGACTATGCCTTACGGCATAGAGGTTGAGCTTTGCATCCCTCTCGTTTCCCATTCTCCTTGAACTAAGTGCAGCGTGAATCCGCTTCGGACCTGGCGTTTCTACGTAAAGTAGTTCGCTTGGGTCCGACGCTAGTTGCCATTAGGAAATGAACAATAAAGAAAACCCTAATTCAAGTCGATCCTAAGTGGGAACGTCCAGAATACTTCCACTACATGGTAGATGCGGAAAGCCCTAAATCACTGTAACGTGTCCACTAGAATCATCCAGGATACGTCTTAGCAGTCCATCGGAAAGGATGTCTAGAAAGCTCCGCCCGGCATTCCCATGGAATGTTACGAGACTTGCGATCTAGGTCTTCCCGCCTTTGCCACGTAATGGAAGTATCCTGGCCGTTCCCACTTAGGATCAACCTGAATTTGGATTTTCCTGTTTGGTCATTAGCTAACAGCAACTAGCTTAGACCCGAGCGAACTACTTTATGTAGAAACGCCAGCTCCAAAGCAGATTCACGCTGCACTTGGTTCAAGGAGAATGGGAAACGAGAGGGATGCAAAACTCAACCTCTCTGCCATAAGGCATAGTCCCATTCCGTTCCCCTAAAACAACATAAATCGGGTAAAACATAACTCTAGGTCATTGCTTTCGATGATCCTCCGCTGTTCTTCGAGATTTTTGAGAAAAGTTCCCGGCTAACCGGGACCACCCAACCGTAGGACCGACCCATGGTCCATCCTCCCCACTTTCCTCGATTTGTTTTAGTTATGTAATTAACTAACACATTAATTTGACATATAACAATCAGCTTCTTTAATTAATCCTGTTAAGCACAGGTTCCTTCACGTAATCTTATCACGTGACATAGAAAAACAATATCAGACAAATTCTTTATTATCATTTCATCATTTTATCTTTGAAATACAAGGAGTTCCGCCCGTAGGCTTGTCCATAATCTGCCCGAAGGCTATCCAGTGCAGTCGGGGGTAACTGAAGCTGCCTCTCCCTTCAGGCCTTCAACCTGAAGCTTTAGATATCTTTTCATCCTTTAGTTCCTTGAGCAAACAATGCAAACAGTGATTTCTAAACTATTACAAGCACAATCAATTACAGTGGTCGTTTATTTGGCCAACTGTTAAGGAGTGAATCCTTCTCTCCGAATGCGTCCAGCATTCGATCCGGGATCAATTGCGACTTGGCAAGATCCCCAAGGTTTTGTTTGTTCACCCTTTTGTCCTTGGGTTAGGGCCATATCCTATTAACCCAACTTAACCAATACCTTAGGTTTTATTAACAGTAAATCCTGGCGACCATGTCGCTTCAATTTATTGATTGATCATTTTCTTTTAAGCAAATACCTAATTTCCCTTTTTCTTGGCAAATTTTCCCCAAGAAAGGTGATGTAGCAGGATGACTACTCATCCTCTTGCAAGTTAAACTTGCGCAAGAACTGGCCAACCTCATTTCAAGAAATGGCAAAACTCTCTTGTGAACAAATCACAAGTCTATGCGACGTTGCAACTTTTTGCACAAGTGTCGCATCTATTCCATGGGATCATTTTACCCATTGAATGGCGTTTTCTGGTCACGAAATTATCTCCAGTCGAGAAGCAGGGTTTAGGGTGTCTTCTTATCCAACCTATTTCTAATTACACTAGGCCAACAATGTTCAGTCCTAGGAATTCCAACTCAATCCGAGTTTCATCATTTGTACGAGCGATCCTTAGGGTAGAAACTTTAGATTGTTTTATGCATGAGCGTCCAATTGTGCCCTACATTCTGTGAATGTGGGTAGGACTTTTGGTTTAAGGGTTCGTCTTGGTAACAGATGCGTGAAACTAGGTCAAGTCCTTAATATGCTAAACCCTAGCTAGCACTTGGAGTATATTGTATCGATTTAACCATCCTAAATGAGTCCTTTGCGGTTTAGGTGTTTTGGGTAAACCCATTTACTTGTCTTACGACAAGGACGAACCATTCCTAAAGATATTGTCTTGATCTAAGAGGGGAAAAACTAGTTGCATTACGTCATAACTTACATAAGCACGCGATTCATTTCCTCTAGATTCGCAATCCCTAACTACTCTTGTTAAGACCAAGCACCTGCTAAAATTCACATAACTTCCATTGATCCTACTAGGACCTGGATTCACGATTCATGCTACTAAGTTTTTAGGGTTTTATGTTAAAATGAACCGTGCAGCCTTTCCCTAACTACATTTCTGAAAGAAATATTCGTAGACTGAATTAATGAAATTCTTACGTGCGATGAGTGTGCAACATACAATCTTTTCCTAACTACACGTAGTTAAATGAGATTTATGCCAATTGAAGCTAGAGTTAACCTATTAATGCAGCCCTTAGAATTATTCCCATGCTTTGCTATTTCCTACGAGTGATAACGACTTCCTTAATGAATCATTACCAAGAAGATTTATCTAAAAATGTGACATGCCATTAATCTTTCCATGCCTAGTAAAAAAAGTGTACCTCAATAATTTCAACCTTGTAATGAGGCAACAGTTGACCTAGGCTCGTCACTTTTGAATGCACAAAAGGAAACTTATTGGTAAGGTCCTAAAAATGCATAGACACCTTATGTTCTTTTCATTCATTCCATTGAACGTACCAATGACCAATTTTCATATTTTGAGCTAATCCTAGTAAATTGTTCGAATAGCCAATTCATTTTCCAATTGCATTTAACTTGACTAGGTGAATTCGAACATGCATGGGTGCTTCCTAATCCATGAAGTTATCGTGACTAATTCAAAACTTTTGTGTGGAATCCAAATAGATAAAACCTGGACTTGTGGACTCCAGGAAATATCCATGTAAATATTAGGAGAAGATCCTCCCGCTGGCGTGCCTTGTGACTTTTTAGGGCCATCGTAGGCATGATTTCGGCTTGTGGTTTGCCTTTGCGGTCTACCAATTTTACTCATCTTGGTATGTAGCCTTATGATCTTTGCCTTTTCCCATCGTACATAGGAAATTCCTTCGCGGGACTTCAGATGAATGGTGCTTGCAAAAAAAGGGGCTTTATGAGCTTCTTAGGAAGAAACGGGGGTGGTGGCTAGGAATGGATTTACGGATGGCTTGTGGGCTTTGAAGCCTATTTGCGGAAAGGCTTTTACAATGGGTCTCACGAGAAGGGAGCTTTATAAGCTTCTTCTTCTTCTCTTCAAAATTCCGAGGCTAGGAATGGGCTTGTGGGTGATTGGTGGAAGGGCTTATAGGCTTCTCCTTCTTCTCTTCAAAGCCCGGGCTAGGGGGCTTGTGGGTGTTACAATGGGAAGGATGGATTTAAATTCCAGAGGGTAGAGTGGACTTAAAGAAGATTCAATGGGGAAGGGGTTAAAACCCTGCTAATATGGCTTTATGTGAGTCCACGAGAAGGGCTTTAAAAGAAAGCCGGGGGATAAAGAGGAATTACGAAGATTCAAGGGAAAAATGGCTTAAAATCGTCTAGTGTGGGAATCCATGGAAGGGAAAAATACTTTTGTGGAATGCAAGGGGAGCAAGGCTTAAATCCCCGGGTTTGAAAAAAAACCACTTGAGAAGGTAATAGAAAAGGGGGCTTAGAGAGTCCCCCCTTAGAAGCTTCTTAGAAGAAGCTTCTGACTTTAGTCAGGATTGACGTGGAAAAGAAAATCTTATGATGGCCTCCTCAGGAAATGGCGGCGGCCTGACGCAGCAGAACAAGAGAACCGGACGGGGCGGCGATGACCAGCGGCTTGCAGCAAGTACGGTGGCTTTCTGCCTCTTCTCTCTCTCTCATGGTGCATCACGGCACATTCGCCCTCACGCCCCTCAGGCGGAGCCATGACCCGCCCATACCCCCACCATCCCAGCATGTGCACCGCCAGCGCCCATGGCAGGCCGACATCGCCCTCACGCCCCTCATTATATAAGTGAGGGGAGGGGATCCTCCCTCCCCCCACGCGGCATTTTGGCATGGCCATACCCCCCCCTCAGGCATCGAGCAAGGATGCTCAGTCATCCTTGCTATTCCCCTTCCCTCCAGCATGATAGTCGCTGGGGGAAAAAAAAGGGGAAAATAAAAAAAATTTCCCTTATTTTCAAACTATTATTCTCATGACCTCCTATTAAGAGGAGGTTCATGTAAGGAACGCATGCTTAGAAATTGGGAATGTCACAATCGCAAAACCTGTAACATTCCATGGGAGTGCCGGGCAGAGCTTTCTAGACATCCTTTCCGATGGACTGCTAAGATGTGTCTTGAAAATACAAGCGGACACGTTACACAAGTGCATAATATTCACGAATACCCATTTCAAGACGAGCTTTGAATTCCATGCCTTGAATAAGGTCACGCCGATAAAGATCAACAAGATTTGAAAAATTAGAGTGAACAAAGCGATGATGCCATATTTTGCTGCTAAGATCACCTAGAGCTATAACAACATTTGCAACATCTTCATTTAAAGATAACTCAAAAAGATTACCATTTTGAGAAGCAACAGCTATGGTTTGGCCATCTTTCTCAATGCAACACTTGGTATGTTCAAAAGTACCAATAGAGTCCACAAGTCTTGCAACTGAAAGAAGATTGCTTTGTAGATCTAGAACATGTAAATTTCCATGCAGAATTCTTGTTAAAGAAAGAGTACCGAGATATACCTTTAACTTGGTAGGTTGTGTCATCAGCAAGTTAAACCATTTTCTTAACAAGAATAGAATGATAATTACATAACCATTGGGATTGATATGCCATGTTTCGCGTAGCACTAGAATCAGTAATAAAAAGAGCCATCACAAATATGAAGTATCCTATTTAGAGAGATAGAATAATTTGCACAATTTGCTTCTTCAATAATGTTGTTATGTATAGCAACATATGCTCTGTTACGATCTGAATCAAAAAGCCTCTTGAAACATAGATAGGTTGGATGATCACTCTTTTTACAATAGCCACAAGGAGAATAATCTTCAGATAAATGCGGTTGTTTATTTGTAGTACCATATTCTTTATCATATTATTTTGTCTAGTAATCATCTTCCCTGTGACCATTTCTATTGGAATAAGAACAATGTCTATTATGAAACTTGAGATGAGAGAAGTTACCACCACCATGACTCCTATATGTAGAGCGTGGAAAGGGATGAGCATGTAAGGCCTGGTCAAATTTTTTTAATTGTGTGTCCTCTTGTGAGATCATAACCGTTTCTTGATTTGTGTGTCATCTTTCATGTTGTGAATATTCAATCGAATATATACAAGCTTGATCACCTCCCATCTTTGTTAGATAATATGGTAATAATATTATCATAAGAATTATCCTTGACAGTATCAAGAAGTTGTGTTAGCAATTCCTTTCGTGGAATAGTATCACTAGTAGTAGCAAGCTGATTAATAATGTTCTTGAATAATTCGATATGTGTTGTCATAGAAGTTCTGATATTGTATTGTTACTCAATGTGCTAACTATGAAGATAAAGTATTTTTGTAATATAATTCTTCTCAAAATTTGCTATTAAATACTCCCATATAGCTTGTGAGGTTGAAATATTACATAAATCAAGCATAAGAGATTCTTTAAGAGCAAAAAGAATAAAGACTTTGCCATTCTTCAAAGATAGGTCCTTCAATTACAAGGGTATTATCATGAGCATGAGGCTGACATTCATAATTACCAAGAACAATATCATGCAAGTCATCGCCTTCATGAATTAGCAACATCTTTACTTTCCACCCAAGGAATCCTTGCCCTTGAAAGTGAGGAATGGAACATTGTCTAGAAGGAAATTCATTGATGATTATCACATTGGACATAGTTGGCTGAGAGAATACTGTACAAAACGATGAGATGAAAGTGCAGCATACCAAATCGTATGTGGAAGCCATGGTGTAAGGAAAGACATTTAGTTCAAAAATCATACTCCAAAAGAAAGAGTCCCAAGATAGAAAAAACATGGGCAAGAATAAAATAACCCAAAATAGACAAAACGTGTGAGAGAAGAAATCGATCGAACATAGTCTAGGAGAAATATGATCAACACTCAAAACCTTATTGCTTTACTTTTCTTGGCCAAGAATAGATGATGATCTAGATAATTTTGGTAGAAACATAGAAATGAAAGAGTGATTAAATCGTGACAAAAGCTGTGTTGTAGAAGTCTGCACGAAAAGCTATTGTCCTGTTTGTTTTCCTATTTCAAGTCTAGTTTACCTGAATTGACATAACTTTTGACACAAAACTCCAAATTGAGCACAAATTTGATAGGAAGAAATCTTATTAGTCCTAGCACATCATAAAAATTGGTTTTCTTGAGAAAGACATTTCCTTAAGAGTGTCCCAAATAGAAACTTTTAGGGTGTCCAAGAAAGGTATATCTATAATTCAACATATGTACAATCTAAATTATGATTGATGATGATGAGTGAACTTCTTGTATGCTTAAAATTCATAAGGTAAGATTCTCATAACATACACAATACATCAAATTTAAGAATGAAAAGAACATGAATCAATAGTTGAAGAGATACTACATAGATATACTTCTTGATTATCTTCTTTCAAGGAATTGGTTGTAGTCTATCGTGATAGATCATATACCATGTTGAGATATAGAGAGAGAAGATAGGGAGAGAAGAGACACACCAAATACACTCCCAAAGACTACATTATATTGATCATAATCTACATATATATAGGTGAGACCTAGCCTAGATAGGGTGAGCTATATATAGCTCCAATAAGGTAAACTAGAAAAACATGGCTAGAATGGTATCTATTTTGCATTATCACATTCTCTTGCATATGTATTTGGACTTATATTATCAAATATTTATTGCCTCAAAAACGTGGACCTAGTAGTGAAGCACCAAAAGCAAGCCAATATTATCTACATAAGGACCCTTTGTATTTGGAATCAATATTAATATTATCAAATGTTTTTGTGTCCAAAAATTGAACCTAGCAACCAAAGAACCAAAGATGACCTCCTATTTCTTACTCTATACAACAAACCTAATTGAGAAAAAAGAAAAGCTATGTCTATAATAGCATGCTCCATCTCTCTTTCTCTCTCTCTCTCTCTCGGCTTGTTGAGAAACCATTTTATACACAATCCAAATCAAAAACCCCATATTTTTCTCTAGTTGTCCTCAACTTCTACCCCCATATTCTTTGTAACATCCATGGTTTCCACCCTTGCACAATCTTGATCAACGACCTCATCTTTTCAACCTAAAAAGAAAGAAGGAATTCACCAACAATGTTCTTCCTATTCCTACTTCTTGTGCTATTTATTGGCACCAAAAACTCTAATTTTCCCTACCCCTTTTGATGAAATGTGTTTATTTCATTGATGGTTGGATATTAACTTAAGGGAAATCTAGGGCACATCCATCAAACTTGGTGGATATAAGAATCAAAATTGTAGTATTTTTCCCATCATTAGACAAGACAACTCAAAATCTTTTCATTCAATATACCCATCTTGCAACATATGATGACATTTGATCACACTATAAAGATACTATTTTTGGCCTAGTAGGCAATGTCAAATGTAAACCCTACTCTTATGTGATGAACCAATCAAAGAACATCAAATCCCAATCTTTTTATAAATACCTCATGGAATGTTTTGCCATGGTAAAGTGTGTCATGGATGGATTGAAATGTTTCTATTTATTTTGGATAGGGGCATTACATGAGCTTGCCTAATCCACTTTTCATAATGCCTATTGTTTGGTAAGATTCCTCCAATATTTCTCATTGATGGCTAGTTTACACATGCGGAATTGCCCTTAGACATGCTAGTTTTAAGCATTGTGTAGCAATAATATTTGTGATTTATAGGGCTTTGCTTAATGATAAGAAGTCCTTAATTATTGTTAAATACCAATTTTTCAAATATGCATGTCCTTTTTGCATGATGCAATAGTAGTAAGCATGCAAAGCAAGGCCCATGTGCTACATGATGGAGCTTATGTTCCCTAGGTGGATTCATCATTTTGAGGTGTGATGAGCATGCACAATGTAGTGAGGCATTGGCATACCAATCATTTTGTAGAAATTATATTTGTTTTGATGATGCCATAATATTTCATAGTGGCTAACATATTCCTATTATGTTTTACTAGATCATAGATAACTTGTAATTTGTGTGCCACTCTTTTCTAAATGTTTGGAGCTATCTTTTGTTTGATTAAGATTTCATGATGATTAACATCTCCTTCCATTTTTCTCAATGATTAATGTACTTATTGCTTTTGATATATACAAATCACGGTGTACAAATGAAAATGTGCAATATGAATTTTAAAATAAGTATAATCATAAGAACTTATCAAGGAACAAAACGCAAAGGTGCATGATATGTATGATGGATATTAAAAATGTGCTTTGTATTGATTCAACAAAAGATAGATAGTTATAACATCATGGTGATGTAGCTTGGCATTATGCCCTAGATTTTATGTACAATGGATCTTGATACATTTTACATACATATGTGTAATGAGAAAGAGAGGGAGTTCATAATTTCTAAGTGTGAAATTCTAGTAAATGCAAATATCTCAAATTAACATTGTGACATCTAAAGGTGAGAGAGAGACAAAGACAAAGAATATAAAAATTTCAAGATCACAGTTGACCTAAATTTCTTGTAAGCACACCTACAAGAAAGAGCAATAAAAATTTTGGAGCTATACCTTTCTTACTCCACGAAGAGAGAGAGAGAGAGAATTATTTTTTACTTTTTTCATTCATAAAGTGAACAAAATATATTGTTATTACACAAACTTATCTAAATATTGACTTGGATGTAAATACTCTATATTATAAAAACATTGTTATTTATGCAAACTTAAAGAAATTGCATGCTCTTAATTGACTAGTATATCATCTAGTATTTTTTTTCAAGTTACATGCCTCCACTCTATTGTTAAGCATTTAAGTTGTGTGTGCATGCGTGCACGCATGTGCACCTTCCTCCTCCCTCCCTCCTCTCACCTACATGAACTTGCACTCCCTTATACTCTAAAAATTTGTTAAGAAAGTTGTATGTCTACTTTCTTGCTAATTTTGTAAGCATATAATCAATGGAAGAAGGAGAGCAGCTATCTATCTTCTCACGACATTACCTTTTTGTAGTTAACACACACTTTAATTTTGACAATATTCTTGAGAACTACCATGATAGGCAATACCCTATCACTATGTGCTCATTTGTGTAAATTAATCTAGTTTTGAGAAACTTTTCCATCTCTTCCTTAATGTCACTTACCCTCGATTCATTTTAGTAGGATTGTTGCTTACTTGGTCTAGCATTTAAAGAGTGTGGCAATCTTAGAGAAAATTCCTTAATGTCATTTACGTACCTTTGTTTCATTGTATAAGGTTGTTGCTGAATTGGTCTTGGCATTCACAGTCATTACTATTGTGTTCAAAAATATCAAGGGAAATTCCTTCGTGATCTTCATAGGACCACAACTCTTGAAGGAGATCAAGGAGTTTGTGAGCATGGGTCAAGGTTTTTCACATTGGTTGGTCAAATTGACTTCCTTTACCTTGGTGGCTCCTTCAATTGGATAATTGGTATCACCTTTGTGCTTTCCCCTAACATAATCATGACAAAATCTCATTTCTTGAATATGTAAAGAGATTTAAGGTATCTAGAGGTTTCTTTTGCCTTTTTTCCTAAAAATATTTATCCTTATTCTTCTATTGTTGTATTAGTTTCTTGCAATGTAGGTGGTTTGGGAGATCTCCTTTCGTCTACCTAGCTATACAAGATTGTAGAATTTTAGGATTGTTGTCATTACTTGCTTCTAACTCTAAATTAGGTTCTAGATCTTTGCTAGTGTGAGGTCCTTCACTTGCTCTAATACTCAAGAGAGTTGCAAGGTTGGGTTGGTCAACCCTTGTTTTTTCATAATCTAGCACATCCATGTACTCTAACCAAATTTTCTCACATTTCACATTGACTACACTTTTTGGATGAGCAATTTTAATACATTTTCTAGATTGAGGTCCATCAAGATCTACCCTATGATATGTCCATTAGAGTCATAGTCAATCATTTCTATCTCAAATTCATAGTCCACCTAGCTATAGAGGATTCTCGAATTTTAAATTGATGTCAATGCTTGCTTCTAACTCTAAATTAAGTTCTAGATCTTTGCTAGTAGCTTGAGGTCATTCATTTGCTCTAGTACTCAAGAGAGTTGCAAGGTTAGGTTAACCAACCCATAGTTTTTCATAATCTAGCACATCCATGTACTCTAACTAGTTTTTCTCATACTCTACATTGACCACACCTTTGTGGATGAGTAATCTAATTGCATTTCTTATAGTGATGTCCATCAAGATCTACTCTATGATTTTGTTGGAAGAAATCATCATATCTTTGCCAATAATTCAAAAATTTCAAGAACAACTAATTGCCAAAGAAAAGAGATAAAAAAAGAAGAGTTCACAGGAGACTGATTAGATATAATCATCCCCCCATACATGATTGAGCATATCACCCATGCATATATTTATTTAATTCTATTCTTTTAAATAGGACATACATTTCTCTTCCTTGCATGGTTCGTCTTTCCTAATTCTTTCCTCTAAAGCGTTTTTTCTAAAAGTAAGGTCTAAACTATCAATCTTAACCTAGATAAAATATACATTCATAAATCAATAAATCTAGGCTTTTATAAATTAGCCCGCAAATAATCCCTAGCACTTGTGCACATACAATCATCATGCTAAAGAGGGTATATCCATAAATTAATTCCACACTACCTGAGTGGCCAATAAGATTTCCTTACACACCAAAAGCACTCTCTAAAAAATATATATCTTCTTTTAATAATTTGTTGCACCAAACACAAATCAAATTAGTCCTTGTGATTTCACTACCAAGCATGACCAAGCAATGTCATATGTAAGTCTATGCATGAGAAGTCATGGTCATTTGACCATTCAATAATATTGAAAAGTTCAAAAAATAAATAAATTTAAGTATCATATTATTTTTCTATAATTGTTCTTGCAATTTTGATAGTGTGCCACCTAATCTACTAATATCAATAATTAAAAAAATGAAAGATTGATTAAAATTGGGTAGTTGCAAGATGTGAGCATGAGTCAAAAAGTATTTTTAAAGAATCAAAAGGTTTCTATTGACTAGCCCCCCAAAGGCCGTACAATTTCTTACTGTTTGTATGAATCATTCCCGCAATCAGGATAGGCTGCATAATTATCCCATGCCACCTAATGCATGAGAGTCTAAGGGTTTTTAGAAATCATTGTTGTAAGTGGAGACTATGGTAGTGCCTCTTGGAAGATAATTATGCCTCCAAGAAAGGGGAAAATTGTGTTTGTGTTTGGCTTGTAGGAATGGACAGTATGTAGTCTTGGTAGTTATAAGAATATTTCAGCCATGTGCACAGCTGAAAAGAAATATGTAGGATGAGCTGAAAAAAGAGCTAAAGACATATCATTTGATGACTCCAAGGGGCTCTTTTCATTATGAAAACTTGCACTAATAAAACTCAAAGAAAATTCACTTGAGAGAAGTAGCTTACAAAGTCTCTCCCCCTCCTAATGTTGAGAAATAAGGCAAAAAGTCTAAGCTTTATCCATGGTTGTATTAAGTGTGTGTGAGAGACTTGCAAGTAAAGATTGAAGAGAAGATAGAATGAGAAGAATAATGAAGAGGAAGAGAGCATGTATCTTCTTACCTCTAATTTCTCCATCGTGATCTTCCTCTACTTGATGTTTTATCAGTTGATATCAAAGCTCACTGGTGTGGACAAGCTACTACATATAGCAGGGGTAAAAAATAGATTAGGTATTGCCTCATCAGCTCCCTGAGTAAGTAGCATTAATAGTGTGGATCTTGGGAGGATTGAGGGTATATTAACACTCTACCTTAATTCCAAATCAATGGTACCAGTCAAAGAGGAGGCCGAAGACAAGGTCGAAGACAATAGTGTGGCTCTTGGGAGGATTGAGGCTGAAGACAAGCATCAATAGTGTGGCTCTTGGGAGGATTGAGGGTATATTAACACTCTACCTTGATTTCAAATCAATGGTACCAGTCAAAGAGGAGGCCGAAGACAAGGCCAAAGACAAAGCCGAGTGAGATGACATTCTTGGGAGCATGCAGGTGGTCAATGGCCACATGAGAAGAACTTGACTTTACAAATCGTGTGTCTCTACTATTCATGGAGTTTCGATAGCATAATGGCACTTCATTTTGAATGTACACAAAATTAACTAGTATTGGTGCAACACCCCATATGAGTAAGGCCAGGAGCTGACCTAACTGTTTTTTAGGCCTAAAAGGTTGGTTTTATGCCATTTTTGGGTGCCATTTTGGAGGAAAAAAATTTATGGAAAAAATATATAAAATTCTTTGTAGCTTCTTCTTGATTTGGTACCTCATTTTTTGGTACAAAAAATTGTGGAAAAATAACAAGGAAATTGGTCGATTTTAAGCACATATTTTGATTTTTTTGGATTATACAAGCACCGATTGAGGTCATTTGAGCTCTGTTTTGAATGTTTCTTGCTAGATAGCTAATGTATGATGTATGGGCATCATGTATGAATGTATATAATAGCATTGGAGCCTATATATAGTAGCCATTCTCTTGGAAAGGAATGTACATGAATTTTTTGTGCTATTTTGGTGTAATTTTTTATCTTGGGTTGACCATTTGAGGCAGTGAATTGGTTCATGTTTCTAAATGCTTGATTGGGATAGCACATATTGTTGGTCTTTGTAATATTTCGATTCGCTAATAGAAACACACGCATGAACTGCCTCAAATGAAAATGAAAATTGGATAAATGAAATTTTTTTAAATTCCCCCTTATCCCTCCAGCCGACTGACGAGCTGGAGGGGGAGGGAAATAGAAGGAGCAATTAAGCTCCTTGGTGGAGCTTGGAATGAGGGGGGGAAGCATGCGTGATGACACGTAGGGGAGGGAAGATCCCCCTCCCCTCCACTATTTAAATGAGGGGCCGCAGGCTGGAGAGGGGCCGCCAGGAGGGCCGTTGAACGCGCGAGCGAGAGAAGATAGATGTTACTCTGATTTCGTAAAGGAGAGAAGGGAGGGGATAATCTGCGCTAATGGCCGTGAGGTAGAGGGAAAGAAAGAGGACACGACGCCGTCATCGAGATGCTGCCAGGCCTGGGAAGAGAAAGAAGGTCGAAGCTGCCGTCGTGAGCCGCCACCATCTCCCTGACAACCGCCAGGCTGGACCGGTCGTCATTCCTTCTTTCCCCCCCCCCCCCCACATGGTGTTGAAACCTTAGAAGCTTCCTGGGGGAAGCTTCTAAGGGGCCTCTTAAGCCCCCTTTCCCCCTTAAGCCCTTCCTTGGCCTTGGGAACCAAAACACCCCCCCCCCCCCCCCCCCCCCCCCCCGGCTTTTAAAAATCCCCTTAGCCCCTTTCCCATGGTTTTTTGGAACCCCCCTTCCCCCATGTTTTAAATTCCCTTTCCCCCTTAAGCCTTCCTTGACTTTGGGAAATAAACCCCCCGTGTTTTATTCCCCTAAGCCCCTTTTCACCCCCTTATAACCCTTTTTACCCTTTTCACCCCCCTCATAACTCTTTTTTTTCTTCCCACAACTCCCTAAGCTTTCTTCTTAATCCCCCGTATCCCCATTATTATTTTTCCCCCCCTTAAAAATCCAAATCATCATCATGGCCTCGGATGATATCCCGTAAGGGAAAAGTAGCCGTGAGATAAAAGATAGGGAGGGAAAGTAGAGGGAGTGAAAAGAAGGAGTGAAGGAGGAAGAGTGGGAAAAAGATAAAAGAAAGGGAAGGAAGGAGAATAAGTGCTTTCTATTCCTTTTACCCCAAGTCAAAGTCCTCCAAGGGTTCTTGTGGTTGCAAAACCACACTCACCCATAAACCTTTTTTTCCAAAGAGACGGTGGAATTCTAGAAGAAAGTGAAAAAGGCTATCTCACATTCGAACTACGATGCCACCTAAGAAAGTCCAAGGTGTAGCTGCGGGAGGGTCATCTTCCGATATCCATTTGGATATCTCAACCCAAAACCAGGTTTTTCTTCTTGGCTTTAAATTGGTTTTAAGTCGATCATGCAAAGAGAAATTGTTAAGGATAGGATATATTTGTTCGAGTTATTTGTAACGAAGGATGATAATGTATAGAACTTAGTTTTCTTCAAATTGCATCAAGCATTATAAATTACGAGCAAGATTATCCATTTACTATAGTAGTATATTTTAGTTAAATCCTAAGGTGTAGAAATTATATCTTGCACCATTAGTCTTATTCCTTTCGCAACGAATCATTGTAAATGGTTAAATTCATGAAAGGTTTCTTTCGATGCTCAAATTACTAGGAAGTTATCTTTGCTAATTGCACATCTTAGCAAGGCAAATGTTGTTATTTGGCATGAGTTCATCTGTAAATGGAAGTTAAAATTAAGCTGTATTGACTGGAAAGTAAATTGTCACAAGGATAGCAAAACTGTGACAAGACGATTAATATTACCTTCCAAAAGATAACTAAACCAATCTAAACATAGAAACATTCATACCCTAAGCACTTGACTACTTTTCCTTACTGTAGGGACAATAAGTTCGTAAAGATAAGGAACTAGGGTTTGTCCCTAAGGTTCTTAAAAGAAGAAACCCTAGGCCTGACATACGTTAGCTTAAAGGATCTAAACAGATTATTCCATCATAGGACTTGCGCAACAAGTACGAAATCATTAAGTCTTGTGATTGATTCACAAGGAGAAAGGGTAAAAACCCTCATCAAGGATGGCAGATCCCTACGCAAGTTATCTTGCAAAAAGACGTATTTTTGGATATCCTTCTAAATAAGGAAAGTTGTAAACCGGAAACTAGTATATCTAAGGAACTTTAGGGTTAACCAAGTTTGGTATGCCCTACACCGAAATGTAAAAGATCTTGCCAATTTACAAGACACCTTGGGAACGAGTGCTGATACACTCAAAAAGGAAAGAACACTTCCTTAGCAGTTTGCCAAACAACTGGGTTGATTAATGGAAATGTTTGTGCTTGCTAGAGATTTTAGGGCTCTGTTTGAATTATGAATTACAAATTAAATGAATACCTATACTTCAGGTTAAAGGCCTGAAGGAAGAGGCAGTTTCAGTTACCCCCGACTACCAGCCTAACCCTAACCAAGGGGGTTGTTGACCGCGTCGGGAATGTGGACCGAACCCGCCGCAACAGGTCTCTCCATTGAGTTCTACTTGGAGCAGGAGGACGCTTGGGTGCCAGGGGGGCTCTGGCTGTAAATCCCTCGCCTTCCGGGTCCTGCACAAGAGGCTAACGTGACTCGAGATTGGATCTCGAGGCCCGCATACTAGTTTATAGGCGGAGCTTGGAATAGTGATCCCTGGGGATTACTGGATAGCCTTCGGGCGGATTATGGACAAGCCTACGGGCGGAACTCCTTGTATTTCAAAGATAAAATGATGAAATGTAAAGAAAGAACTTGCTAGATATTGTTTTTCTATGTCACGTGATAAGATTACGTGAAGGAACCAGTGCTTAACGGGATTAATTAAAGAAGCTGATTGTTATATGTCAAATTAATGTGTTAGATAATTACATAACTAAAACAAACCAAGGAAAGTGCGGAGGATGGGCCATGGGTCCGTCCTACAGTTGGGTGGTCCCGGTTAGCCAGGAACTTTTCTCAAAAATCTCGAAGAACAGCGGGATGATCATCATCATCAAAAGGAATAACGAGAACGATGACCTAGAGTTACGTCTTACCCGATTTACGCTGTTTTAGTGTAATATTCCCATTTGAGAATATTACTAAACCGACCTCCCGCTCTCATCGTAAACTCGTGCAAAGATTATCACCAGTGCCAGTAGCTAATCTATAACCACACGAGAGAAATGGAGACACTCCACCTTAGGAAAATAAGGCCGGGGATTCAAACCTGCATAGCCGCGGGAAAACTCCCTCTTGGGAGGAGGTTAAGGGGATAAAGGTGGAATTATTGCAAAATTTTTGAATTTATCTTCCCCAGCCGATGTGTGGCTGGGGGAAAGGGATGGGCTGGTAAGGGCAGCATGAGGAGGTGGGGGGAGAGAGCCATGCAACGGGCCACGTGGGGAGGTCCCCTCTTCCCCCCTTGGACTATAAGAACCCCCTTTGTGGAGGCGGGGGTGGTGGAAAAAGCTGAGAGGCCGCGGAGGGGCTGTGAGGAGGCCACGGTGATGAAGGGGCCGTGAGGAGGCGACGGTGATGGAGGGCCGCCAGGCCGCCACAGTCCGCCAGGCCGCCACAGTCCGCCGCCATCCTCGCCTTGACCACGTCTCTCTTCCCAATCATTGGGATCCCCTTCTCGTCGTTGCTACTGCCCAGAAGCTTCTTAGAAGCTTCTTTAAGAAGCTTCTAAGGTTTAAGGACATAGGCCTTGATCCTATGCGGCTTCTCGGTTTTAAATCCGGGTTAGGGAAACTCCTATTCCCAAGCAAGGAGAAGGTATCGACCTCCTAGCCGTCTCAAAAAGAAAGAGCAAAGGATTGAGGGAATCTGCGCAGTCCGTAACCACAACTACAATGGCTCCCAAGAAGTTGCAAGGCGCGCCCGCGGGAGGTTCATCTCCAAGCATTCAAGTGGATATCTCCCCGAGCCCACAGACCCAGGTTTTTATGATTTTTTTCTACGCAAAAGTAATGCATTATGTATGATAACTCTCACGGAATAGAAGGTACCTATGCATGTTTAAATTTACCAAGCCGAATTAAAAAGGAAATTGAGGAAAAATCTTTATTGTAATGGTTCACGGGGAAAAGCTATTAACACCCGTAGGAGGTTATCCGAAAAGTAATGATGGCGTATCAAAAATTGAATCTAGGGATTGGCATGTGGCATGTGCTTGCAAGAAAGAATATACCAACACTAACTCTACAATAATCTCATTTAACTACGTTGTAGTTATGTAAGGGTTGCATGTTGCACTTTCATCGTGCATAAAAATTCATTCATCAAGTGTTGCCGTAGGAAAGGTTGCAGGATTTAAACACAGCCTGAGATTCTAAGGTGTAGATAACAAGGTAGTAGACATGATTATTTGAAGTAAGGCCTAGTAGGTCCTAAGAAAGTTGGTATCCAACTTATCATGTGTTTTTTACTTACCAATAATAGAGTGAGTCGCATGTTTACATGTATTGTGGTAGTCGAGGCCATTTTTCTTCTTTAGATCTAGTTTATTATCTCTAGGAAGGATTCATCCTTGTCGCGAGACAAGCATAGTGAATTACCCAAATCACCTAGCCACAAAGGATTTCGTATACGCATGAATCAGTCAATACGATAGATACCCCAAACACTAACTAGGGATTAGCAAGTTAAGGATTCGGCCAAGTTTTCCAATTGTCGCTAAGTCGAAACCTTCAAGCCCAATAGTCCTAACCACATTCCCAAAATGTTGAGTTAATTGGATGCTCATGAAAACAATAATCTAGGATTCCTACCTTAAGGACCAAGCGTTCAAAATGATGAAACTCGAATTGAGTTGGAACCCTAGGACTAATCGTTGTCGATTTAGTAAAATTAGGGATGGGTTGGGTAAAAAGACACCCTAAACCCTGCTTCTCGTCTGAAGTTAATTCCGTGACCAGAATACGCCATTCATTAGGTGAAATGATCTCTTGGAATGGAGGCGACGCTTGCGCAATAAGTTGCAACGTCGCATAGCCTTGCGGGTTGATCGTAAGAAAATTTTGCCATTCCTTGGAATGAGGTTGGCAGGTTCTTGCGCAAGTTTAACTTGAAAAGGGATGGGTAGTCATCCGGTTACATCGCCCTCATTAGGGAAAAATTGCCAAGTTAAGGGAAGTTAAGTAATTGCTCGGCGCAAATGATTAGTCAATAAATTAAAGCGACATGGTCGCCGGAATCTACTATTAATAAAACCTAAGGTATTGGTTAAGTTGGGTATGACCCTAACCCAAGGACGATAGGAATCTTGCCAAGTTGCAATTGATTCCGGATCGAATGCGGATGCATTCGGAGAGAAGGAGTCACTCCTTAACAGTTTGCCAACTAAACGTCCACTGGAATTGATTGTGCTTGTAACAGTTTAGAAAGCACTGTTTGCATTGTTTGTTCAAGGAATTAAAGGATGAAAGATATATAAATGCTTCAGGTTGAAGGCCTGAAGGGAGAGGCAGCTTCAGTTACCCCCGACTGCTTGCCTGACCCTAACCAAGGGGGTTGTTGACCGTGCCGGGAACGTGGACCGAACCCGCCGCGAGAGGTCTTTCCGTTGACCTCTACTTGGAGCAGGAGGACGCTTGGGCGCCAGGGGGGGCTCTGGCCATAAATCCCTCGCCTTTCGGGTCCTGCACAAGAGGCTAACGTGACTCGGGATTGGATCTCGAGGCCCGCATACTAGTCTACGGGCAGAAGCTTGGAATAGTGATCCCTGGTGGATTACTGGATATTCTTCGGGCGGATTATGAACAAGCCTACGGGCGGAACTCCTTGTATTTCAAAGATAAAAGGATAAAATGATAATAAAGAAGTTGTTTGACATTGTTTTTCTATGTCACGTGATAAGATTACGTGAAGGAACCAGTGCTTAATAGGGATAATCAAAGAAGCTGTTTGTTATATGTCAAATTAATGTGTTAGGTAATTACATAACTAAAATAAACCGAGGAAAGTGCGGAGGATGGACCATGGGTCCGTCCTATGGATGGGTGGTCCCGGTTAGCCGAGAACTTTTCTCAAAGTCCTCGACGAACAGAGGGATGATCAGCATCACCAAAACAAATAACGAGAACGATGACTTAGAATTACCTATTACCCGATTCACGCTGTTTTAGGGGAACGGAATGGGACTATGCCTTATGGCAGAGAGGTCGAGCCTTGCATCCCTCTCGTTTCCCATTCTCCTTGAACCAAGTGCAGCGTGAATCCGCTTCGGACTTGGCGTTTCTGCGTAAAGTAATTCGCTCGGGTCTGACACTAGTTGCTGCTAGCTAATGACCAAACAAGAAAACCCAAATTCAGGTCGATCCTAAGTGGGAACGGCCAGGATACTTCCGCTACGGGGCAGACACGCGAAGACCTAGATTGCAAAACCCGTAACATTCCATGGGAGTGCCGGGTGGAGTTTTCTAGACATCCTTTTCGATGGACTGCTAAGACGTGTCCTGGATGATCCTAGTAGACACGTTACAGTTGGTATCAGAGCGAACCAACAAAGGACTTGTTTTTAGGAAATTTTAATAAGACGAAGTAAAGCAAATGTTACTGACCCAAACATTTCCTTACTTTCAATGCTGTCTTGCAGAATTATGAAGCATGGAACAGGTTTTTAGTGTTCCGAGTCATGTTTTTGACCGCGATGCATTCCACGGATTATCGACAAAGGGTTGAGATGATGAACATCCTAGACCGCATTTACAATCCATCGCCTGTATACATGGAACGGAGATGGATGGGTGTTACAGGGATCTATTACATAACTGCCTATCAACCTGCGTACCTTCAAATTAACTTGAAGAGAATCAAGTGGATGGAGGATTTGAAGATCGTAAAGCTGTTCATCTTTGTTGAGGCTCACGCAAACGCGACCCTACAGGTTGGAGGTCGAAGGGTTAACCAGAATAAGTATGTGTACGGAGAAGTGATTCAAAGAATCCCTGCCGACCGAATCAAGGTTTTGGGACGTCATGAGAAGAATGGATATCAAAGGAAAAGATACCCTAATCTTCCAATGAACTATCGATTCCTGAAAATCGATGACCCCAATCCGTACTACTACTCAGTTCCTGTAGCTGAATGCAACAATATCTTATTCTCCTCGAATTAATGTATCAACTTGTTCCATCGCCCCAAGAAATAATTGTACCTCGAAAGGGCTAAGCTGATATGAATGGAATAAAATTCTTTTTTGTCTTGACTGTGAATATTGATAAAGAAGTAAAGTGATTTGGTCACTTGGCTGAAGGAATACGTGGACGTAGCTTCTGAAGAGTTAACAGAACTCTCGCTTCAAAGTGAAGTAGATCATGAGATCAAGCTAGTAATAGGAGCTGCGCCAATTGCGAAGAGACCCTATATAATGTCTATACCGAAAGCAATTGAGTTGAAGGAACAACTCAAGCAACTACTAGATTAGGGCTACATCCGTCCTAGCAGTTCACCATGGGAAGCACCAATACTGATCCAGAAAAAGAAAGATGGAACACTTCGGCTATGTATTGATTACAGAGGGTTGAATCAATCAACAGTCAAGAACAAATATCATATTCCCAGAATAGATGAGCTTCTTGATAGTCTTCAGGGTGCCAAGATCTTCTCCAAGATTATCTTAGGTCTGGAATCAAGGAAGAAGATACCCCAAAGACGACCTTCAACACAAGATATGGATACTTTGAGTTCTAGTTATGTCATTAGGGCTTACGAATGTGCGTGCCACATTCAATAGGTTAATGAAGGATATCTTTAGACCTTGTGCTCGTCTTCTTTGATGACACTCTGGTCTGTTCCAAACACGAAGGAGATCATGAACCCCAACTTTGGATTTTCCTTGAGACAAGGAGGTCACACAAGCTGTATGCTAAGATGACGAAATGTGCATTCCTCAAACATCAAATTGGTTATCTGGGATTCATCATATCGGTAGAAGGAATCTCAGTGGAGCCAGCCTAAGTTGGAAATGTTCTAGGATGGCCAAATACCAACAACTGTCAAAGAAATACTCAGCTTTCTTGGATTGACAAGACGGTATGGGGTCTTCATAAAAAACTATGCTTTGATTGCAGCACCTTTGACAGAATTATTGAAGAAGCAAACATCCATTGCATGGTCAACTACCAAACAAACTAGCTTTGATAGGTTGAAGCAAAGTTTGGTATTAGTACCGATCGTAAAACTTCTAGACCACAGTAAGGAGTAGAGGTAGTAACTGATACTAGCATGCTTATGTAGAATAGTCATCCTATAGCCTAATCTTCAAGAAACTGAAGAGCCATGAAAAGAATTATGCTACCCATGATCTTGAACTTTTAGTTGTCAAGCTTCGGAGACACTACCTGCGGGGTAACAAGTTTACACTAGTGACTGATCATAAAAAAGTCTCAAGTGGAACTTTACCTAGAACAAGCTCAACATGAGGCAATGTCAGTTGATTGAAGTGCTGGAGGAGTATAACCTTAAGATCAAGTACCGAACTGGAAAGGAGTATATAGTGACTGATGCACTCAGTCGCAAGGCATTCCTAAATTCCCTAATCTTGCAGAATCCATCAATAGCTAGATCTCTAGCTACAAAGGTATCTATGCCAAGCAACCCTAGTTTCGAACTAGCTAGAGAGGAAGCATGCCATGATCTAGCCTATCAAAAGGTGCTAAGGGAAATCTCTATCAAGGACCAGGAACAAAAGCTATAGGCCAAAGGTCATGAATTCTCTGTCAATAATGGACATGTCTACTATAGAATGAGAGCATGTATACCGGCAAGCCAGTTACTTAAACAGAAGAGATTGTGCGAAGCTCATGATTTCACTTTCTCGGGACATCAAAGCTGCGAAGGATAGACAGAAGGCATACACGAATTTGAAGTGTCAAGATAGAATATTTGAGGAAGGAGACATGGTCTTCATTCACGTATGCCCAAAGAAGAGTTCCCTATTCTTAGGGGATTGCAAGAAGCTAAGTCCAAGGTATTCTGGACCATACAAGATCCTCAAATACCTAGGACCCAATGCTTATAGACTGAAACTCCCTGAGAACCTAAAAGTTCATAATGTATTCCATATCAGCCTATTGAACAAGTATGTACCTAATCCTAGCCATGTACTTGATGACCAACAAGTTGTGATGCCTAGCCAAGGAGTCCTTGAGCTACGGCCTAACAGGATCTTAGATGTTGGGGAGAGACAACTGAGATCCAGAACCTTGAGAGAATGCCTCGTCCAGTGGAAAGATTATCCCAAGGAGGATGCCACTTGGATGGATGAAAGCACTCTCAACCAACAATATCCCCAGTTCATCTCGAGATGAGGACATCTCGATTCCTCCAAGGGGGAGAGAATGTAATATTCCCATTTGAGAATATTACTAAACCGACCTCCCGCTCTCATCGTAAACTCGTGCAAAGATTATCACCAATGCCAGCAGCTAATCTATAACCACACGAGAGAAATGGAGACACTCCACCTTAGGAAAATAAGGCCGGGGATTCAAACCTGCATAGCCGCGGGAAAACTCCCTCTTGGGAGGAGGTTAAGGGGATAAAGGTGGAATTATTGCAAAATTTTTGAATTTATCTTCCCCAGCCGATGTGTGGCTGGGGGAAAGGGATGGGCTAGTAAGGGCAGCATGAGGAGGTGGGGGGAGAGAGCCATGCAACGGGCCACGTGGGGAGGTCCCCTCTTCCCCCCTTGGACTATAAGAACCCCCTTTGTGGAGGGGGGGGTGGTGGAAAAAGCTGAGAGGCCGCGGAGGGGCCGTGAGGAGGCCACGGTGATGAAGGGGCCGTGAGGAGGCGACGGTGATGGAGGGCCGCCAGGCCGCCACAGTCCGCCGCCATCCTCGCCTTGACCACGTCTCTCTTCCCAATCATTGGGATCCCCTTCTCGTCGTCGCTGCTGCCCAGAAGCTTCTTAGAACCTTCCTTCTAAGGTTTAAGGACATAATCCTATACGGCTTCTCGGTTTTAAATCCGGGTTAGGGAAACTCCTATTCCCAAGCGAGGAGAAGGTATCGAGCTCCTAGCCGTCTCAAAAAGCAAGAGCAAAGGATTGCGGGAATCTGCGGAGTCCGTAACCACGACTACAATGGCTCCCAAGAAGTTGCAAGGCGCGCCCGCGGGAGGTTCATCTCCAAGCATTCAAGTGGATATCTCCCCGAGCCCACAGACCCAGGTTTTTATGATTTTTTTCTATGCAAAAGTAATGCATTAGGTATGATAACTCTCACGGAATAGAAGGTACCTATGCATGTTTAAATTTACCAAGCCGAATTAAAAAGGAAATTGAGGAAAAATCTTTATTGTAATGGTTCATGGGGAAAAGCTATTAACACCCGTAGGAGGTTATCCGAAAAGTAATGATGGCGTATCAAAAATTGAATCTAGGGATTGGCATGTGGCATGTGCTTGCAAGAAAGAATATACCAACACTAACTCTACAATAATCTCATTTAACTACGTTGTAGTTATGTAAGGGTTGCATGTTGCACTTTCATCGTGCATAAAAATTCATTCATCAAGTGCTGCCGTAGGAAAGGTTGCAGGATTTAAACAAAGCCTGAGATTCTAAGGTGTAGATAACAAGGTAGTAGACATGATTATTTGAAGTAAGGCCTAGTAGGTCCTAAGAAAGTTGGTATCCAACTTATCATGTGTTTTTTACTTACCAATAATAGAGTGAGTCGCATGTTTACATGTATTGTGGTAGTCAAGGCCATTTTTCTTCTTTAGATCTAGTTTATTATCTCTAGGAAGGATTCATCCTTGTCGCGAGACAAGCATAGTGAATTACCCAAATCACCTAGCCACAAAGGATTTCGTATATGCATGAATCAGTCAATACGATAGATACCCCAAACACTAACTAGGGATTAGCAAGTTAAGGATTCGGCCAAGTTTTCCAATTGTCGCTAAGTCGAAACCTTTAAGCCCAATAGTCCTAACCACATTCCCAAAATGTTGAGTTAATTGGATGCTCATGTAAACAATAATCTAGGATTCCTACCTTAAGGACCAAGCGTTCAAAATGATGAAACTCGAATTGAGTTGGAACCCTAGGACTAATCGTTGTTGATTTAGTAAAATTAGAGATGGGTTGGGTAAAAAGACACCCTAAACCCTGCTTCTCGTCTGAAGTTAATTCCGTGACCAGAATACGCCATTCATTAGGTGAAATTATCTCTTGGAATGGAGGCGACGCTTGCGCAATAAGTTGCAACGTCGCATAGCCTTGCGGGTTGATCGTAAGAAAATTTTGCCATTCCTTGGAATGAGGTTGGCATGTTCTTGCGCAAGTTTAACTTGAAAAGGGATGGGTAGTCATCCTGTTACATCGCCCTCATTAGGGAAAATTTGCCAAGTTAAGGGAAGTTAAGTAATTGCTCGGCGCAAATGATTAGTCAATAAATTAAAGCGACATGGTCGCCGGAATCTACTATTAATAAAACCTAAGGTATTGGTTAAGTTGGGTATGACCCTAACCCAAGGACGATAGGAATCTTGCCAAGTTGCAATTGATTCCGGATCGAATGCGGATGCATTCGGAGAGAAGGAGTCACTCCTTAACAGTTTGCCAACTAAACGTCCACTAGAATTGATTGTGCTTGTAACAGTTTAGAAAGCACTGTTTGCATTGTTTGTTCAAGGAATTAAAGGATGAAAGATATATAAATGCTTCAGGTTGAAGGCCTGAAGGGAGAGGCAGCTTCAGTTACCCCCGACTGCTTGCCTAACCCTAACCAAGGGGGTTGTTGAACGTGTCGGGAACGTGGACCGAACCCGCCGCGAGAGGTCTTTCCGTTGAGCTCTACTTGGAGCAGGAGGACGCTTGGGTGCCAGGGGGGGCTCTGGCCGTAAATCCCTCGCCTTCCGGGTCCTGCACAAGAGGCTAACGTGACTCGGGATTGGATCTCGAGGCCCGCATACTAGTCTACGGGCAGAAGCTTGGAATAGTGATCCCTGGTGGATTACTGGATATTCTTCGGGCGGATTATGAACAAGCCTACGGGCGGAACTCCTTGTATTTCAAAGATAAAAGGATAAAATGATAATAAAGAAGTTGTTTGACATTGTTTTTCTATGTCACGTGATAAGATTACGTGAAGGAACCAGTGCTTAACAGGGATAATCAAAGAAGCTGTTTGTTATATGTCAAATTAATGTGTTAGGTAATTACATAACTAAAATAAACCGAGGAAAGTGCGGAGGATGGACCATGGGTCCGTCCTATGGATGGGTGGTCCCGGTTAGCCGGGAACTTTTCTCAAAGTCCTCGACGAACAGAGGGATGATCAGCATCACCAAAACAAATAACGAGAACGATGACTTAGAATTACGTATTACCCGATTCACGCTGTTTTAGGGGAACGGAATGGGACTATGCCTTATGGCAGAGAGGTCGAGCCTTGCATCCCTCTCGTTTCCCATTCTCCTTGAACCAAGTGCAGCGTGAATCCGCTTCGGACTTGGCGTTTCTGCATAAAGTAATTCGCTCGGGTCTGACGCTAGTTGCTGCTAGCTAATGACCAAACAAGAAAACCCAAATTCAGGTCGATCCTAAGTGGGAACGGCCAGGATACTTCCGCTACGGGGCAGACACGCGAAGACCTAGATTGCAAAACCCGTAACATTCCATGGGCGTGCCGGGCGGAGTTTTCTAGACATCCTTTCCGATGGACTGCTAAGACGTGTCCTGGATGATCCTAGTGGAGACGTTACAGTTGGTATCAGAGCGAACCAACAAAGGACTTGTTTTTAGGAAATTTTAATAAGACGAAGTAAAGCAAATGTTACTGTCCCAAACATTTCCTTACTTTCAATGCTGTCTTGCAGAATTATGAAGCATGGTACAGGTTTTTAGTGTTCCGAGTCATGTTTATGACCGCGATGCATTCCACGGATTATCGACAAAGGGTTGAGATGATGAACATCCTAGACCGCATTTACAATCCATCGCCTGTATACATGGAACGGAGATGGATGGGTGTTACAGGGATCTATTACATAACTGCCTATCAACCTGCGTACCTTCAAATTAACTTGAAGAGAATCAAGTGGATGGAGGATTTGAAGATCGTAAAGCTGTTCATCTTTGTTGAGGCTCACGCAAACGCGACCCTACAGGTTGGAGGTCGAGGGTTAACCAGAATAAGTATGTGTACGGAGAAGTGATTCAAAGAATCCCTGCCGACCGAATCAAGGTTTTGGGACGTCATGAGAAGAATGGATATCAAAGGAAAAGATACCCTAATCTTCCAATGAACTATCGATTCCTGAAAATCGATGACCCCAATCCGTACTACTACTCAGTTCCTGTAGCTGAATGCAACAATATCTTATTCTCCTCGAATTAATGTATCAACTTGTTCCATCGCCCCAAGAAATAATTGTACCTCGAAAGGGCTAAGCTGATATGAATGGAATAAAATTCTTTTTTGTCTTGACTGTGAATATTGATAAAGAAGTAAAGTGATTTGGTCACTTGGCTGAAGGAATACGTGGACGTAGCTTCTGAAGAGTTAACAGAACTCTCGCTTCAAAGTGAAGTAGATCATGAGATCAAGCTAGTAATAGGAGCTGCGCCAATTGCGAAGAGACCCTATAGAATGTCTATACCGAAAGCAATTGAGTTGAAGGAACAACTCAAGCAACTACTAGATTAGGGCTACATCCGTCCTAGCAGTTCACCATGGGAAGCACCAATACTGATCCAGAAAAAGAAAGATGGAACACTTCGGCTATGTATTGATTACAGAGGGTTGAATCAATCAACAGTCAAGAACAAATATCATATTTCCAGAATAGATGAGCTTCTTGATAGTCTTCAGGGTGCCAAGATCTTCTCCAAGATTATCTTAGGTCTGGAATCAAGGAAGAAGATACCCCAAAGACGACCTTCAACACAAGATATGGATACTTTGAGTTCTAGTTATGTCATTAGGGCTTACGAATGTGCGTGACACATTCAATAGGTTAATGAAGGATATCTTTAGACCTTGTGCTCGTCTTCTTTGATGACACTCTGGTCTGTTCCAAACACGAAGGAGATCATGAACCCCAACTTCGGATTTTCCTTGAGACAAGGAGGTCACACAAGCTGTATGCTAAGATGACGAAATGTGCATTCCTCAAACATCAAATTGGTTATCTGGGATTCATCATATCGGTAGAAGGAATCTCAGTGGAGCCAGCCTAAGTTGGAAATGTTCTAGGATGGCCAAATACCAACAACTGTCAAAGAAATACTCAGCTTTCTTGGATTGACAAGACGGTATGGGGTCTTCATCAAAAACTATGCTTTGATTGCAGCACCTTTGACAGAATTATTGAAGAAGCAAACATCCATTGCATGGTCAACTACCAAACAAACTAGCTTTGATAGGTTGAAGCAAAGTTTGGTATTAGTACCGATCGTAAAACTTCTAGACCACAGTAAGGAGTAGAGGTAGTAACTGATACTAGCATGCTTATGTAGAAAATTCATCCTATAGCCTAATCTTCAAGAAACTGAAGAGCCATGAAAAGAATTATGCTACCCATGATCTTGAACTTTTAGTTGTCAAGCTTCGGAGACACTACCTGCGGGGTAACAAGTTTACACTAGTGACTGATCATAAAAAAGTCTCAAGTGGAACTTTACCTAGAACAAGCTCAACATGAGGCAATGTCAGTTGATTGAAGTGCTGGAGGAGTATGACCTTAAGATCAAGTACCAAACTGGAAAGGAGTATGTAGTTGCTGATGCACTCAGTCGCAAGGCATTCCTAAATTCCCTAATCTTGCAGAATCCATCAATAGCTAGATCTCTAGCTACAAAGGTATCTATGCCAAGCAACCCTAGTTTCGAACTAGCTAGAGAGGAAGCATGCCATGATCTAGCCTATCAAAAGGTGCTAAGGGAAATCTCTATCAAGGACCAGGAACAAAATCTATAGGCCAAAGGTCATGAATTCTCTGTCAATAATGGACATGTCTACTATATAATGAGAGCATGTATACCGGCAAGCCAGTTACTTAAACAAAAGAGATTGTGCGAAGCTCATGATTTCACTTTCTCGAGACATCAAAGCTGCGAAGGATAGACAGAAGGCATACACGAATTTGAAGTGTCAAGATAGAATGTTTGAGGAAGGAGACATGGTCTTCATTCACATATGCCCAAAGAAGAGTTCCCTATTCTTAGGGGATTGCAAGAAGCTAAGTCCAAGGTATTCTGGACCATACAAGATCCTCAAATACCTAGGACCCAATGCTTATAGACTGAAACTCCCTGAGAACCTAGAAGTTCATAATGTATTCCATATCAGCCTATTGAACAAGTATGTACCTAATCCTAGCCATGTACTTGATGACCAACAAGTTGTAATGCCTAGCCAAGGAGTCCTTGAGCTACGGCCTAACAGGATCTTAGATGTTGGGGAGAGACAACTGAGATCCAGAACCTTGAGAGAATGCCTCGTCCATTGGAAAGATTATCCCAAGGAGGATGCCACTTGGATGGATGAAAGCACTCTCAACCAACAATATCCCCAGTTCATCTCGAGATGAGGACATCTCGATTCCTCCAAGGGGGAGAGAATGTAATATTCCCATTTGAGAATATTACTAAACCGACCTCCCGCTCTCATCGTAAACTCGTGCAAAGATTATCACCAGTGCCAGCAGCTAATCTATAACCACACGAGAGAAATGGAGATACTCCACCTTAGGAAAATAAGGCCGGGGATTCAAACCTGCATAGCCGCGGGAAAACTCCCTCTTGGGAGGAGGTGAAGGGGATAAAGGTGGAATTATTGCAAAATTTTTGAATTTATCTTCCCCAGCCGATGTGTGGCTGGGGGAAAGGGATGGGCTAGTAAGGGCAGCATGAGGAGGTGGGGGGAGAGAGCCATGCAACGGGCCACGTGGGGAGGTCCCCTCTTCCCCCCTTGGACTATAAGAACCCCCTTTGTGGAGGGGGGGTGGTGGAAAAAGCTGAGAGGCCGCGGAGGGGCCGTGAGGAGGCCACGGTGATGAAGGGGCCGTGAGGAGGCGACGGTGATGGAGGGCCGCCAGGCCGCCACAGTCCGCCGCCATCCTCGCCTTGACCACGTCTATCTTCCCAATCATTGGGATCCCCTTCTCATCGTCGCTGCTGCCCAGAAGCTTCTTAGAAGCTTCCTTCTAAGGTTTAAGGACATAATCCTATGCGGCTTCTCGGTTTTAAATCCGGGTTAGGGAAACTCCTATTCCCAAGCGAGGAGAAGGTATCGACCTCCTAGCCGTCTCAAAAAGCAAGAGCAAAGGATTGAGGGAATCTGCGGAGTCCGTAACCACGACTACAATGGCTCCCAAGAAGTTGCAAGGCGCGCCCGCGGGAGGTTCATCTCCAAGCATTCAAGTGGATATCTCCCCGAGCCCACAAACCCAGGTTTTTATGATTTTTTTCTACGCAAAAGTAATGCATTAGGTATGATAACTCTCACGGAATAGAAGGTACCTATGCATGTTTAAATTTGCCAAGCCGAATTAAAAAGGAAATTGAGGAAAAATCTTTATTGTAATGGTTCATGGGGAAAAGCTATTAACACCCGTAGGAGGTTATCCGAAAAGTAATGATGGCGTATCAAAAATTGAATCTAGGGATTGGCATGTGGCATGTGCTTGCAAGAAAGAATATACCAACACTAACTCTACAATAATCTCATTTAACTACGTTGTAGTTATGTAAGGGTTGCATGTTGCACTTTCATCGTGCATAAAAATTCATTCATCAAGTGTTGCCGTAGGAAAGGTTGCAGGATTTAAACAAAGCCTGAGATTCTAAGGTGTAGATAACAAGGTAGTAGACATGATTATTTGAAGTAAGGCCTAGTAGGTCCTAAGAAAGTTGGTATCCAACTTATCATGTGTTTTTTACTTACCAATAATAGAGTGAGTTGCATGTTTACATGTATTGTGGTAGTCGAGGCCATTTTTCTTCTTTAGATCTAGTTTATTATCTCTAGGAAGGATTCATCCTTGTCGCGAGACAAGCATAGTGAATTACCCAAATCACCTAGCCACAAAGGATTTCGTATACGCATGAATCAGTCAATACGATAGATACCCCAAACACTAACTAGGGATTAGCAAGTTAAGGATTCGGCCAAGTTTTCCAATTGTCGCTAAGTCGAAACCTTCAAGCCCAATAGTCCTAACCACATTCCCAAAATGTTGAGTTAATTGGATGCTCATGTAAACAATAATCTAGGATTCCTACCTTAAGGACCAAGCGTTCAAAATGATGAAACTTGAATTGAGTTGGAACCCTAGGACTAATCGTTGTCGATTTAGTAAAATTAGGGATGGGTTGGGTAAAAAGACACCGTAAACCCTGCTTCTCGTCTGAAGTTAATTCCGTGACCAGAATACGCCATTCATTAGGTGAAATGATCTCTTGGAATGGAGGCAACGCTTGCGCAATAAGTTGCAACGTCGCATAGCCTTGCGGGTTGATCGTAAGAAAATTTTGCCATTCCTTGGAATGAGGTTGGCAGGTTCTTGCGCAAGTTTAACTTGAAAAGGGATGGGTAGTCATCCTGTTACATCGCCCTCATTAGGGAAAAATTGCCAAGTTAAGGGAAGTTAAGTAATTGCTCGGCGCAAATGATTAGTCAATAAATTAAAGCGACATGGTTGCCGGAATCTACTATTAATAAAACCTAAGGTATTGGTTAAGTTGGGTATGACCCTAACCCAAGGACGATAGGAATCTTGCCAAGTTGCAATTGATTCCGGATCGAATGCGGATGCATTCGGAGAGAAGGAGTCACTCCTTAACAGTTTGCCAACTAAACGTCCACTGGAATTGATTGTGCTTGTAACAGTTTAGAAAGCACTGTTTGCATTGTTTGTTCAAGGAATTAAAGGATGAAAGATATATAAATGCTTCAGGTTGAAGGCCTGAAGGGAGAGGCAGCTTCAGTTACCCCCGACTGCCTGCCTGACCCTAACCAAGGGGGTTGTTGACCGTGCCGGGAACGTGGACCGAACCCGCCGCGAGAGGTCTTTCCGTTGAGCTCTACTTGGAGCAGGAGGACGCTTGGGTGCCAGGGGGGGCTCTGGCCGTAAATCCCTCGCCTTCGGGGTCTTGCACAAGAGGCTAACGTGACTCGGGATTGGATCTCGAGGCCTGCATACTAGTCTACGGGAAGAAGCTTGGAATAGTGATCCCTGGTGGATTACTAGATAGCCTTCGGGCGGATTATGAACAAGCCTACGGGCGGAACTCTTTGTATTTCAAAGATAAAAGGATAAAATGATAATAAAGAAGTTGTTTGACATTGTTTTTCTATGTCACGTGATAAGATTACGTGAAGGAACCAGTGCTTAACAGGGATAATCAAAGAAGCTGTTTGTTATATGTCAAATTAATGTGTTAGGTAATTACATAACTAAAATAAACCGAGGAAAGTGCGGAGGATGGACCATGGGTCCGTCCTATGGATGGGTGGTCCCGGTTAGCGGGGAACTTTTCTCAAAGTCCTCGACGAACAGAGGGATGATCAGCATCACCAAAACAAATAACGAGAACGATGACTTAGAATTACCTATTACCCGATTCACGCTGTTTTAGGGGAACGGAATGGGACTATGCCTTATGGCACAGAGGTCGAGCCTTGCATCCCTCTCGTTTCCCATTCTCCTTGAACCAAGTGCAGCGTGAATCCGCTTCGGACTTGGCGTTTCTGCGTAAAGTAATTCACTCGGGTCTGACGCTAGTTGCTGCTAGCTAATGACCAAACAAGAAAACCCAAATTCAGGTCGATCCTAAGTGGGAACGACAGGATACTTCCGCTACGGGGCAGACACGGGAAGACCTAGATTGAAAAACCCATAACATTCCATGGGAGTGCCGGGCGGAGTTTTCTAGACATCCTTTCCGATGGACTGCTAAGACGTGTCGTGGATGATCCTAGTGGACACGTTACATTTAGGGGAATGGAATGGGACTATGCCTTATGGCAGAGAGGTTGAGCCTTGCATCCCTCTCGTTTTCCATTCTCCTTGAACCAAGTGCAGCGTGAATCCGCTTTGGACCTGGTGTTTCTGCGTAAAGTAGTTCGCTCGGGTCTGATGCTAGTCACTGTTAGCTAATGACCAATCAGGAAAACCCTAATTCCGGTCGATCCTAAGTGGGAACGGCTAGGATACTTCCGCTACGTGGCAGACGCGGGAAGACCTAGAATGCAAAACCCGTAACATTCCATGGGAGCACCGGGGAAAGTTTTCTAGACATCCTTTCCAATGGACTGCTAAGACGTGTCTTGGATGAAACTAGGGGACATGTTACAGTTGGTATCAGAGCCGACCAACAACGGAATTGTTTTTATGAGACCTCAATAAAATGAAGTAAAGAAATTGTTGATGTCCAAACATTTTCTCACCTTCAATGCTGTCTTGCAAAATTATGAAGCGTGGAACAAGTTTTTGGTATTTCGGGTCATGTTTATGACTGCAATGCATTCTCCCCTTTATAGACAAAGAATTGGGGTGATGAACATCCTGGAGCAGATTTATAATCCATCACCTTTATACATAGAACGAAGATGGACGGGGTCTTCAGGAATCTACTATATAGCCGCCCACCGGTTTGCTTATCTACAGAGCAACCTAAAGAGGATCAAGTGGTTGGAAGACTTGAAAGTCGTGAAGCTGTTCATTTTTGTGGAAGCTCACGTAATTTTGACTTTACATATTCAAGGTCGGAGGGTTGAAATGAACTCATATGTATATGAGGAAGTAACCCGTGTAATCCCAGCCGACAGGATTAAAGTGTTGGGCCGTCATGAGAAGTATGGATTCCAACGGAAAGGGTATCCTGAACTTCCAATGAGTTATCGATTCCTAAAGATCCATGACCCAAAACCCTACTATTACACAGTTCCTGTAGACAAATGCAATACAACGTTGTTCTCCCCAAACTGAATGTAATGATTGGCTTATCATCACACGAAACGTTGTATTCAAAAAGGCTATGCCCCTGTAAATACAAATAAAGACTTCTTTTTATCAATATTTGGTTGTGCATAAGAGTTGTTAAAAAGTTAAGTAGCTATATTGTTTACGAGATAGATGATCTAAAAATGAAAGATAAGCTAACGTCGATTATCATATAATAACGTTAAGAAAAATTTTATCCAGGCACAACCCCAGGTACAGGTTCCAAATTCGCCTCCTACATCAAGTACTCCGGTGACCCACGAGAAGAAGTTCCTCCTCAAGCAGATAAAGCCACCCGAGTTCGACGGGAGAGGCAGATTCGTCCAGGCTGATACTGAAATTTGGATTGAATCCATGGAGGATTACTTTGAAGCAGCTGGTACTGCACCTACCAATCAGGCCATGCTTGCCAAGTTAAAACTCACCCGTGAAGCCAGACTTTGGTGGAAGCAATGGTGTAGGAATCAAGGGACTTCAGAGGGGTCCGTTACCTGGGAGAAGTTGAAGAAAGCCGTGCAGGGAAGATATTTACCACCTGCATATCGTACACAAAAAATGAATGAGTTCTACGAGCTAAAACAGCTAGGACTCACTCTTGACGCATACTACTCTAAATTCGTCTCACTTTTAAAGTATGTGCCACAGATGGACATGACGCAGCAGGTGTCCAAATTTTGTGCAGGCTTAAATCCACCCGTAAAAACTCGTCTCGAATCTATGCGTCCATCAGATCTTCAGGATGCACTCATTTGAGCGGCGCCTATAATTCAGGAGGTGCAAGCTAGACCAAGGGGTAACAAAACTTGGTCCTATAGTGACCCGAACAGAGGAGCATTCAGACCTCAAATGAAGAGAGTTCAAGGTCACAATCAGGGACAAAGGAAGAAAGCAAGGACAAATAACATCAACAACTTTGTTCCTACTCAAAGTAATGGCCAAAACCTCCGATGTTTCCACTGCAACGAACCCGGTCACTTCAAGAGGCAATGTCCCAAGCTCAGCGGAGGACATCGCCAAACGCCTTTCCAAGGAGCAGGCCGCGGTCAAGGAGCCGTTACCCATGGAAGAGGAAGAACTGCCTGCATTGCCAATAGGCAAAGATGCGAAGAAGAAGAAGAGGAAGATCCGACTATGGAAGCAAAATTCGAAAGAGCGACAGTCCATGCCGCTTTACACAAGAAAGGGCCGAATCGCCAGTTCTCGGTGATTCAGACACCGTCGGACTATCAAGGTAAAGGTTTCAAAACCTTGATTGATTGTGGCAGTACACATTCCTTTATCTCACCAGCATGTGCAAAAAGATTAGGAATAGCCACAGTAGAAGCACCTACCCTGCTTGTGGAATTGGCAAACAGTCGTGAGGTAACTTGTACCAAGCAAACTGCTAAGGTGGAATTCTTTCTGGGAGGAAAGAAGACTTTAGTCAAATTCAGAGTCATGAATTTAGGTATCCATGAGTGTCTACTCGGGATGGATTGGCTTAAGCCTAATGACGCCCACATTCACTGTGGAAAGGGTCAAGTTTCCTTTCGAAACTCTGAAAGGGAATTTGTCACAACTCAAGGTGAGGCACGAAAGCCAAGAATCCAATTAGCCAAAGTATCTTGGATCATAAAAGGAGTCAGAAAAGGATTACCCGTTTACCTGATCAAACTCAACAAGTTAGATCAAAAGCAAGAGTCTCATGAAGGACCTTCTTGGCTAAAGGAATACGCTGACGTATTCCCTGAGGAATTGATTGAACTTCTGCCTCCAAGAGAAGTAGATCATGAGATTAGGCTAGTGCCTGGGGCTGCACCAATTGCAAAGAGACCTTATAGAATGTCCATACCAGAAGCAATTGAGTTGAAGGAAGAACTCAAGCAACTGTTAGATCAGGGTTACATCTGGCCTAGCAACTCACCGTGGGGAGCTCCAGTACTGATCCAGAAAAAGAAACATGGGACACTTCGACTATGTATTGATTACCGAGGGTTGAATCAATCAACAGTCAAGAACAAGTATCCTATTCCTAGAATAGATGAGCTTCTTGATCGTCTTTAAGGTGCAAAGATCTTCTCCAAGATTGATCTCAGGTCAGGTTACTATCAGATAAGGATCAAGGAAGAAGATATTCCAAAGACGGCCTTCAATACAAGATATGGGCACTTTGAGTTCCTGGTTATGTCATTCGGGCTTACAAATGCACCTGCCACCTTCAATAGATTAATGCAAGATATCTTTAGACCATATCTTGATGATTTCATGCTTGTCTTCTTCGATGACACTTTAGTCTATTCTAAACAGGAAGAAGATCATGAACCTCAACTTCGGATTGTCCTTGAGACAATGAGGTCTCATAAGCTGTATGCAAAAATGAAGAAGTGTGCATTCTTCAAGCATCAAATTGAATATCCGCGATTCGTAGTATCATCAGAAGGAATATCACTAGACCCAGCCAAGGTCAGAGATGTGCTTGAATGGCCAATACCAGTATCCGTCAAAGAGATACGTAGCTTTCTTGGATTGACAGGATGGTATAGGGTCTTCATAAAAAACTATGCTTTGATTGCAGCACCTCTTATAGACTTACTAAAGAAGCAGACTTCCATTACATGGTCAACTTCCGAACAAAATAGCTTCGAAAAATTGAAGCAAAGTTTGGTATCAACACCTATTCTAAAACTGCTTGACCTCAATAAGGAGTTCGAGGTAGTAACTGATGCTAGCATTCTGGCCTTGGGGTGTGTACTTATGCAAGAAGGTCATCCAGTAGCATACTCTTCAAGGAAATTGAAGAGTCATGAAAAGAATTATGCCACGCATGATCTGGAATTACTAGCTGTTATCCATGCTCTAAAGCTTTGGAGACACTACCTATTGGGTAACAAATTTACTCTAGTAACCGATCATAAGAGTCTCAAATGGATTTTTACCCAGAACGAGCTCAACATGAGACAACGTCAGTGGATTGAAGTATTGGAGGAATATGATTTTGAAATCAAGTACCGACCAGGGAAGGAGAATGTAGTTGCCGATGCACTTAGTCGTAAGGCATTCCTAAATTCCCTAATCTTGCAGAATCCATCAACGACCAAATCTCTGGCTACAAAAGTATCTATGCCAAACAACCGTATACTTAAACTAGCTAGAGAGGAAGCATGCCATGATTTGGCCTACCAAACAATGATAAAGGAAATATCTACCAAGGAGCAGAATCAGAAGTTGCAAGCTAAGTATCAGAAAATTTTTCATTGGTAATGGACTTGACTACTACAGAACAAGACTGTGTATACCAGCAAGCCAATCACTTAAGCAGAAGATATTATGGGAAGCTCATGATTCTCCTTTCGCAGGACATCCTGGCTATGCTAAGACTCTTAATGCAGTTAGGAAGAGCTATCATTGGGAGAGGCTTAAAGGTGACATTCTCAAGTATGTCACCGAGTGTTTGTCTTGCCAACGTATCAAAGCCGAACATGTCATGATGCCAGGGAAACTGCAACCGCTTGACATTCCCCAAATGAAATGGGAAATCATCAGTATGGATTTTGTTGTGGGCTTACCCCAAGTCCAAGGAGGATACAATTCCATTATGGTTGTGGTTGATATGCTTACCAAGGTTGCACACTTGATTCCAGTAAAGACAAATTATAAAGCCTCCGACATTGCAAGATTGTTTATCAAGGAGATATTTAAGCTACATGGGTTACCTAGAAGAATCATTAGTGATCGAGATTCTCTCTTCACATCACACTTCTGGAGAGCTATCTTTGAAGCTATTGGGACTCAACTCTATTTTAGCACCGCCTACCATCCCCAAACGGATGGCCAAACGGATCGAGTAAATCAAGTCATCAAGGATATGCTTAGGGCATACTGTTGTCGAGAGCCAAAGAGGTGGATTCAATACTTGCCTTTGGTTGAATTTGCCTACAATGCTTCTTACCAGTAGAGCATTCAAATGACCCCTTTTCAAGCATTATATGGTCATGATTGTAAAAGTCCCCTAAACTTTTCTGATCCAACCCTAAGAGTTGAAGCTTCAAGACAAATGTTGGAAGACATGGATGATCAAATAAAGTCAATAAGACAAGACATACAAGCGGCCAAGGATAGACAAAAGCCATACGCAGATTTGAAGCGTCAAGAAAGAGTCTTCCAAGAAGGAGACATGGTCTTCATTCGTGTACGCCCTAAAAAGAGTTCCCTATCCCTAGGAGAATGCAAGAATCTAAGTCCAAGGTATTGTGGGCCGTACAAAATCCTCAAATGCCTAGAACCCAATGCTTATAGATTGCAACTCCCTAAGAATCTAAAGGTTCACAATGTATTCCATATCAGCCTCTTGAAAAAATATGTACCCAACCCTAATCATGTACTTGATGACCAACAAGTTGTAATGCCTAGTCAAGGAGTCCTTGAACTAAGGCCGGATAGGATCTTAGATGCTAGGGAAAGACAGTTAAGATCTAGAACCTTGAGAGAATGCCTCGTCCAGTGGAAAGATTATCCCGAAGAGGATGCCACTTGGATAGATGAAAGCTCTCTCAACCATCAATATCCCCAGTTTATCTCGAGATGAGGACATCTCAATTCCTCCAAGGGGAGAGAATGCAATATTCCTATTCGCTAATAGAAACACACGCGTGAACTGCCTCAAATGAAAATGAAAATTGGATAAATGAATTTTTTTTTAATTCCCCCTTATCCCTCCAGCCGACTGAAGAGCTGGAGGGGGAGGGAAATAGAAGGAGCAGTTAAGCTCCTTGGTTGAGCTTGGAATGAGGGGGGGAAGCATGCGTGATGACACGTAGGGGAGGGAAGATCCCCCTCCCCTCCACTATTTAAATGAGGGGCCGCAGGCTGGAGAGGGGCCGCCAGGAGATGCCGTTGAACGTGGGAGGGATAGAAGAGAGATGTTACTCTGATTTCCTAAAGGAGAGAAGGGAGGGGATAATCTGCACTGGTGGCCATGAGGTAGAGGGAAAGAAAGAGGACACGACGCCGTCATCGAGATGCTACCAGGCCTGGGAAGAGAAAGAAGGTTGAAGCCGCCGTCGTGAGCCGCCACCCTCTCCCTGGCTGGACCGGTCGTCATTCCTTCTCCCCCCCCCCCCCCCCCCCACGTGGTGTTGAAACCTTAGAAGCTTCCTGGGGGAAGCTTCTAAGGGGCCTCTTAAGCCCCCTTTCCCCCTTAAGCCCTTCCTTGGCCTTGGGAACCAAAACACCCCCCCCCCCCCTCGGCTTTTAAAAATCCCCTTAGCCCCTTTCCCATGGTTTTTTGGAACCCCCCTTCCCCCATGTTCTAAATTCCCTTTCCCCCTTAAGCCTTCCTTGACTTTGGGAAATAAACCCCCCGTGTTTTATTCCCCTAAGCCCCTTTTCACCCTCTTATAACCCTTTTTAACCCTTTTAACCCCCCTCATAACTCTTTTTTTTCTTCCCACAACTCCCTAAGCTTTCTTCTTAATCCCCCGTATCCCCATTATTATTTTTTCCCCCCCTTAAAAATCCAAATCATCATCATGGCCTCGGATGATATCCCGTAAGGGAAAAGTAGCCGTGAGATAAAGATAGGGAGGGAAAGTAGAGGGAGTGAAAAGAAGGAGTGAAGGAGGAAGAGTGGGAAAAAGATAAAAGAAAGGGAAGGAAGGAGAATAAGTGCTTTCTATTCCTTTTACCCCAAGTCAAAGTCCTCCAAGGGTTCTTGTAGTTGCAAAACCGCACTCACCCATAAACTTTTTTTTCCAAAGAGACGGTGGAATTCTAGAAGAAAGTGAAAAAGGCTATCTCACATTCGAACTACGATGCCGCCTAAGAAAGTCCAAGGTGTAGCTGCGGGAGGGTCATCTCCTAGTATCCATGTGGATATCTCAACCCAAAACCAGGTTTTTCTTCTTGGCTTTAAATTGGTTTTAAGTCGATCATGCAAAGAGAAATTGTTAAGGATAGGATATATTTGTTCGAGTTATTTGTAACGAAGGAGTTTAGCTTATGAATGATAATGTATAGAACTTAGTTTTCTTCAAATTGCATCAAGCATTATAAATTACGAGCAAGATTATCCATTTACTATAGTAGTATATTTTAGTTAAATCCTAAGGTGTAGAAATTATATCTTGCACCATTAGTCTTATTCCTTTCGCAACGAATCATTGTAAATGGTTAAATTCATGAAAGGTTTCTTTCGATGCTCAAATTACTAGGAAGTTATCTTTGCTAATTGCACATCTTAGCAAGGCAAATGTTGTTATTTGGCATGAGTTCATCTGTAAGAAAAACAGAAGTTAAAATTAAGCTGTATTGACTGGAAAGTAAATTGTCACAAGGATAGCAAAACCGTGACAAGACGATTAATATTACCTTCCAAAAGATAACTAAACCAATCTAAACATAGAAACATTCATACCCTAAGCACTTGACTACTTTTCCTTACCGTAGGGACAATAAATTCGTAAAGATAAGGAACTAGGGTTTGTCCCTAAGGTTCTTAAAAGAAGAAACCCTAGGCTTGACATACGTCAGCTTAAAGGATCTAAACAGATTATTCCATCGCAGGACTTGTGCAACAAGTACAAAATCATTTAGTCTTGTGATTGATTCACAAGGAGAAAGGGTAAAAACCCTCATCAAGGATGGCAGATCCCTACGCAAGTTATCTTGCAAAAAGACGTATTTTTGGTTAGATTGCTTTGCAACAACAATATTAAACTCTTAAGGCCTCAAGCTTCATATGATTTTATGTTTTTTCCAAATATCCACTATGATTTTGGTCTATCAAACTTCATGAGCCCAACATCTCTTATGAAGTTTGACTCTTGAAGGTATCTACATCATCCTAGATATTTAACAACTACAGACCCTATATTTCCCATTCCTTTTTGAGATACTTCATTGTAACACAAGCTAGATATCGAAATTTGTTGTGCTTTCCCCATTTTAATATTCTATGATATAGAATCCAAGGTTCTTTGTTGCCCTACACATTAGAGGTAGATAGAATGTTACAACAATGCACACATTATTCTTTAAAACTTTAGTTTAACATTTAAAAGCCATGAGTTGACTTAGATAATCCACCTTCTTTCACAATTTATCCAAAACCCACTTTGGTTCATCCAAATTTGTTATTGCAATTTCTATTTGAAAAGCAAGATATTTGAAAAGATTACTCATTTGGTTAATCGTCTCCTCCAATCAAGGCCTAAAGATCATCCTATGTCACATTGATATTGCAAATTGAAAGACATGAAAAAACTTAAAATCTAAAAAATTCAAAACATACAACCTAGTAAAACATAAGAGAAATTACACGTCAACAAATTTAGAAAGAATATAGAGAGAACACATGATAGGGTTCAATCTCCCCCATGACAAAAGTCTAGTTTACTACCATCCATGATGGAAGTGTTAAAGTACACGATTCCATATATATCCATACCTCATGCGTATGTGCAAAAAGGATATGACTAATTATGAAAGATAAGGTTCAATGTATGAAGAGGTCTCATAAAGCTTGTTACAATAGCTATAGAGCTAATTTTTGTGTGATGTTAATTCTTCACATTACTCAATGAAGCAAACACACTATCTCGAATCCCAAAGGATGTTTACTACATTATCTTGTATCAACCTCTTGAATCAAGCTATAGTGAGTCTAGTAGTAACTTGCAATAACTAACCTTTGGTCTAAATCTAAATGAAGTTGAATTTGTAGGAAAAATGATAACATTAGCATACATCGTGATCTATATCTCATGTATGAGGCCTCAATTAGATCCATACTATCCAAGAGAGTTGCCTACAATATGAAGTATTTCCCTTAAAAACTTCTCTTTGGTGAGATGGCAATCTCAATAGGTGTGGGCATTGATGATGGACTACCTAGTTAGATGAGTTGTAAAGCCTATACTTAGCACATGATTGGTCATTCTATAGAGATGGCAAGCTCAATTTGTGTGGACATTGATGATAAATTGTAGATGAATTGCATGACTAGATGGATTCACATGTCTACACTTAGCATGTCAGTGTTCATTATGATCCTCATATGGCCACAGGTTTATCACTTATTATATTTAGTTTATTGTAGCTACCAATATCTAGCATAGTTATAGTGCTAGTCAATTAGTATAGTCAGTTATTCATTGTTTGACTTAGTAGGCCACTTTCATTTCTATTATCTATACTTTATATACATTTTTTTGTGGGAAAGAAGAAGAAAAAGCCTAGATTTACTGTGTAAGTAGAGCATTACATGTGCTACAAGTAAGCCCTTTAGGACATAACTTCTGCTTTTTTATCCATCTAAGGATGTTTTGAGCCCCTTTTTAAAGCTGTGAGGCTGTGGATATTAGTTTCAGGGTATATTGCAATTTCGATTGTATTCACAAAAAGTGGGTGTAGTGGTTACAGATTTTGAATATGTAAGTCTTGAGGTGTTTTCTAGGAAGAATATATAAATTTTATTTGCAAATAGGTTGCAAATTATATGTACTCTTGAGCTCAATGAAAAAGGTTACTTGGTATATTCCTATGCACTTATTGTGAAAGGTCACATGTAATGTGTCCACTAGTATAATCCAGGACACGTCTTAGCAGTCCATCGGAAAGGATGTCTAGAAAACTCCGTTCGGCACTCCCATGGAATGTTACGGATTTTGCGATCTAGGTCTTCCCGCATCTACCTTATAGTGGAAGTATCCTGGTTGTTCCCACTTAGGATCGACCGGAATTAGGGTTTTCCTGATTGGTCATTAGCTGACAGCAACTAGCGTCAGACCCGAGTGAACTACTTTACGCAAAAACGCCAGGTCCGAAGCGGATTCACGCTGCACTTGGTTCAAGGAGAATGGGAAACAAGAGGGATGCAAAGCTCAACCTCTCTGCCATAAGGCATAGTCCCATTCCGTTCCCCTAAAACAACGTAAATCGGGTAAGACGTAACTCTAGGTCATTGTTCTCGTTATTCGTTTTGATGATGATGATCATCCGCTGTTCTTCGAGATTTTTGAGAAAATTTCCCGACTAACTGGGACCACCCAATGGTCTATCCTCCGCACTTTCCTCTGTTTGTTTTAGTTATGTAATTATATAACACATTAATTTGACATATAACAATCAGCTTTTTTAATTAGCCCTGTTAAGCACTAGTTCCTTCACGTAATCTTATCACGTGATATAGAAAAACAATATCAAGCAAGTTCTTTTTTTAACATTTCATCATTTTATCTTTCAAATACAAGGAGTTTCGCCCGTAGGCTTGTCCATAATCCGCCCGAAGGCTATCCAGTAATCCCCAGGGATCACTATTCCAAGCTTCCGCCCGTAAACTAGTATGCGGGCCTCGAGATCATATCCCGAGTCACGTTAGCCTCTTGTGCAGGACCCGAAAGGCGAGGGATTTACGGCCAGAGCCCCCCGTGGCACCCATGCGTCCTCCTACTCCAAGTAGAGCTCAACGGAAAGACCTCTCGTAGCGGGTTTAGTCCACGTTCCCGGCGCGGTGAACAACCCCCTTGGTTAGGGTTAGGCAGGTAGTCGGGGGTAACTGAAACTACCTCTTCCTTCAGGCCTTTAACCTGAAGTATAGGTACTCATTTAATTTGTAGTTCATAATTCAAACAGCCCCCTAAAATCTCTAGCAAGCACAAACATTTCCATTAATCAACCGTGATGTTTGGCAAACTGCTAAGGAAGTGTTCTTTCCTTTTGAGTGTATCAGCACTCGTTCCCAAGGTGTCTTGTAAATTGGCAAGATCATTTACATTCCGGGGTAGGGCGTACCTTATTAACCCAACTTGGTCAACCCTAAAGTTCCTTAGATATGCTAGTTTCAGGTTTACAACTTTCCTTATTTAGAAGGATATCCAAAAATACGTCCTTTTGCAAGATAACTTGCGTAGGGATCTGCCATCCTTGATGAGGGTTTTTACCCTTTCTCCTTGTGAATCAATCACAAGACTAAATGATTTCTTACTTGCTGCGCAAGTCCTGCGATGGAATAATCCGTTTTAGATCTTTTAAGCTGACGTATGACGGGCCTAGGGTTTCTTTTTTAAGAACATTAGAGACAAACCCTAGTTCTTTTATCTTTACGAATTTATTGACCCTACAATAAGGAAAGTAGTTAAGTGCTTAGGGTATGAATATTTCTATGTTTAGATTGGTTTAGTTAACTCTTGGAAGGTAATATTAATCGTCTTGTCACGGTTTTTCTATCCTTGTGACAATTTACTTTTCAGTCAATACAGTTCAATTTAAACTTCCTTTTTCCTTGCAGATGAACTCATGCCGAATAACAAACATTTCCCTTGCTACGATGTGCAATTAGCAATGATAACTTCCTAGTAATTTGAGCAACGAAAGAAACCTTTCATGAATTGAATCATTTACAATGATTCGTTGCGAAAGGAATAAGACTAATGGTGCAAGATATAATTTCTATACCTTTAGGATTTAACTAAAATATACTACTAAAGTAAATGGATAATCTTGCTCGTAATTTATAATGATTGATGCAATTTGAAGGAAACTAAGTTCTATACATTATCATTCATAAGCTAAACTCCTTCGTTACAAATAACTCGAACAAATATATCTTATCCTTAACAATTTCTCTTTGCATGATCGACTTAAAACCGAATTAAAGCCAAGAAGAAAAACCTGGTTTTGGGGTGAGATATCCACATGGATACCGGGAGATGACCCTCCTGCAGCTACACCTTGGACTTTCTTAGGCGACATCGTAGTTCGAATGTGAGATAGCCTTTTTTTCTTTCTTCTAGAATTCCACCGTCTCTTTGGAAAAAAAGTTTAAGGGTGAGTGTGGTTTTGCAACCACAAGAACCCTTGGAGGACTTTGACTTGGGGTAAAAGGAATAGAAGGCACTTATTCTCCTTCCTTGCCCTTCCTCTATTCCTTCTCTTTTCTAACTCTTTTACTCCTTTCTTACTCTTCTTTATCTTTTCCTCACCCTCTACTTCTTTCACACTACTCCCTTTTTTTCCTCACTCCTCCCTACTTCCCTTCCTTATATTTTACTTCACTTCCTTATCCTCTACTTTCCTTCCCTATCTTTTATCTTTTTCCCACTCTTTCTCCTTCACTCCTTCTTTTCAGTCCCTTTACTTTCCCTCCCTATCTTTTATCTCACGGGCTACCTTTTTCCTTATGGGATATCATCCAAGGACATGATGATGATTTGGATTTTGATAATAATGGGGATATGGGGGATTAAGAAAAAGCTTAGGGGTTTGTGGAAATAAAAGAGTTATGAGGGGGTGAAAAGGGTTAAAAGGGTTATAAGGGGGTGAAAAGGGGCTTAGGGGAATAAAACACGGGGGGGGGAAAGTAAAAGGGTATAGGAAAGGGGGTTAAAGAGGCCCCCCCTTTGGAAGCTTCCAAGCTTCCAAAAGCTCAAGACCACGTGGAGGGGGAGGCTAAGATCTCCACCTGGGGGGGGGGGGGGGGGGGAATTGGAGGCCGTCACACTGTTGCGACGACTAGGAGGTTGTGGCACCGCAGATGGGAGGCAACGCCCTCCTGGCGTTAATTTGCAGCGCCTCTACCTCTCCCCTCCTCGCAACGTCCCAGCTCCTCCTCGTACTCCTTCCCCAGGCTCCTTCCTCGTATATTCCCTCCTCTCCTTATGGCGGCAGCGTCGTCTTCTTGATCTCCGGCGGCCACCCCTTTCAGAAACACGATGGCATCTTTCATTTCCCCCTTCCTACGGCAATACCCCCCTTAGTTAAATAGGGGAGGGAGGGGGATCCTCCCTCTCCTTTGTGTCACGAGGCATGGCCATTGAGGCTAAGCAAGCTCCAGCAAGGAGCTTGCTAGCCTTTCCAAATCCTTCTCCCCCTCGAGCACAAACCGTCGCCGACGGAAGAAGAATTAAAAAAATTTCCCATGATTTTTTTAATATTTGATATATTACATCACAGAAGACATGATTACTGTTTTGTATCAACTTTGTGATAATAGTAGAGAATAGTGGAAACCCCATCACTGAGAAGCTGGACAAGAACAATGAACCATCATGGAAGTTTTGTGTTTTTAGCTTTCTTATTGAAAAAGGCCTTTACTTTTTTATTTTTAGGTAAAGAAAAGGAGCAATAGCTGAGTAACCCTGCGATTGCGTATGAATGAAAGGCATAGAAAGAATGGAATAGAGAGGATAAAACGATCACATATTGGCTATCTACAATAATTGATAATACTATATTGGGACATATAAAAAATGTAGAAATATCACATGCAGCTTGGATAAAATTTAAGAATATGTTTTCAGTAAATACAAAGGCATAGAAGATTCAACTCAAGCAAGATGTGAATAGTTTGAAGAAACGCAAGATGTTTCTAAATGAGTACATTTTGAAAGTGAAAAGAATTGGAGATGCCTTAGCAACTATTCATGCAATGCTTGATGATGATGATTTATTTTTATCTACTTTTGGTGGGCTCAATAATAAGAAGGCTTGAAAATAATTTATTTCTTTTTGTATATGTACAAAAGTTGTTTCCAATTTTTGATGAGTTGGTCTCTCTCATGATTACTAAAGAGATCAACATGCATGGTGAATCATTTGAAAGAAGCGGTGAATATGTCCAAGAATTTTACTCAAGTTCAAGAAGGAGATGTGAAAGATCCTCCTCCAGAGGCTAAGGTATGGAGCATATCGGTGATAAAACCAATGAAATAGGGTAAATCAACAATTAGATAAGATATAACTTTTAAGAGGCTGCGAAAGTTTAGAGATAGAGGGATCTCTAGAGGAAGAGATGGATGTTTGAACACAAATTTTGGCAATTCTCGTATTTTTTGTCATTATTATAACAAAAGAGATCATATTGGAGCCCATTATTATACTAAGAAGGATAACATCTATAGAGCTAAATTGTAGCAAGGAAACTATGCATCATCTTCATGAAAAAATGGAAATAAAATGAGTGTATGTTTTTAATGCAATATATGGTGAATACTATTACAAGAAAGGGGACACATGATGATGCATAGTATATTGAATTAGATGCATCTCATCATATAACTAGTCATGTTGAATGGTTTTGAGAGATGTAGGATTTAAAAAATCCATGTTATGTTAGATAGGTGATAATTCATGCCATCCATTTTCACACATTGATAACGTTCCCTTGTCTTTGCATGATGATCAGAAAAAAAGTCTATCAAATGTATTGCATGTACCATCAATTGCAAAGAATCTAATGTCTATTATTGGCCAAATGGTAGAGCAAGGATTCTAAGTTCAATCTAATGCAATTTTATTTTTTGTAGAAGACTTCAATAATAACTGCAAGTTGGTTGCAAAAGGAAGTAGAGTTGGTCGCATATTCACTTAGATGCTAAAATTCATGCTATGAATATTGCTATGTATGCTAGAATAAAAGGAGTGGTTGTAGATATTGAAATATGGTATAAATGTATTGTACATGCGAATGTGCAAAGTTTCAAATCAGTGTAGTCCAGATAATTGGTTATAGGGTTGCTTGCTTTTAAAGTCACATAATTTCATAAAGTGTGTGAAGCATGTTAGTTTGGTAAGCAATCAATACAACCTTTTTTGCATGACAGGGATGTGAGCAAAACTATACTTGATGTTATGTATATAGATGTTTGGGGGCCTACACAAAATATATCTTTTGATGGTAGCAAATACTTTGTTACTTTTATTGATAATGGTTCAAGAAAGCTATGGATATATTTCATGAATAAAAATAGTGATGTATTTGAGCTCTTCAAAAAATTTGAGGCTATTGTTGAAACACAAATAGGCTTGAAACTTGAGTGCTTGAGATAAGATGGAGAGGGAGAATACCTCTCTAATGAGTTTAGTAACTTTTTGAGGTCTCATGAAATAAAGAGATAGTTCACTTGCACTATACCCCACAACAAAATGGGGTTGTAGAAAGGAAAAATAGATATATTGTAAAAGTTGCACAGGCATTGATGGATGAAAAGACTATGCCACAATTCTTTTGATCAGAAGCTGTTCATACTACTGTCTATATTTTAAATAGCACTCCCATAACTGTAGATCACAAGATGACCTCCAAAGAATGCTTTATAGGCAAGAAGCTTGATATATCACACTTGAAAGTGTTTGGTTGTATTGCATATGTTAATGTGCATGATAAGCTACGAAAGAAGCTTGATTCAAAGGCTAAACATTATATTTTTATTGGATACTCTTTAGAGTTGTAATATCCCGAAGGCATGCGTGAACTGCCTCAATAAAAATGAAATTGGATAAATGAATTTTTTTAAAATATTTCCCTTATCCCCCAACCGACTAATGAGCTGAAGGGGGAGGGGAATAGAAGGAGTGATTAAGCTCCTTGGTGGAGCTTGGAGTGAGGGAGAGGCATGCGTGATGCCACACAGGGGAGGGAGGAAACCCCTCCCCTCCCCTATTTAAGATCAAGGGGGCGCAGGCTAAAGGGGGTGGCCACCGGAGATCAAGAAGATGACGCTGCCGCTAGAAGGACAAAAAAAGAGGAGGACGGCATTATCATAAGGGTGACGTTGCCCAAAGCATCCATGAGTGAAGGAGGGGAGGGTTGATATATGTGCGGGTAGTGCTGCCTGTGCTGCTTGAAGACTGAGAAGGGGACGGACTCGCTGTTGCTAGCCGCCTGGGCAGTGGGACGTGACGCCGTTGAGGGAGGGAGGAGCCGCCTCCATTGCGCCGTGAAGGCTGACGGTCATAACCACCCCCCCAAGCTTCTGGAAGCTTGGAAGCTTCCAAAGGGGGGGCCTCTTTAACCCCCCTTCCTATACCCTACTACCCCCCTTTCCCCCCCCCCCCCCCCCCCCCCGGTTTTAATTCCTTTAAGCCCCCCCTTGCATTCTTAAACAAAGGGATTCTTACCCCGGGAAACAAAGCCTTTCCCTTGCCTTCCCCCCCCCTTTGTTATAAATTCCCTTAAGCCCTTTTCCCTTGGAACCACCCCCCCTACCCCGTGTCTTAAACAAAAAAACCCCCTAGGGCCCCTTCCTGTGGGATTGGAGATTTTTCCCCCATAAAAGGGTTTTTTTCCTGTAAAGGTCTTATCTTCCCAGTTTTTATTTCCCCCTTAGGGCCCTTGCTCATTATAAACCTCGAACTGCCCCCTTATATATTCTCCTAAGGCCCCCTTTTCCAATAACCTTTAAGGCTACTTTCCCCCCCCCCCCTTGGAGTTCCTCCCTTAGAATTCTATAAGGCCCTTTTCCCCCCCCAAGAGAATTTGTCCTTAGCCTTTCCTTCAAACTCGCAAAATACCTTGGAGTTTTGTTCTTCTTCCCCCACTTGTAAAAGGGAAGAGAGTGCTGAGTGTTTTTTTTCAAACACCTTCCTTTCCCGCTCTAAAGCCTCGAGCGAGCCTTCTAAAACTACTTTCGACGGAAACGGTGCAAGGGAGCGATGGTGGAATTCCGAAAGAAGTGTAAAGCTGCTTCCACGTTTGACGGACTACAATTGCGATGCCTCCTAAGAAAGTCCAAGGCGTAGCCACGGGAGGATCATCTCCCGGTATCCATGTGGATATCTCATCCCAAAACCAGGTTTTTCTTCTTGGCTTTAATTTGGTTTTAAGTCGATCATGCAAAGAGAAATTGTTAGGGATAGGATATATTTGTCCGAGTTATTTGTAATGAAGGAGTTTAGCTTATTTGAATGAATGATAATGTATAGAACCTAGTTTCCTTCGAATTGCCAAGCATTATAAATTACGAGCAAGATTATCCATTTACTATAGTAGTATATTTTAGTTAAATCCTAAAGGTATAGAAATTATATCTTGCACCATTAGTCTTATTCCTTTCACAACGAATCATTGTAAATGATTAAATTTAGGAAAGGTTTCTTTCGTTGCTCAAATTGCTAGGAAGTTATCATTGCTAATTGCACATATTAGCAAGGGAAATGTTTGTTATTTGGCATGAGTTCATCTGCAAGGAAAAAGGAAGTTTAAATTGAACTGTATTGACTGAAAAGTAAATTGTCACAAGGATAGAAAAACTGTGACAAGACGATTAATATTACCTTCCAAAAGATATCCAAACCAATCTAAACATAGAAATATTCATACCCTAAGCACTTGACTACTTTCCTTATTGTAGGGTCAAAAAAATTCGTAAAGATAAAGAACTAGGGCTGTCCCCGAGATCCTTAAAAAGAAACCCTAGGCCCGACATACGTCAGCTTAAAGGATTTAAAACGGATTATTCCATCGCAGGACTTGCATAGCAAGTACGAAATCATTTAGTCTTGTGATTGATTCACAAGGAAAAAGGGTAAAAACCCTCAACAAGGACGGCAGATCCTTATGCAAGTTATCTTGCAAAAGGACGTATTTTTGGATATCCTTATAAATAAGGAAAGTTATAAACCGGAAACTAGCATATCTAAGGAACTTTAGGGTTGACCAAGTTGGGTTAATAAGGTACGCCCTACCCCGGAATGTAAATGATCTTGCCAATTTACAAGACACCTTGGGAACGAGTGCTGATACACTCAAAAGGAAAGAACACTTCCTTAGCAGTTTGCCAAACATCACGGTTGATTAATGGAAATCTTTGTATTTGCTAGAGATTTTAGGGCTCTGTTTGAATTATGAATTACAAATTAAATGAGTACCTATACTTCAGGTTAAAGGTCTGAAGGAAGAGGCAGTTTTAGTTACCCCCGACTACCTGCCTAACCCTAACCAAGGGGGTTGTTCAACGCGCCGGGAACATGGACCGAACCCGCCGCGAGAGGTCTCTCCGTTGAGCTCTACTTGGAGTAGGAGGACGCTTGGGTGCCAGGGGGGCTCTGGCCATAAATCCCTTGGCTTCCGGGTCCTGCACAAGAGGCTAACGTGACTCGGGATTGGATCTTGAGGCCCGCATACTAGTTTATGGGCGGAAGCTTGAAATAGTGATCCCTAGGAATCACTCGATAGCCTTCGGTCAGATTATGGACAAGCCTACAGATGGAACTCCTTGTATTTCAAAGATAAAATGATGAAATGTTTTTTTTTTTAAAAACTTGCTTGATATTGTTTTTCTATGTCACGTGATAAGATTACGTGAAGGAACCAGTGCTTAACAGGATTAATTAAAGAAGCTGATTGTTATATGTCAAATTAATGTGTTAGATAATTACATAACTAAAACAAACTGAGGAAAGTGCGGAGGATGGGCCATAGGTCTGTCCTACGGTTGGGTGGTCCCGGTTAGCCGGGAACTTTTGTAAAAAATCTCAAAGAACAGCGGGATGATCATCACCATCAAAATGAATAACGAGAGCGATGACCTAGAGTTACATCTTACCCGATTTACGTTGTTTTAGGGGAACGGAATGGGACTATGCCTTATGGCAGAGAGGTTGAGCCTTGCATCCCTCTCGTTTCCCATTCTCCTTGAACGAAGTGCAACGTGAATCCGCTTCGGACCTAGCGTTTCTGTGTAAAGTAGTTCGCTCGGGTCTGACGCTAGTTGCTGTTAGCTAATGACCAATCAGGAAAACCCTAATTCCGGTCAATCCTAAGTGGGAACAGCCAGGATACTTCTACTACGTGGCAGACGCGGAAAGACCTAGATTGCAAAACCCGTAACATTCCATGGGAGTGCCAGGCGGAGTTTTCTAGACATCCTTTCCGATGGACTGCTAAGACGTGTCCTGGATGATACTAGTGGACACGTTACAGTTGGTATCAGAGCTGACCAACAACGGAATTGTTTTTATGAGATCTCAATAAAATGAAGTAAAGAAATTGTTGCTGTCCAAACATTTCCTTACCTTCAATGCTGTCTTGCAGAGTTATGAAGCGTGGAACAAATTTTTGGTATTTCGGGTCATGTTTATGACTGCAATGCATTCTCCCCTTTATAGACAAAGAATTGGGATGATGAACATCCTGGAGCAGATTTATAATCCATCACCTTTATACATAGAACGAAGATGGACGGGGACTTCAGGAATCTACTATATAGCTGCCCACCAGTTTGCTTATCTACAGATCAACCTAAAGAGGATCAAGTGGTTGGAAGACTTGAAAGTCGTGAAGCTCTTCATTTTTGTGGAAGCTCATGTAAATTAGACTTTATATATTCAAGGTCGGAGGGTTGAAATGAGCTCATATGTATATGAGGAAGTAACCCCTGTAATCCTAGCTGACAGGATTAAAGTGTTGGGCCGCCATGAGAAGTATGGATTCCAACGGAAAGGGTATCCTGAACTTCCAATGAACTATCGATTCCTAAAGATCCATGACCCAAAACCCTACTATTACACAGTTCCTGTAGACAAATGCAATACAACGTTGTTCTCCCCAAACTGAATGTAATGATTGGCTTATCATCACACGAAACATTGTATTCAAAAAGGCTATGCCCATGTAAATACAAATAAAGACTTCTTTTTATCAATATCTGGTTGTGCATAAGAGTTGTTAAAAAGTTAAGTAGCTACATTGTTTACGAGATAGTTGAACTAAAAATGAAAGATAAGCTAACGTCGATTATCATATAATAACGTTAAGAAAACTTTTATCCAGGCACAACCCCAGGTACAGGTTCCAAATTCGCCTCCTACATCAAGTACTGCTGTGACCTAGGAGAAGAAGTTCCTCCTCAAGCAGATAAAGCCACCCGAGTTTGACGGGAGAGGCAGATTTGTCCAGGCTAATGTTGAAATTTGGATTGAATCCATGGAGGATTACTTTGAAGCAGCTGGTACTGCACCTACTAATCAGGCCATGCTCACCAAGTTAAAACTCACCGGCGAAGCCAGACTTTGGTGGAAGCAATGGTGCAGGGATCAAGGGATTTCAGAGGGGTCCGTTACCTGGGAGAAGTTGAAGAAAGCTGTGAAGGGAAGATACTTACCACCTGCATATCGTACGCAGAAAATAAATGAGTTCTACGAGCTAAAACAGCTAGGACTCACTCTTGACGCATACTACTCTAAATTCGTCTCACTTTTAAAGTATGCGCCACAGATGGACATGATGCAGCAGGTGTCCAAATTTTGTGTGGGCTTAAATCCACCCGTAAATACCCGTCTCAAATTTATGCGTCCATCAAAGCTTCAGGATGCACTCATTCGAGTGGTGCCTATAATTCAGGAGGTGCAAGCTAGACCAAGGGGTAAGAAAACTTGGTCCTATAGTGACCCGAACAGAGAAGCATTCAAACCTCAAATGAAGAGAGTTCAAGGTCATAATCAGGGACAAAGGAAGAAAGCAAGGACAAATAATGTCAACAACTTTGTTTCTACTCAAAGTAATGGCCGAAACCTCCGTTGTTTCCATTGCAACGAACCCGGTTACTTCAAGCGGCAATGTCCCAAGCTCAGCGAAGGACATCGTTAAATGCCTTTCCAAGGTGCAGGCCGTGGTCAAGGAGCCGTTGCCCGTGGAAGAGGAAGAACCGCTTGCATTGCCAATAGGCAAAGATGCGAAGAAGAAGAAGAGGAAGATCCGACAATGGAAGCAGAATTTGAAAGAGCGACAGTCCATGCCACTTTACACAAGAAAGGGCCGAATCGCCAGTTCTCGGTAATTCAGACACCGTCGAACTATCAAGGTAAAGGTTTCAAAACCTTGATTGATTGTGGTAGTACACATTCCTTTATCTCACCAGCATGTGCAAAAAGATTAGGAATAGCCACAGTAGAAGCACCTACCGTGCTTGTGGAATTGGCAAACAGTCGTGAGGTAACTTGTACCAGGCAAACTACTAAGGTGGAATTCTTTCTGGGAGGACAGAAGACTTCAGTCAAATTCAGAGTCATGAATTTAGGTATCCATGAGTGTCTGCTCGGGATGGATTTGGCTTAAGCCCAACGACGCCCACATCCACTGTGGAAAGGGTCAAGTTTTCTTTCGAAACTCTGAAAGGGAATTTGTCACAACGTAGGAGTGCCAAGAATCCAATTAGCCAAAGTATCTCGGATCATAAAAGGAGTCAGTAAAGGATTACCCGTTTACCTGATCAAACTCAACAAGTTAGATCAAAAGCAAGAGTCTCATGAAGGACATTCTTGGCTAAAGGAATACGCTGACGTATTCCCTGAGGAATTGATTGAACTTCCGCCTCAAAGAGAAGTAGATCATGAGATTAGGCTAGTGCCTGGAGCTGCACCAATTGCAAAGAGACCTTATAGAATGTCCATACCAGAAGCAATTGAGTTGAAGGAAGAACTCAAGCAACTGTTAGATCAGGGTTACATCCGGCCTAGCAACTCACCGTGGGGAGCTCCAGTACTATTCTAGAAAAATAAAGATGGGACACTTCGACTATGTATTGATTACCGAGGGTTGAATCAATCAACAGTCAAGAACAAGTATCCTATTCCTAGAATAGATGAGCTTCTTGATCGTCTTCAAGGTGCAAAGATCTTCTCCAAGATTGATCTCAGGTCAGGTTACTATCAGATAAGGATCAAGGAAGAAGATATTCCAAAGACGGCCTTCAATACAAGATATGGGCACTTTGAGTTTCTGGTTATGTCATTCGGGCTTACAAATGCACCTGCCACCTTCAATAGATTAATGCAAGATATCTTTTTTCCATATCTTGATGATTTCGTACTTGTCTTCTTCGATGACACTTTAGTCTATTCTAAACAAGAAGAAGATCATGAACCTCAACTTCGGATTGTCCTTGAGACAATGAGGTCTCATAAGCTGTATGCAAAAATGAAGAAGTGTGCATTCTTCAAGCGACATATTGAATATCTGGGATTCATAGTATCATCAGAAGGAATATCAGTAGACCCAGCCAAGGTCAGAGATGTGCTTGAATGGCCAATACCAGTATCCGTCAAAGAGATACGTAGCTTCCTTGGATTGACATGATTTTATAGGGTCTTCATCAAAAACTATGCTTTGATTGTAGCACCTCTTACAGACTTACTAAAGAAGCAGACTTCCATTACATAGTCAACTTCCGAACAAAATAGCTTCGACAAATTGAAGCAAAGTTTGGTATCAGCACCTATTCTAAAACTTCCTGACCTCAATAAGGAGTTCGAGGTAGTAACTGATGCTAGCATTCTTGCCTTGGGGTGTGTACTTATGTAGGAAGGTCATCCAGTAGCATACTCTTCAAGGAAATTGAAGAGTCATGAAAAGAATTATGCCACGCATGATCTGGAACTACTAGCTGTCATCCATGCTCTAAAGCTTTGGAGACACTACCTGTTGGGTAACAAGTTTACTCTAGTAACTGATCATAAGAGTCTCAAATGGATTTTTACCTAGAACGAGCTCAACATGAGGCAACGTCGGTGGATTGAAGTATTTGAGGAATATGATTTTGAAATCAAGTACCGACCAGCGAAGGAGAATGTAGTTGCCAATGCACTCAGCTGCAAGGCATTCCTAAATTCCCTAATCTTGCAGAATCCATCAACGGCCAGATCTCTGTTTACAAAAGTATCTATGCCAAACAACCCTATACTTAAACTAGCTAGAGAGGAAGCATGCCATGATTTGGCCTACCAAACAATGATAAAGGAAATATCTACCAAGGAGCAGAATCAGAAGTTGCAAGCTAAGTATCAAGAATTTTCCATTGATAATGGACTTGTCTACTACAGAACAAGGCTGTGTATACCAGCAAACCAGTCACTTAAGCAGAAGATATTATGGGAAGCTCATGGTTCTCCTTTCGCAGGACATCCTGGCTATGCTAAGACTCTTAATGCAGTTAGGAAGAGCTACCATTGGGAGAGGCTTAAAGGTGACGTTCTCAAATATGTCACTGAGTGTTTGTCTTGCCAACGTATCAAAGCCGAACATGTCATGATGCCAGGGAAACTGCAACCACTTGACATTCCCCAAATGAAATGGGAATTCATCAGTATGGATTTTGTTGTGGGCTTACGCCAAGTCCAAGGAGGATACAATTCCATTATGGTTGTGGTTGACATGCTTACCAAGGTTGCACACCTGATTCCAATAAAGACAAACTATAAAGCCTCCGACATTCAAGATTGTTTATCAAGAAGATATTCAAGCTACATGGGTTACCTAGAAGAATCATTAGTGATCGAGATTCTCTCTTCAAATCACACTTCTAGAGAGCTATCTTTGAAGCTATTGGGACTCAACTCTGTTTTAGCACTGCCTACCATCCCCAAACGGATGGCCAAATAGAGCGAGTAAATCAAGTCATCGAGGATATGCTTAGGGCATACTGTTGTCGAGAGCTGAAGAGGTGGACTCAATACTTGCCTTTGGTTGAATTTGCCTACAATGCTTCTTACCAGCAGAGCATTCAAATGACCCCTTTTCAAGCATTATATGGTCATGATTGCAGAAGTTCCCTAAACTTTTGTGATCCAACCCTAAGAGTTAAAGCATCAAGACAGATGTTGGAAGACATGGATGATCAAATAAAGTCAATAAGACAAGACATACAAGCGGCCAAGGATAGACCAAAGGCATACGCAGATTTGAAACATCAAGAAAGAGTCTTCGAAGAAGGAGACATGGTCTTCATTCGTGTACGCCCTAAAAAGAGTTCTCTATCCCTAGGAGAATCCAAGAAGCTAAGTCCAAGGTATTGTGGGCCGTACAAAATCCTCAAATGCCTAGGACCCAATGCTTATAGATTGCAACTCCCTGAGAACCTAAAGGTTCATAATGTATTCCATATCAGCCTATTAAAAAAATATGTACCCAACCCAAATCATGTACTTGATAACCAATAAACTGTAATGCCTAGTCAAGGAGTCCTTGAACTAAGGCCGAAAAGGATCTTAGATGTTAGGGAGAGACAGTTAAGATCTAGAACCTTAAGAGAATGCCTCATCCAGTGGAAAGATTATTTCGAAGAGGACGCCACCTGGGTAGATGAAGGCACTCGCATCCATCAGTATCCCCAGTTTATCTCGAGATGAGGACATCTCGATTCTTCTAAGGGGGAGAGAATGTAATATCTTGAAGGCACGCGTGAACTGCCTCAATAAAAATGAAATTGGATAAATGAAATTTTTTTAAAATTATTCCCCTTATCCCCCAGTCGACTGACGAGCTGGAGGGGAAGGGGAATAGAAGGAGTGATTAAGCTCCTTGGTGGAGCTTGGAGTGAGGGAGAGGCATGCGTGATGCCATGCAAGGGAGGGAGGAACCCCCTCCCCTCCCCTATTTAAGATCAAGGGGGTCCAGGCTGAAGGGGGTGGCTGCTGGAGATCAAGAAGACAATGCTGCCGCTAGAAGGACAAAAAAAGAGGAGGACGGCATTATCATAAGGGTGATGTTGCCCAAAGCATCCGTGAGTGAAGGAGGGGAGGGTTGATATATGTGAGGGTAGTGCTGCCTGTGCCGCTTGAAGACTGAGAAGGGAGCGGACTCGCTGTTGCTGGCCGCTTGGATAGTGGGACGTGACGCCGTTGAGGGAGCGAGGAGCCGCCTCCATTGCGCCGTCAAGACTGACGGTCTTATCTTCCCAGTTTTTATTTCCCCCTTAGGGCCCTTGCTCATTATAACCCTCGGACTGGCCCCTTATATCTTCTCCTAAGGCCTCCTTAGGCCCCATTTTCCAATAACCTTTAAGGCTACTTTCCCCCCCCCCTTGGAGTTCCTCCCTTAGAATTCTATAACACCCTTTTCCCCCCCAAGAGAATTTGTCCTTAGCCTTTCCTTCAAACTCGCAAAATACCTTGGAGTTATGTTCTTCTTCCCCCACTTGTAAAAGGGAAGAGAGTGCTGAGTGTTTCTTTTTAAACACCTTCCTTTCCTGCTCTAAAGCCTCGAGGGAGTCTTCTAAAACTACTTTCGACGGAAACGGTGCAAGGGAGCGATGGTGGAATTCCGAAAGAAGTGTAAAGCTGCTTCCACGTTCGACGGACTACAATTGTGATGCCTCCTAAGAAAGTCCAAGGCGTAGCCGTGGGAGGATCATCTCTCGGTATCCATGTGGATATCTCACCCCAAAACCAGGTTTTTCTTCTTGGCTTTAATCTGGTTTTAAGTCGATCATGCAAAGAGAAATTGTTAGGGATAGGATATATTTGTCCGAGTTATTTGTAATGAAGGAGTTTAGCTTATTTGAATGAATGATAATATATAGAACCTAGTTTCCTTCGAATTGCCAAGCATTATAAATTATGAGCAAGATTATCCATTTACTATAGTAGTATATTTTAGTTAAATCCTAAAGGTATAGAAATTATATCTTGCACCATTAGTCTTATTCCTTTCGCAACGAATCATTGTAAATGATTAAATTCAGGAAAGGTTTCTCTCGTTGCTCAAATTACTAGGAAGTTATCATTGCTAATTGCACATCTTAGCAAGGAAAATGTTTGTTATTTTGTAACATGTCCACTAGTATCATCCAGGACACGTCTTACCAGTCCATCGGAAAGGATGTCTAGAAAACTCCGCCCGGCACTCCCATGGAATGTTACGGGTTTTGTGATCTAGGTCTTCCCGCATCTGCCATGTAGCGGAAGTATCCTGGCCGTTCCCACTTAGGATCGACCGGAATTACGGTTTTCCTGATTGGTCATTAGCTAACAGCAACTAGCGTCAGATCCGAGCGAACTACTTTACGCAGAAACGCCAAGTCCGAAGCGGATTCACGCTGCAGTTGGTTCAAGGAGAATGGGAAACGAGAGGGATGCAAAGCTCAACCTCTCTGCCATAAGGCATAGTCCCATTCCATTCCCCTAAAATAGGGTGAATCGGGTAAGACATAACTCTAGGTCATCGTTCTTGTTATTCATTTTGATGATGATGATCATCCCACTGTTCTTCGAGATTTTTGACAAAAGTTCTCGGCTAACTGGGACCACCCAACCGTAGGACGGACCCATGGTCTATCCTCTACACTTTCCTCGGTTTGTTTTAGTTATGTAATTATCTAACATATTAATTTGACATATAACAATTAGCTTCTTTAATTAGCCCTGTTAAGCACTGGTTCCTTCACGTAATCTTATCATGTGACATAGAAAAACAATATCAAGGAAATTTCTTTTTTTAACATTTCATCATTTTATCTTTGAAATACAAGGAGTTTCGCCTGTAGGCTTGTCCATAATCCACCCGAAGGCTATCCAGTAATCCCCAAGGATCACTATTCCAAGCTTCCACCCATAAACTAGTATGCGGGCCTCGAGATCCAATCCCGAGTCACGTTAGCCTCTTGTGCAGGACCCTGAAGGCGAGGGATTTACGGCCAGAGCCCCTCCTGGCACCCAAGCGTCCTCCTACTCCAAGTAAAGCTCAATGGAGAGACCTCTCGTGGCAGGTTCGGTCCACGTTCCCGGCGTGGTGAACAACCCCCTTGGTTAGGGTTAGGCAGGTAGTCGGGGGTAATTGAAACTGCCTCTTCCTTCAGGCCTTTAACCTGAAGTATAGGTACTCATTTAATTTGTAGTTCATAATTCAAACAGAGCCCTAAAATCTCTAGCAAGCACAAACATTTCCATTAATCAACCGTGATGTTTGGCAAACTGCTAAGGAAGTGTTCTTTCCTTTTGAGTGTATCAGCACTCGTTCCCAAGGTGTCTTGTAAATTGGCAAGATCATTTACATTCCGGGGTAGGGCGTACCTTATTAACCCAACTTGGTCAACCCTAAAGTTCCTTAGATATGCTTGTTTCGGGTTTACAACTTTCCTTATTTAGAAGGATATCCAAAAATACGTCCTTTTGCAAGATAACTTGCGTAGGGATCTGCCATCCTTATTGAGGGTTTTTACCCTTTCTCCTTGTGAATCAATCACAAGACTAAATGATTTCGTAGTTGTTGCACAAGTCCTGTGATGGAATAATCCGTTTTAGATCCTTTAAGCTGACGTATCTCGAGCCTAGGGTTTCTTTTTAAGTATCTCGGGGACAACCCTAGTTCTTTATCTTTACGAATTTTTTTTGACCCTACAATAATGAAAGTAGTCAAGTGCTTAGGGTATGAATATTTCCATGTTTAGATTGGATTGGATATTATTTGGAGGGTAATATTAATCGTCTTGTCACAGTTTTGCTATCCTTGTGACAATTTACTTTTCAGTCAATACAGCTCAAATTAAACTTCATTTTTCCTTGCAGATGAACTCATGCCAATTAACAAACATTTCCCTTGCTACGATGTGCAATTAGCAATGATAACTTCCTAGTAATTTGAGCAACAAAAGAAACCTTTCATGAATTTAATCATTTACAATGATTCATTGCGAAAGGAATAAGACTAATGGTGCAAGATATAATTTCTATACCTTCAGGATTTAACTAAAATATACTACTATAGTAAATGGATAATCTTGCTTGTAATTTATAATGCTTGATGCAATTCGAAGGAAACTAAGTTCTATACATTATCATTCATTCAAGTAAGCTAAACTCTTTCATTACAAATAACTCTGACAAATATATCCTATCCCTAACAATTTCTCTTTGCATGATCGACTTAAAACCGAATTAAAGCCAAGAAGAAAGACCTGGTTTTGGGGTGAGATATCCACATGGATACCGAGAGATGACCCTCCCGCGGCTACGCCTTGGACTTTCTTAGGAGGCATCGCAATTGTAGTCCGTCGAACGTGGAAGCAGCTTTACACTTCTTTCGGAATTCCACCGTCGCTCCCTTGCACTATTTCCGTCGAAAGTAGTTTTAGAAGGCTCCCTCGAGGCTTTAGAGCGGGAAAGGAAGGTGTTTTAAAAAAACACTCAGCACTCTCTTCCCTTTTACAAGTGGGGGAAGAAGAACAAAACTCCAAGGTATTTTGCGATTTTGAAGGAAAGGCTAAGGACAAATTCTCTTGGGGGGAAAAGGGCCTTATAGAATTCTAAGGGAGGAACTCCAAGGGGGGGGGGAAAGTAGCTTTCAAGGTTATTGGAAAAGGGGGCCTAAGGAGGCCTTAGGAGAAGATATAAGGGGGTAGTCCGAGGGTTATAATGAGCAAGGGCCCTAAGGGGGAAATAAAAACTGGGAAGATAAGACCTTTACGGTTAAAAAACCCCTTTTATGGGGGAAAATCTCCAATCCCACAGGAAGGGGCCCTAGGGGGTTTTTTTGTTTAAGACATGGGGAGGGGGGGGGGGGTAAGGTGGGTTTGAACTAGGGGAAAGGGGCTTTTAGGGATTATACATGGGGGAAAAAAAGTAATAAGACCCTTAAGGCCTTCGTGCTCTAGGGGGGAGTGACTCCAAAGTGAAAGGAAATGGGTTTTAGCATGAGGGTGAAAGGGGGCTTATGGGGTTTTTAAAACCCGGCAGGGGGGGGTTCTAATACCCATGGAAAGGGGGTTTTTGACATGGGGGGGTGAAAGGGGGCTTTGAGGGTTTTGTGGAAAAAATTTTAAGCCCGGGAGAAAAAAGAAAAGGTGAAAAGGGGCTTATTAAGCCCTTTGGAAGCTTCCAAGAAGCTTCTAGGAAGCTTCTACTTCCCACGTGGAAGGAAAGGTAAGTTCAGGAAGGATTATGGCGACTGACGGGGGGGGGGATTATGGTGTTATGGCGGGGGTGGTTGGTAGTGGAGCGGGGACTGGGCGTGGCAAGTGGCAATACCCAGAGGCAAGCGGCATCTTCAGCCGGCGGCCTAACCAGCATGATGACGTTCTCCCCTTCCTCAGCGCAGCAGCCTCCACAGCACGGCCCTTCTTCCTCCTGTTCGGCAGCCTCCTCCTTAAAGTGCCCTACTCTCCCTCCTCTCTCCTCAGCATGGCGATGGCAGCACCAGAGTCCTTTTTCTCTCTCCGTTCGTCTCCTTCATAGCGTGTGGACGGTCCTCCCTCAGCTTCGTCCCCCTCAATTTAAATAGGGGAGGGGAGGGGATCCTCCCTCCCCTGCGTGGCATCACGCATGCCTCTCCCTCACTCCAAGCTCCACCAAGGAGCTTAATCACTCCTTCTATTCCCCTCCCCCTCCAGCTTGTCAGTCGGCTGGGGGGAATAAGGGAAATAATTTTTTTTTAAAAATCATTTATCTAATTTCGTTTTTATTGAGGCAGTACATGCGGCCCTTCGGGATATTACATATTTGGCATGAGTTCATCTGCAAGGAAAAAGGAAGTTTAAATTGAACTATATTGACTGAAAAGTAAATTGTCACAAGGATAGAAAAACCGTGACAAGACGATTAATATTACCTTCCAAAAGATATCCAAACCAATCTAAACATAGAAATATTCATACCCTAAGCACTTGACTACTTTCCTTATTATAGGGTCAAAAAAATTCGTAAAGATAAAGAACTAGGGCTGTCCCCGAGATCCTTAAAAAGAAACCCTAGGCCCGACATACGTCAGCTTAAAGGATCTAAAACGGATTATTCCATCGCAGGACTTGCGTGGCAAGTACGAAATCATTTAGTTTTGTGATTGATTCACAAGGAGAAAGGGTAAAAACCCTCAACAAGGATGGCAGATCCCTATGCAAGTTATCTTGCAAAAGGACAGACGTATTTTTGGATATCCTTCTAAATAAGGAAAGTTGTAAACTGGAAACTAGCATATCTAAGGAATTTTAGGGTTGACCAAGTTGGGTTAATAAGGTACGCCCTACACTGGAATGTAAAAGATTTTGCCAATTTACAAGACACCTTGGGAACGAGTGCTGATACACTCAAAAGGAAAGAACACTTCCTTAGCAGTTTGCCAAACAACACGGTTGATTAATGGAAATGCTTGTGTTTGCTAGAGATTTTAGGGCTCTGTTTGAATTATGAATTACAAATTAAATGAGTACCTATACTTCAGGTTAAAGGTCTGAAGGAAGAGGCAGTTTCAGTTACCCCCTACCTGCCTAACCCTAACCAAGGGGGTTGTTCACTGCACC